>NC_069679.1:11049754-11357459 GCF_023699985.2 Odocoileus virginianus
ATATACCATTATGCCTTTAAACACTTTGGGATTCTAATTATGAAAGAATTCATTCAGAATTTTTTATCCTAAAATGCAAGAATTTCTGATGTTCTTTTTTAACAGAAATAACATTCACAAAACAGATTTCTGACTTACTCTCAATAAATTGGAAAGTCAGTTAATTTAATGATTGCCTACTGAATTTAGATTCTGCAAAGAATATAAAGAATATAAAATGAGCTCCATTTCTCCAGGAGCTTATAAATTTAATTAGGAAGACAAAAGCTACTATTTGGTACATTAAATAGTGATACATGAAATTACCAATAACAGAAAATGTTTCAATTAAAATTTTGCTTTAAAGCAGGATGAAACAGTTCACATATATGTATGTATGGGCGTTTGATACATACCTCTACTGTATGTATGGGTATTTATTGTGGATGTTTCAATTACAGATCACTCTGGTACCCAGTTGTTTAGAGGGCCTTGTTTGTGGATTTTAAGGCCTTTCTATCTCATCATTCTCATATTCTGCTATTTATTGTAAGATGTATGTCATACTGATCATGATAGTAAGCTCATCATGCAGATCATGATTTTGACTTCTGTGTATAATAAGAGGTAGAAAGAGTGAGGATGAAATTCCTTTATTAATTGACTGTAAGTGAAATTTACTCCTTGATTATTGCCTCTACATCCGAAGTCTTATTAAATTTAAATTTGCTTTCTAAATTGGGCACTGGCTTGAAGCCTTAACAAAGTAATTTAAAAACCTAACTCTGACACTAACAAGGGAAATCAAGGTTGTTTATTGTTTGGAGTTTTTCCTTTATTATTTTTAGCTGACCAGTTAATCCTTAATCAGTTAATCCTTACTCTAGTTTTTGTTTTTTTAACTATTCAGTTTTTGATTTCCAAATCAGTTTACTGACTTATGGTTGCTTGGGTATTTTGCTAGCAACTGGTCATGCCACAAGACCAGTTCATTTATGGACATGATCTTTGTTCTGAATGCTTGTACTCTAGAACATCATTATGAATTATATTGATATTTCATGATATTCAGAAAAGTGGGGTGTGAACACTAGTATTTTGTTCAAGAAGCCAGGCATGTGCACTTTGATATATATCTTGCATACCTGGAGATGTTAGCAAATATCATTGCTTTACAGCTCTTTAATATAATATGTATGGAACTTGATTTTAAGATGGCCTCCCAAAGAATGATAGCTTCCTATATTTAGGTTCATCTTTTGGTCTTATCAGTCAGTTTAAGCAGTAGAATTCTGTGGCACTTTAGGTTCTATTTTATTGCTTTTTGCTTCCATCCACATCAGTTGCTGCTTTCAGGAAATTTTCTCTTGGTAGAAGAAAAAGTCAGTTTCTTCTGGTGTTCAAATTGGTATCTTTGACCCATTGCTCAAGTCTTACTTCATTTCTGGAGCTTCTCAGCATCTTTTATTAACTATTCTACATTCTTCTAGGTCTTTAGACTATATCCTAATATCCACCTCCACAGAAACCCATCTGTGATCTTCTTTAAGTGAAAACTAACCAGACACACTTATGTGTGAATATATAAATAGGCATTGGTTTTCCCTCTGCATTTTGTGCCTATACTCTGTACAGCTGCTCACTTCCATGTGCCACTGGATTGGAAGCTACTTAATGGCAGGGCAACACCAAGCCGACAGCCTATAAGCCTCATGGGGGTGTCAGATACCTGCTGCTGCTGCTGCTGAATCACTTCAGTCGTGCCCGACTCTGTGTGACCCCTCCCTAACTAAACCTAACTGCAAATGTGCAAGATTTATTGACATCCACTTTGGTCTCTGGAATGTTCTCTACCAATAGTAGCTGAACACACAAAGAAAAAAGGATGATTCGAGGTTTACATTTGCTATCCAAAACTACTTTCTTTATATTTCTCCAAAGTCATGTACTGTGTAGCTTTGTGATAAATTTTTTGATATTTTGAAGGAGATGGAAGAGTAATAAGTCCTTCGCTTCATAATAAATCATCCTGCATCTCATCCACAACAAATGTGACAGAACTATGTGGGCTGGAAATGAAAACTGCCACGAGCTCCTTATCAGCATTTGGAGATTCTTCCATTCAGACACCTTCAAAGTCCAGAATCCGGCAGGGCTGTCATAGTGCTGGCCCAAATGTATCTGGTAATGAGGGACTATCATCTCAGTTATAAGAGAGTTAAAATATAGTATTAACAGTCAGGATTATAAGGGATTAATGTAGCTCTAGAGTAGTCCTGTACTATCAACCAATCTACAAGGCAAGGGAAAAATTGTTTGTTATGTACAGAACACATAGTTTAGACCTGAGGAGGAAAACAAGCTGAACTTTAGTTTCAAATACAGAGAGCTATGGAAGCTGTATTTTCTAGAAAGGATGTTGATAGATGCCAAGGTTCTCCAAATATGAGGTGATTTTAGTTTCAAATCTGAAAGATTTTTCTTATTCAAGTAATTTGTATATTATTTTTAATAGGTGATCATATTAATTTGGTGAGCTCATCAATGCCTTCATTTCCCATTCTCCAACGTTCTTCTGAAGAGAAAATTCTTTACTCAGACAGGTTGACCCTAGAAAGGTGAGGACAACTTATTTAATTTTTTTGACTAGATAATATATAGACATAGTACAAGATTTGAAAGGTACAAAAGTCTCTCTTCCTCCCCCTTGTTTTTCAGCCATTTAGTTCTCCTACCTAGGTATAATCACTGCCAATTTTAAATTTATCCTTCCAGGAGTATGCAGAGAAATTTTATATCTATGTAATGTAAAGGATCTTGACCATACTCTAAAAAGAGTACTATAGCGGTTCTAAAGTATGACATTGATAAAAATGGGTTTTAGGATAGGAAAAAAACTTCAAAATATACTCCTCCGATGGGTTTCTCAGCACTATTCAGTTGAGTTCCCTTTCACCTTATTGACCTCACCTGCTCCTAGTCTTGCCTTCACTCACCCTGCTACTGCATACCTGCTCCTTGAATACACCAAGAGTGCTTAAACATCAGGGGTTTTGCATTTGCTGTTCCCTCTGCCTGGAATGCTATTTCACCACGTGTCAGTAGGCTCACTTTCTTACCTCCATCAGATCTTTCCTCCAGTGTCACCACCTAGGGATAGCCTTCCCTGCCCCAACTCTCCAAGGCAGCAACTCCTTCAACCCTGACAGTTCCAGCACCTTTCTCCACTTTTTATTCTCAGCACTTAACACCCTCTCACATATTAAATATTTAACTTAGCACGTTTATTGTCGTTTATTGTTTGTCTCCTCCGAGTAGAATGTAAACTCCACAGACATGGGGAGTTTTGTTCAGTTCTGTATCCCCAGCATCTAAAACAAAGCCCTGGACAAAATAAACCCTTAACAAATTTTGAATGAATAAGTGTGTTTAGGACTCAATCCCTATCTTTAAATCTAGCAAAGTATCTGCAGTAGAATAGTGGATGAAGGATTTCAACCTTATCTTAGCATTATAACCAGCAGAGAAACCTTCTCAGCAGTACATATCTAACAGCAAGAGGTTAAGCAAACTTTCTAGCTGAGCAATGCCTGAGCAGTCTTTATATCAATGGGTTAATGGCAAGCACATTTCTCTGGTTATGTGACATGGTTCCTTGAATCATCTCAACCTCTCCCACAGAAGGCAATTACACTGAGTGTTTTCTGATGGTTAACTTTATGTGAAATTATTAGTAGTGGAGTTTTTTTTAATACTGTGAGAGCTAGATTTAATTTTAATAACTACCCTTGCTAAAGTATATCAGTTTTTATATGAGTGATTTACAATTAGATCTAGAATGCTTGGTTCATGAAGGCAAGAAATGGTTCTGTTTTTCTTCTTCTCACAGCGTGGGCATGCAAAGATACCACTGTTAATATTTTTGAGACAAGGCAGACTGCTGAATCAGAACCTTACTAACTTTAAACATGTTTTCTAGGCAGAAGCTGACCGTGTGTCCTATTATTGATGGGGAAGAGCACCTTCGTCTCCTGAACTTTCAGCACAATTCTATAACTCAGATCCAGAATATCTCCAATCTCCAGAGGCTAATATTCTTGGATCTATATGATAATCAGATTGAAGAAATTAGTGGGCTTTCTACTCTGAGATCCCTCCGTGTCCTTCTGTTGGGGAAAAACAGGTAATCGTTATAGGTCAGTCATTGTTTGTTATACTTAGGACTAACGTTGAGTCCTCCTGTGGTCTCTAGATGGCAACTCAACATTGAATGATACTTAAAAACCTAACAGAATCATGTTTTTGAAAGACTGTTTGATTGGATTAAGATTCATTTATAATTTGTTTTATGAGTTTCATATTGACAGTTATTCAAACCAAGTAACATTTATTGAAAGTCACTCAGCCGTGTCTGACTCTTTACCACCCCATGGACTATACCGTACATGGCATTCTCCAGGCCAGAATACCAAAGTGGGTAGCCTTTCCCTTCTCCAGGGCGTCTTCTCAACCCAGGGATGGAATCCAGGTCTCCCGCATTGCAGGTGGACTCTTTACCGTCTGAGCCACCAGGGAATCCCAAGTTGTGTCCGACTCTTTGTGACGCCATGGACTGTCCCCACCAGGCTTCTCTGGCCAAGGGGTTCTCCAGGAAAGTATACTGGAGTGGGTTGTCATGCCCTCCTCCAGGGTATCTTCCCAACCCAGGGACTAAACGCACGTCTCTTATGTCTCCTGCATTGGCAGGCGGCTTCTTTACCAGTAGCGCCACCTGGGAAGCCCATAGCATTTGTTAAGTGTTATTTCCATTGCTTTACAGAGCCATATCATATGTGGGAGTAAATAACAGACTTTGGCCTTTATGTTTTATTAGGCTATATTTTAAATATGTGTATTCACAGTAAGCTTATGTGTTTCACTTGTGATTCTTCTCAGTGCTTAACTAAGGGTGGGCATGTGATACTTTGTGACTGTCAAATTATAGTCGGCTATCTGATTCCAGTTTTTCATCCACAGATTCAACTGAGTATCGAAAAACACTTGAAAAAATATTCCAAAAAGTTCCAAAAAGTAAATCTTGCATTTACTGTGTTCCTGGAGACTATTTATATAGCATTGACATTGTAGTATGTATTATGAGTAGTCTAGAGGTGATTTAAAGTCTACATATACTCTGCCATTTCACATAACGGATTTGAACACTTGCGGATTTTGATATTGATCCCACCAAAAAAAGATACCCCATGTCCAAGGGCAGAGGAGAAGCCCCAGCAAGACGGTTCAGTTCAGTTCAGTTAAGTCGCTCAGTTGTATCTGACTCTTTGCGACCCCGTGGACTGCAGCATGCCAGGCATCCCCGTTACCAACTCCCGGGGTTTACTGAAACTCATGTCCATCGAGTCAGTGATGGCATCCAACCATCTCATCCTTTGTCATCCCCTTCTTCTCCTGCCTTCAGTCTTTCCCAGCATCAGGATCTTTTTAAATGAGTCAGTTCTTTGCATCAGGTGGCCAAAGTATTGGAATTTCAGTTTCAGCATCAGTCCTTCCAATGATTATACAGGACTGATCTCCTTTAGGATGGACTGGTTGGATCTCCTTGCAGTTCAAGGAACTCTCAAGAGTCTTCCAGCACCACAGTTCAAAAGCATCAATTCTTCAGCGCTCAGCTTTCTTTGTAGTCGAAATCTCACATCCATACATGACTACTGGAAAAACCATAGCTTTGACTAGATGGACCTTTGTTGGCAAAGTAATGTCTCTGCTTTTTAATATGCTATCTAGGTTGGTTATACCTTTTCTTCCAAGGAGCAGGTGTCTTTTAATTTCATGGGTGCAGTCACCATCTGCAGTGATTTGGGATCCCAAGAAAATAAAGTCTGCCACTGTTTCCCTATCTGTTTGCTATGAAGTGATGGGACCAGATGCCATGATCCTGGTTTTCTAAATGTGAGTTTTAAGCCAACTTTTTTGCTCTCCTCTTTCACTTTCATCAAGAGGCTCTTTAGTTCTTCTTTGCTTTCTGCCATAATGGTGGTGTCTGCCATAAGCAAGATGGTAGGAGGGGTGAAATTGCATTTAGAATCAAACCCCTTACCCTCCAGAGATGCTCAGAGGGCTCAAACAAACCTTGTGTGTACCAGGACCTAGAGACCCCACAGAGACTGAGCCAGAGCTGTGTTTGAGTGTCTCCTGCAGGGTTCGGGTCAGCAGTGGACTGCTGCAGGGGCAGGGCCTCTGGGTGCAGCAGACCTGAGTATGGCATAAGCCCTCTTGGAGGAGGTTTTCATTAACCCTGTCATAGAGCCACCAGAACTTACACAGGACTAGGAAACAGACTCTTGGAGGGCACAAACAGAACCTTGTGTGCACCAGGACCCAGGAGAAAGGAGCAGTGACTCCACAAGAAACTGACCCAGACTTGCCTGTGAGAGTCCAGGAGTCTCTGGCAGAGACGTGGGTCGGCAGTGGCCTGCTGCTGGGTCGGGGGTACTGAGCGTGGCAGTGCGTGCACGGGACCTTTTGAAGGAGGTCGCCATTATTTCATGACCTCCACCATAGTTTGGCCTCAGGTCAAACAACAGGGAGGGAACACAGCCCCGACCATCAACAGAAAATTAGATTAAAGACTTACTGAGCATGGCCCTGCCCATCAGAACAAGACCCAGTTTCCCCCTCAGTCTCTCCCATCAGGAAGCTTCCGTAAGCCTCTTATCCTTATCTGTCAAGAGTGCATACAGAATGAAAACCAGAATCACAGAAAACTAACCAAACTGATCACATGGACCACAGCCTTGTCTAATTCAGTGAAACTATGAGCCATGCCATGTAGGGCCACCCAGATGGATGGGTCATGGTGGAGAGTTCTGACAAAACGTGGCCCACTGGAGAAGGGAATGGCAGACCATTTCAGTATTCTTGCCTTGAGAACCCCATGAACAGTATGAAAAGGCAAAACGATAGGACACTGAAAGATGAACTCCCGAGGTCGGTAGGTACCCAATATGCTACAGAAGTGGAGAAATAACTCCAAAAAGAATGAAGAGACAGCCAAAGCAAAAATAATACCTCTTGGTAGTTGTGACAGGTGATGGAAGTAAAGTCTGATGCTGTAAAGAGCCATATTACATAGGAACCTGGAATGTTAGGTCCATGAATCAAGGCAAATTGGAAGTGGTCAAACAGCAGATGGCAAGAGTAAGCATTGACATTTTAGGTATCAGTGAACTAAAATGGACTGGAATGGGTTAATTTAATTCAGATGACCATTATATCTACTACTGTGGGCAAGAATCCCTTAGAAGAAATGGAATAGCCCTCATAGTAAACAAAGGGGTCCAAAATGCAGTAGTTGGGTGCAATCGCATAGACAACAGAATGATCTCTATTTGTTTCCAAGGCAAACCTTTCAATATCACAGTAATCCAAGTCTATGCCCTGACTAGTAATCCTGAAGAAGCTGAAGTTGAATGGTTCTGTGAAGACCTACAAGACCTTCTAGAACTAACACCCAAAAAATATGTCCTTTTCATTATAGGGGACTGGAATGCAAAAGTAGGAGGTCAAGAGATACCTGGAGTAACAGGCAAATTTGGCCTTGGAGTACAAAACGAAGCAGGGCAAAGGCTAACAGAGTTTTGCCAAGAGAACACACTGGTCATAGCAAACACCCTCTTCCAACAACACAAGAGAAGACTCTACACATTGACATCACCAGATGTCAACATCGAAATCAGATTGATTTTATTCATTGCAGCCAAAGATGGAGAAGCTCTATACATTCGGCGAAAACAAGACCAGGAGCTGACTGTAGCTCAGATCATGAACTCCTTATTGCCAAATTCAGACTTAATTTGAAGAAAATAGGAAAACCAGTAGACCATTCAGGTATGACCTAAATCAAATCCCTTACAATTATACAGTGGAAGTGAACAATAGATTCAAGGGATTAGATCTGATAGAGTGCCTAAAGAACTATGGATGGAGGTTCGTGACATTATACAAGAGGCAGTGATCAAGACCATTCCCAAGAAAAAGAAATGTAAAAAGACAAAATAGTTGTCTGAGGAGCCCTTGCAAATAGCTGAGAAAAGAAGAGAAGCTAAAGACAAAGGAGAAAGGGAAAGATATACCCATTTGAATGTAGAGTTCCAAAGAATAGCAAGGAGAGATAAGAACGCTTTCCTCAGTGATCAATGCAAAGAAATAGAGGATAACAATAGAATGGGAAAGACTAAAGATCTCTTCAAGAAAATTAGAGATACCAAGGGAACATTTCATGCAAAGATGGGCACAATAAAGGACAAAAATGGTATGGAACTAACAGAAGCAGAAGATATTAAGAAGAGGTGGCAAGAATACACAGAACTGTACAAAAAAGATCTTAATGACCCAGATAACCACAATGGTGTGATCACTCATCTAGAGCCAGACATCCTAGAATGTGAAGTCAGGTGGGCCTTAGGAAGCATCACTACGAACAAAGCTAGTGGAGGTGATGGAATTCCAGTTGAGCTATTTCAAATCCTAAAAGGTGATGCTGTGAAAGTGCTGCACTCAATATGCCAGCAAATTTGGAAAACTCAGCAGTGGCCACAGGACTGGGAAAGGTCAGTTTTCATTCCAATCCCAAAGAAAGGCAATGCCACGGAGTGTTCAAACTACCACACAATTGCACTCATCTCACATGCTAGCAAAGTAATGCTCAAAATTCTCCAAGCCAGGCTTCAACGGTATGTGAACCATGAACTTCCAGATGTTCAAGCTGGTTTTAGAAAAAGCAGAGGAACCAGAGATCAAATTGCCAACATCCACAGGATCATCAAAAAAAGCAAGAGAGTTACAGAAAAACATCTACTTCTGCTTTATTGACTATGCCAAATCCTTTGACTGTATGGATCACAGCAAACAGGAAAATTCTTCAAGGAGATGGGAATACCAGACCACCTGACCTGCCTCCTAAGAAATCTGTTTGCAGATCAAGAAGCAACAGTTAGAATTGGACATAGAACAATAGACTGGTTCCAAATAGGAAAAGGAGTACATCAAGGCTGTATATTGTAGCCTGATTATTTAACTTATATGCAGACTACATCATGAGAAATGCTGCACTGGAGGAAGCACAAGCTGGAGTCAAGATTGCTGGGAGAAATATCAATAACCTAAAATATGCAGATGACACCACCCTTATGGCAGAAATTGAAGAAGAACTAAAGAGCCTCTTGATGAAAGTGAAAGAGGAGAGTGAAAAAGTTGGCTTAAAGCTCAACATTCAGAAAACTAAGATCATGGTATCTGGTCGTATCACTTCATGGCAAATAGATGGGGACACAATGGAAATAGTGACAGACTTTATTTTCTTGGGCTCCAAAATCACTGCAGATGGTAACTGCACCCATGAAATTGAAAGACGCTTGCTCCTTGGAAGAAAAGGTATAACCAACCTAGACAGCATATTAAAATGCAGAGACATTACTTTGCTAACAAAGGTCCATCTAGTCAAAGTTATGGTTTTTCTAGTAGTCATGTATGGATGTGAGATTTGGACTATAAAGAAAGCTGAGCACTGAAGAATTGATGCTTTTGAACTGTGGTGTTGGAGGAGACTCTTGAAAGTCCCATGGACTGCAAGGAGATCCAACCAGTCCATCCTAAATGAAATCATTCCTGAATAAGGACTGATGTTGAAGCTGAAACTCCCAATACTTTGGCCACCTGATGTGAAGAACTGACTCATGGGAAAGACTCTGATGCTGGGAAAGATTGAAAGCAGGAGAAGAAGGTGATGACAGAGGATGAGATGGTTGGATGGCATCACCGACTTGATGGACATGAGTTTGAGTAAGCTCCAGGAGTTGGTGATGGACAAGGATGCCTGGTGTGCTGCAGTCCATGTGGTTGCAAAGAGTTCGACACAACTGAGTGACTGAACTGAGATTTTGATGTCTATTGGGAACTAATACCCTGCTGATATTTAGTGATACTGATTATTGTTCAAATGATATTTTCAGTGTGTTTTTAATGTTATATCTTACACTAACTTCCCCAGTCCCCTTTTAAAGGATCTATTGTATAGTACAGCTACTCAATTCCTGACTAATTCCATTGAGATTTGTTCAACAGTTTTTTTTCCATTCTGTTCTACTGGATAGCTTTTACAGTGTTACAAAGAAAGGCTGTTTAGCAAAATCCAAAACTGATTTTTTATATTATCATGAAGTTTAGATACAGTATTATACCTAAGCATGGCTTCTCTCTTCCCTATTCCTTCCCAGCCCCCACAGCATGGACTTTGAATTTTTATTCTCACTGTCTGATGGTAATTAATGTAAAATACTTTTTTCAAGATTATGCGCCAGTGTTCTAGGCTCTTGTCTGTTTTTTGTGGTTTCTTGAAAGTTCCCATCAGTGTAGTTTATCAACCACAGTTGGCTCAAGTGTTAAGCTAAGCATTATGGTAGCATGAGGGAATTTAGAGGAATTATAGAATCATAGAGTATTAGAATTTGGAGTAAACTCAGATATCAGTGATCAGCTGCCTCATTTACAGATGAAGAAATGAAGATGTGAAGTGACTTTTGCAAGGTTACATATGCCTCTGGAATATGCCACCAGAGCATTCACTTCAATAAAAGTGAGGCATAAAAGAAACTTTTCATATAGTTGAGGCATTTCTTTATAGGTGCTCCTGGTCATCTCTCCCAGAGACTTCTTCACTACTTTCTGATCCTTGGAGTTTCTGATTTGTTTATCTAGTTTCCATTCATTCTTTAGTATCATGACTTTTAGGTCCTTCTTTTAGTTTGTTTCTTTTCTTGCAGTTTTATTAAGATATAATTGACATACAGCACTGTGTAAGTTTAAAATATATAGCATAATGGTTTTTGAGAAGAACTTTTTAATTTTGTATTGGAGTATAACAAATTAACAGTGTTTGATAGTTTCTGGTGAACAACAAAGGGAATCAGCCATACATATACATATACATGTATCCATTCTCCCCAAAATGATTTGACTTATATACATCATGAAGTGATTATCACAAGTTTAGTGAATATTCACCAATTCATATATAGATACAAAATGAAAGAAACAGAAAACTTGTGTCCTTGGGATGAGAACTCTTAGGATTTGCTTTGTTAACCACTTTCACTTATAACATACAGTAGTGTTAATTATATTTATCCTATTCCCAACATCTGATGGATCAACGAAAAAGCAAGAGAGTTCCAGAAAAACATCTATTTCTGCTTTATTGACTATGCCAAAGCCTTTCACTACATGGATCAAAATAAACTGTGGAAAATTCTGAAAGAGATGGGGATACAAGACCACCTGACCTGCCTCTTGAGAAACCTGTATGCAGGTCAGGAAGCAACAGTTAGAACTGGACATGGAACAACAGGCTGGTTCCAGATAGGAAAAGGAGTACGTTAAGGCTGTATATTGTCACCTTGCTTATTTAACTTATATGCAGAGTACATCATGAGAAACGCTGGACTGGAAAAAGCACAAGCTGGAGTCAAGATTGCCGGGAGAAATATCAATAACTTCAGATATGCAGTTGATACCACCCTTATGGCAGAAAGTGAAGAAGAACTAAAGAACCTCTTGATGAAAGTGAAAGAGTAGAGTGAAAAAGTTGGCTTAAAGCTCAACATTCAGAAAACTAAGATCATGGCATCCAATCCCATCACTTCATGGGAAATAGATAGGGAGACAATGGAAACAGTGGCTGACTTTATTTTTCTGGGCTCCAAAATCACTGTAGATGGTGATTGCAGCAATGAAATTAAAAGACGCTTACTCCTTGGAAGGAAAGCTATGACCAACCTAGACAGCATATTAAAAAGCAGAGACATTACTTTGTCAACAAAGGTCCATCCAGTCAAAACTATGGTTTTTCCAGTGGTCATGTATGGATATGAGAGTTGGACTGTGAAGAAAGCTGAGCGCTGAAGAATTGATGCTTTTGAACTGTGGTATTAGAGAAGACTCTTGAGAGTCCCTTGGACTGCAAGGAGATCCAACCAGTCCATCCTAAAGGAGATCAGACCTGGGTGTTCATTGGAAGGACTGAAGCTGAAGCTGAAACTCCCAATACTTTGGCCACCTGATGTAAAGAGCTGACTCATTTGAAAAGACCCTGATGCTGGGAAAGATTGAGGGCAGGAGAAGGGGATGACAGAAGATGAGATGGCTGGATGGTATCACCAACTCAATGGACATGATTTTGGGTGAACTCCGTGAGTTGGTGATGGACAGGGAGGCGTGGCATGCTGCGGTTTCTGGAGTCGGAAAGAGTCAACATGACTGAGTGACTGAACTGAACTGATTGTACATTATGTCCCTAGTATACTTATGTATCTCATAACTGAAAGTTTGTATCTTTTGACTGCCCTCATCCAGTTCCCCCTCCTGTCACCCATTTCCTGCCTCTGGTAACCACAAATCTGATTTCTTTTCCTGATTTTGTTTGTTTATGAATATAATCAACCTCCAAATCTCTGTTAGTTCCTGTTACACACATAGTGATTTGATATTTCTATACATTTCAAAGTGATCACCACAGTAAATCTAGTTACCATGTCTCACCAAAGATATTACATAATTATTGACTACATTCCTCACACTATATGTTTCATACTCATGACTCATTTATTTTGCAGTTGGTAGTTTGTGTCTCTTAATCTCCCTCACCTATTTCTTTCTCGCTACCCACTCTGGCAACCACCTGTTTGTTCTCTATAACCATTTCTGTTTTGTTGTGCTTTTTGGTTTCCATATATTAGTGAAATCATATGGTATTTTGCCTTTCTCTGTCTGATGTAGTTCAGTTAGCATTATACCTGCCAGGTCCATCCATGTTGTTGCAAAGGCAAGATTTCCATTCTTTTTATGGCTGAATAATATTCCGTGTATATATACACTATATCTTCTTCATTGGTTCATCTACTGATGGGCGCTTGGCCTGCTTCCATATTGTGGCTATTGTAAATATTGCTGCAGTGAACATAGGGGTGCACATATCTTTTTAATTGGTGTTTTTCTCTTCAGATATATACCCAGAAATGGAATTTTTGGATGATATAGTAGTTCCATGTTAAATTTTTTTAGAATTGTTTCTTTCTCCGTGGCTGAGCTGTGTCTTCATTACTGTGCACAGACTTTCTCTAGTTGCAGTGAGTGGGGGCTACTGTTTGTTGTGGTTCAAGGGCTTCTTGTTTTGCTGGTGTCTCTGGTTGTGGAGCACAGGCCCATGGCCTGTGGGCTTCAGTAGGTGCAGCACATGGGCTTTAAAGTGTGGGGTCAGTGACTGTGGCGCACAGGCTTGGCTGTCCCATGGTATGTGGTGTCTTCCTGCACTAGGGATCAAACTGTGCCCCCTGCATTGGCAGGCAGATCCTTAACTACTGAACCAACAGGGAAGTCCACTATTTCCAATTTTTGGAGGGATTTCCATACCATTTTCCATAGTGGCTTCACCAATTTATATTCCCATCAACAGTGCATGAAGGTTTTCTTTTCTCCACATTACTGTTTCTTCTTTTCAGTTTATCTGGCTTTTTGGAAATAATATTTTTAAAAAAGATTTTGTTCTTTGACAATCCAAGTCTGTCTTTCTCTTTCTATTCCTCCATCTGTTTTTTGTTTACTTTTGCTCATACTTTATTTTCCACGTAAAGAAAGTAGCTATTAAACAGTTCTAAAACTTTTAGTGTTCTGGAGTAAAAAAAAATGTGTCAGAAGACTACTTTCCACATTCTCCCAAATTGCATATTTCTGAAGTATCAGTACAAGCAAATCTGACCCCTAGTATATTCCTCCTGCTCTCCAGTCAACTGACTTTGTCACAGCAAGGAGCCTGTGAGCCTTGAAGATGCAAATCTATACTGAGGTAGTACTTTAGTGGTTATTAGGCAAACCTGGCTGAGGATTGCTAAAGAAGAGAGAAACACATCTCACCCTGTCTCCTTGTTTGTCTTGGGTGGCTCATTGCCCCCTGCTGGTTAAATCAATAATGTTTACTCCCTCGCACATCTCAAAGCACTGCAGTCTGAGTGCAAGGCATTGGAACCACATATGAAAATCCAGTGCAACCATATGCCTTTAAATTCAAGCAGATACAACAAAGATTTCTGCTCCAAACCTAGAAAGATCCTGCTCAGCTTCCATATGTGAAGTTTACATTGCTACCAAAGAACTCCCAACCCCTCTATACCACTTTGCTGTTGAAGTTCTTCCCATCTAACTCTTCTTCTTTCTATATCCTCTGTTTACCTTTGTGAGATCTTCTGGTACCCTGATGTTCACAGGCTCATGACGAGAGCTTCTCTGGGTTTTCTCGTGATCACCCAGTTCTATAGATAACAGAATTTTCCACTAGGCCCTGGAATTCCATATTCCTTTCCTTTTGATTTCTTGAAGTATCTCACTTAAGGATTTGTCTTTGACACCTGAAAAGCCAGGCCTCATATAGATCCTGAAGTGGGGTCCTTATTCGAGCATCAGCACATACTGTGACCTGCAGAGACAAGCTGTGGTGTGTCCCTAGAGGTCTGTAGATGCTGAGTGATGAGTGAGCCTTGTCTTTTTCTAGTTCACTTCCATTTGATGGGAGAGTTTCTTTTTAAATAAAAGCGTTCAGGTCACATTGGTATCTTAGTAGTTTTCTACAAGTTAGTATATAACTTACAGAGTTTGGGCTCTAGTCAGTTGTAAACAGATGATCCTTAGGTGGGTTTTTGACAGTGCTCTAATACAACACTGACGGGACAGTCATTCAGCCCTTTGCCTTATTTCCAGGCGTTGGTTATCAACACTGAATATACCATTCTGTACTCACATGTGGAAACAGTGGATGACTGTATTTTTCTGGGCCCCCAAATCACCGAAGATGGTGATTGCAGCCATGAAATTAAAAGACGCTTGCTCCTTGGAAGAAAAGTTATGACCAACCTAGACAGCATATTAAAGCACAGAGACATTACTTTGCCAACAAAGGTCCGCCTAGTCAAGGCTATGGTTTTTCCAGTGGTCATGTATGGATGTGAGAGTTGGACTATAAAGAAAACTGAGCGCAGAAGAATTGATGCTTTTGAAGTGTGGTGTTGGAGAAGACTCTTGAGAGTCCCATGGACTGCAAGGAGATCCAGCCAGTCCATCCTGAAGGAGATCAGTCCTGGGTGTTCATTGGAAGGACTGATGTTGAAGCTGAAACTCCAGTACTTTGACCACCTGATGTGAAGAGCTGACTCATTTGAAAAGACCCTGATGCTAGGAAAGATTGAGGGCAGGAGGAGAAGGGGACGACAGAGGATGAGATGGTTGGATGGCATCACCGACTCAATGGACATGGGTTTGGGTGGACTCCGGGAGTTGGTGATGGACAGGGAGGCCTGGCATGCTGTGGTTCATGGGGTCGCAAAGAATCGGACACAACTTAGTGACTGAACTGAACTGAAGTTTTAAAAATTGGTTTTTATGTGATCTGTTTTTTACTTGAATATATTTTATTATTTTGGTTTCGCTGGTGTCTCAGACAGTAAATAATCCATGTGAGCAAGGAGAGAGGTGTGAGAGAGGAGACGGAGAGGGGATTTTGGTCCTAATGGAGCAGTGTGGGAGGGGCTGGTGTGGTGAGATAAGGGTGAGAGGAAGAACTGTAGTCACACTGCAATAGATCATAATAGGTGTATGATAAATATTTTTATAAACTAAATTGGGTTGCATTGGTTTTGGTAATACAATTCTGGATTTGGCTATGATGTGAGTGATGGAAAGGAAGAGAGAGGGTCACCTGGAAAGGCTGCTCTGAGAAGATGTTTGAGCCAAGACTTGAAAAATGGGAAGGAGTGAACCATGTGAAGTTCTGGTGGAAGAACATTAAGGAAGAAGGAACAGCAAGGGTAAACACCCCAAGGCAGAAATGAATTTGTCAAGTTAGAGATAGCAAGAAAGCCCCTGTGGCTGGAGCAGAGTGAGTGGGTAAGCCTGAGCCATGGGAGGAGATAAGCTAAAGGAAGAGTCAGCCAGACAGTTTAGGGCCTTGAGGACTGAGGTGAGGGATTTAAGTTTTGTTCTAAGGTGAAGGAAATTGCTTTGAGTAAGTGCCTTGTGCTAAAGTTCCTAGAAGTACAATTGTTCTTTCCTAAAGAGCACTTTTAAGCTGTCTTTGGAACATTTCCCCCAGTGGAACTGTGTCTTTAACATTACAATTAAATCAATGGGGATATGTTTTTAAATATATATAATTATATATAATCTCTATGTATATATGTCCTTCTGTGTCTATCTATCTATCTATATATATATATCCATCGATCTGGAGAGAAAGAATAAATTAAGTTATGCCTTAGACTGTTTTGATTTTCAATAGATGTGATACATCTGTATTTCCATTCTACTTATTCTTATTTTCAGAATTAAGAAAATTTCAAATCTGGAGAATCTAAAGAGCTTAGATGTCTTGGACCTTCATGGAAATCAGGTATTGTTAAAGCCCTTTGTAACTTACTTTTTTGAAAAAGCTCTAGGAAATTTGGCATAGAACTTTTAATAATTATACCTGTGTTGAATTTTTCCAGAGTTACTTTACTGATTCACTGAAATTAGCTGTGGTATTAAGGTAGTAAGTCTACTTACATAAATTTCTCAACAGCAAATGACAGATAAGACATAAAACATTTAGAATTCTTATAGTTATGCCTATTTTGTTTCTTATTTAGTCTTTTATTAACTTAATAGCCAACCCCAAACCAAGAACTAGAATATTACTATTGATTTTCTTCTACCTAAGTGTTCCTTCTTTATTCCAAGTTACCACTATTCTGGATTTCACATGTATCTTTCCTTTGTGGGTATTTTTACTTGGTTTTATCACATATACATGTGTCTAAATAATATATTGTTTAGTAGTATTGTCTTTTAACTTTAAAAAGGTGTCACACTATATATTGTCATATAATGTTTCCTTTTTTGATACAGCATTATGTTACTGAGATTTATCTATTTTGATTATGTAGTTGTAGTTTATGTTTATTGTTATATGTTCCATGGTTTGATTATACAAAAACATTTTTCTCCATTTTATTATTGATAGACATTTGGGTTGATTCCTTTTTGTTTGCTTGTCTTTTTGTTTTGTTTCCTACTCGGATAGCACTTCTAAGAGCATTCTTATGCATGTTTCTCCCATACATTATATTATTCTAGGGTATATTCCTAGGAGTGGAACTGATGGGTCATAGGTTATTTAAATGTCTAACTTTAAAAGATAATGCCAAATTGTTTTCCAAGGTGGTTGTACCAGTTTATACTCCCACCGGTAACACAATAGATCCTGTTGCTTCATATCTTTTTCAACATTTGGAATTGTCATACTTCTTAATTTTTGCCAATTGAATTGGTATGAAGGGGTGGCCTCTCATGGTCTGGATTTATGTTTCCCTGATTACTATATAACCTGGGATCATTATCCTGTTTGATCAGTTTATCTACCCATGTATTTGTCTGTCTAATTTGTGTCTGGTTTGTTATGTTCCCCTCCTTATTTTCTCTCTCAGAGCATCTTGGCTGTTTTTTTAACCCCTTGCTCTTATATTTAAATTTTAGTCTTTTCAATATGAATACTTATTTCTAAATAACTACATGAGTTACATATTCATGCAGAAGGTAAAACCTCTCCTGAGGTAGCAAGTGTACATTGTGGGATGATCTGGGAGTCCCTGCCTGTTGAGAACAAGGTTTTCCACTTGCAGTTGGTTAGACATAGACCTCAGTGTAATCTCTCTGGGTGCTCTAATAGCTGTTAGTCCCAAGCGTTTTGTTGAAACCAAATGTTATTAATAAAACCATGATAGATCTGGATAGGCAGCATCAGCTAGCGGCTGGGGTCAGCTAGCTAGCTGTGATCCCAGCTCCATCTCTATGTCTGCCTATATGTGCACACAGAGGGAGGACTGTTGATGGCCCAGGAACTGTCCAGCCATGCAGGCTGGTTAGTGTCTTTCTAGTAGAGAGAAAGTTAGCCTGTTATTAATAGTTAGATGTTGGTAGAAGGGGAAGAAGAATTAAAGTGTTTGTCAGTAAGAGAATATCATATACAAAAGCACTGAGACTAAAAATAGCATGGTAAGTATTTTTTTACTCCTAGAGAATTCAGCACATATTGGGGGATGGTGAGAGATGAGGCAAGAGAGATAGATATAAGGCCAGATTGTGGAGGGCTTTATATGCAATACTAAGAAATTGCTATTTTGTCTTTATTTAGCCCACTATTTTAAATATTGTTCATAAGTATAATTGAAACATTTTATGGTAGCAATATTTTTCCTAAGTTTATTTTAAAATGTATAAACATTTATGTGTTTTTCATATTATAATATACTTGTAAGAATTCATGGGCATTACCCAAGATCTATAAGAGCAATTGGTAAATGAATAACATATCACTTGATCTATATATCTTGTGTAGGGATTATTTACCAACATTATGTTGATTAAAAATGCTCTATTCCTTTTAACTGACCTATATTACGTGTTCTATAATTCCAGCATATGTTTGTGATAGTCTGTGTATTAAGATTAAATATTTATACCACACAAATTATTTCTCAAGATTCTGTGAATACAAGAAAAAAATTTTAAGTGAAAATCTTAGTCTTGTTTCAAATATTTAAATCCAATAAGCAAAAATCTGGAATATTTCAAAGTAAAGATAGTCTTGGTGACTAAAAAGTCAGGAGATATACTGCTCAAGTTGAAACAATGTGCAACTCTAAAAAAATAGCATCAGATAGTTTAAAAACTAAAAGAATATTAAGTGAATATTTTTTATAGTTTGAATTTACTTCCATTGGAAATAATAATGATATATGGTATACATTGTAAAATGAAATGTAATTGGTTTTTTGATGTGAAAACATTGGGAGGAATAGTGATAGTGTTCAAGAAACAGATTGGGGAATGGAAAGAGAGGGGAGGTGAAACTGGAGGTAGAGAACAGTTGAGAGACTGATTCAATAATCCTTGTGAGAAGTGATGACAACTTAAAGTAATAACGATAGGGTTGTAACAAAGGGGCAGATTGGATAAATGTTAAAAAACATTAAGATTTAGCAACTGATTGTATGTGAGCAGTAGAGAATACAGAGGAATATGGGAGACTGATTCTTAATTTACAGCCTAGATTTTTTTCCTCTTTGTCCAGCAGAAAATGTTCTGTTGAATGCTTGCTTTAACATGGACACAAATGTGCTTCAAGAAGAATCTGTTCTTTCAGTGACATCTTCCCTTCAGGGAGAGCTTGCCCTTTCTGTTATTGCTTGCCTGAAAGCATACATCTTTCTTTTCAGTGTTGTTTAATAGGAAGGTCGTCTTTATCCAGTTAGAGCAATCTGGGTCACTCTTACACACATACAAAAGACTGGAGGATCCAGCTTTCCTAGATATATTAAGATGCTTTTCTGTCTACCTTAAGACCCTCTCTGATCAGTGTGACCTAAGGTTAGGCTTTTGAACATTCCTGTCATCTCTTCTTCTGGCTGTGAAATTTATTAACTGATCAAGAACTCTGCTCTCACTATACACCACCTTTTGCTTGAAGATTCTGTCATTTGCTCTATTCCTGTGACTTTGTTCATGCCTGCAACAAAGTAACAAATTTTATTCTGTCAGAGATGTTGCACCCAATTCTGCCATGTCTGTTCGCAAACCAAGAAACTGAACAATATCCCCAGTGATTTTTTTTTTTTAAATTACAGATTAATACCTATATATGAATTAACAACATTTCTTTTCGGAGTCACCAAACTAAAAAGGGACTCTAAAATGTAGGCATCCTAATTGTAAGTCCTACCAGCACCAAATGAAATTGGAGAAAGGTAGTTTTCTAAAAGAAGTGCTCCAGGATTATTAGCAGAAGGGGGAAGACATCATAGGTCATGTGCCCCTTCATTCTGTGTATTTATCTTTCTTCAGTTCAGAGAGGTTTTATATATATAAAATATATACATGTATATATTTACATATTGCTTTTTCATATACCTATCTCTTTTTTTTTTAGTATTTTAGTAGAATTTCTCAAGCTTATGTTGATATTTCTGATGTCCTATAGTGTCCATTTTACTTTTTTTGATTCTATACATTTTAAATTCTATCACCTATTTAGTTTTGAAATGTCATTTTCTGTGTCTTTACAGTTCTGTCATCTGCAAATACTCATAACTTTGTTTTTTTCTTTTACAGATTTTCATTTTATTATTAGTTAAATAAAAAATCTAAGTGCAAATTTTAAAGCATGGTCATAGTTTATCTTTTATATTATTAAATTTGCTATAAATATACTTACATTTCTCTTCTTGAATCTAGACGAAATCTAGATGGTATTTCTTGAATGTAAGAGAAGGGCTTAATAATATCATAGAAAATGTATTTTAAGTCTTTAAAAAGGCTATTTTAGCCAATATCTGCTTTGAAATGTTAAATAGAAATTTTCAAATAATATTGTGATGGCAATACAGATGAGAAAATTAATCTCCAGTGACCATGAAATTTATTTATTTTAATGTCCAGAAAAAAAGTGTTATGTATAACTCGATATTACTTAAGTCCATTAGATTAAAAGGTTGATGAAGCCCTCCCAAGGAGGGCTTCTGGGTCATGTAGAAACTCACCCTGTTTTGTGCTGTTCTTGCTGTATTACGATAGTGGGGCTTAAAGGCATGCTGCGCTCTCATCGCTTCATGGGCCATACCCTTTAGCTTACCCTTACTTGTGCCACTCAGATCCCTCTGCTGCAGTTGAGTGCTTATGCACGTGTGTATCGTCTATAACTCAAGTTTTCTTGTTCTAAACAGCCGGCGTCCACCATGTTGTACCCTGACTCCCCATTGTCTGTCTCCTCTCTTAAGCAGTTTCAGTAATAAAGAATATCCATCCTCATCTTCTCCTGGGATTCCTAGTCCCTTTTCCATTCAGACTCTTGACTGCTTTCAGGATCCTGCAGTATAAATGGAGTATGAACAGGGAGAACTTGGTCTCATTTCTTTTCTTTGTCTTTTCTCTCAGAGGGTAGTCTTGTTTGGTCAAAGCATTGTGAGCTCATGTCTTAGGCTCACAGTTTCTATTTTGTAGCTAGTATATATATTTCTCTTCACCTTCATGGGAACCTGGCTCAGTGCTGAGCAGTTCAGTTCAGTTCAGTCACTCAGCCGTGTCCGATTCTTTGTGACCCCATGATCTGCAGCACACCAGGCCTCCCTGTCCATCACCAACTCTTGGAGTTTATTCAAACTCATGTCCATTGAGTCGGTGATGCCATCCAACTATGTCATCCTCTGTCGTCCTCTTCTCCTCCTGCCTTCAATCTTTCCCAGCATCAGGGTCTTTTCCAATGAGTCAGCTCTTCACATCAGGTGGCCAAAGTATTGGAGTTTCAGCTTCAACATCAGTCCTTCCAATGAACACCCAGGACTGATCTCCTTTAGGATAGACTGGTTGGATCTCTTTGCAATCCAAGGGACTCTCAAGAGTCTTCTCCAACACCACAGTTCAAAAGCATCAATTCTTCGGTGCTCAGATTTCTTCATAGTCCAACTGTCACATCCCCACTGGAAAAACCATAGCATTGACTAGGCAGACCTTTGTTGGCAAAGTATTGTCTCTGTGCTTTAATATGCTGTCTAGGTTGGTCATAACTTTTCTTCCAAGGAGCAAGCGTCTTTTAATTGCAGATGGCTGCAATCACCATCTGCAGTGATTTTGGAGCCCAAGGAAATTAAGTCTGCCACTGTTTCCACTGTTTCTCCATCTATTTGCCATGAAGTGATGGGACCAGATGCCATGATCTTAGTTTTCTGAATGTTGAGTTTTAAGCCAACTTTTTCACTCTCCTCTTTCACTTTTATCAAGAGGTTCTTTAGTTCTTCTTCACTTTCTACCATAAGGGTGGTGTCATCTGCATATCTGAGGCTGTTGATATTTCTCCTGGCAGTCTTGATTCCAGCTTGTGCTTCATCCAGCCCAGCATATCTCATGATGTACTCTGCATATAACTTAAATAAGCAGGGTGACAATATACAACCTCGACGTATTCCTTTTCCTATTTGGAACCAGTCTGTTGTTCCATGTCCAGTTCCAACTGTTGCTTGGAGATGCCCAAACAAGTACTTATTGATTATTTGGTAAAATATACTTCAAATAATTACCATGGTCAAATTACCAGATGTGTTCCTTTAGTTAATTTTCACAAATTAAGTAACTTCATAATATCTATAGCAGAGGAAACAGGAAATAGATTTTGAAATGTCTTCATATAAATATGTTTGTTGCTGAATCCAATGACTGGATCTTTTATTTTTCTAGCATGCACCTTTGATATTTATGCCTGCTAATCATCCCTGCCTCATTTTTTAACAGATTACCAAAATTGAAAATGTCAATCATTTGTGTGATTTGAGAGTTTTAAATCTTGCCAGGAACTTTTTAAGTCACGTTGATAATCTTAATGGGCTGGATTCACTAACTGAGCTTAACCTGCGACACAATCAAATTACTTTTGTGGTGAGTATTAAAATGGAATCAATATGTGATTTCTGGCCTTTATTTTAAGGCAATGAAATAAATGTTATAACATTGCTTTCTGTAAAGTAAGAATCTAAGGTAATTTAGTTTTTTTCTGAATTTAAATTGTGGATATAATTGTTAAGCTTTATAATATTATGGTTTGGGAAATGGTATGTTATTTTCCATTCTAAAAGATAAATGTAAAATTAGGAGCAGAAGTGTATCAGTAAGTGAATCAGCTAGGGATAAATGAATTTTGAATCCTTTCCTGTGTACAAATAGAATTGATAAGAAAGACGGTATTGGTGACTGAAAGTTGGCAAATTGTTGCACAGAGAGGAAAAAGACACAGAGAGGAGAGATTGAGGACTTTGAAGACATACATAAATACCATATTCTTTGCAGTTTTTCAAGGGCAGCTTTGTATGGAGGAAAGAGCACTGTTGCATAGGACATCAGAGGCCTAGCACCGATCTGCTTTATCTCTCATTAATTCTGTAGTAGTGTAGTGTTAGTTGCTCAGCTGTGTCCACCTCTTTGCTGCCCCACGTCCTGTAGACTGCCAGGCTCCTCTGTCCATTGGATTCTCCAGGCAAGAATACTGGAGTGGATTGCCAATCCCTTTTCCAGAGGATCTTCCTGACCCAGGAATTGAACCTGGGTCTCCTGTATTGCAGGCAGATTGTTTACCATCTGAGTTATAGGGGAGATCCCATAACTGTGTGACCTTGGGTAAGTCACTCACCTGTGAGCTTCAGTTTACTTTTCTCCAAAATGAGGACATTGGGCTGGATCATCTCTGGAGTCCTTTTTGGTTTGCTGACTCTGAAAAAAAGATATCAATATGATAGAAAGCTGGCGTGTGAGCAGGAGAAGAGAGCTGGCATCATGAGGCTGCTCTGAAACTCTGAGGGTGAGCTTCATTAGATTTATAGTTTTACTCATGTTTAGCAGCTAAATAACTGCTTAATGCTCAGATATGTTGAACTTGCATATGTGAAGAGCTCTAGAAATAAGACTTTCAGTTATATAACATGATATAGGCCAAGAATACATCTAAGGCTTTATAAAAACACTATTTGTTTTTTAACAAGTTTCCTTTATTTATATGCACTAGAGAAACTGCATTAGGTCTTCTCTGGATATCATTTAAGCACTCTTAAAGGCACAATCTGATGCTTAACTTTTTCAAGACACTGGGTTCTTTTGTTGGTTGGTTTAGTCGCTAAGTTGTGTCTGACTTTTGCAACCCCATGGACTGTAGCCTGCCAGTCTCCTCTGTCCATGGTATTATCCAGGCAAGAATACTAGAGTGGGTTGCCATTTCCTTCTCCAGGGAATCTTCCTAACCCAGGGATCAATCCCAGATCTCCTGCATTGCAGGCAGATCCTTTACCAACTGAGCTATGAGGGAAGCCCATTAGTAAGTAAGTAAGCCCATCGAGTTCCTTAGTAAATAATTACATATACTTAAGTGGTACACATGAAAAAGTTGGAGGACAGTTGATACCTTATCTCTAGGCCTCACTGTACAGATCGGTTTCATTTTGAAGTTTCCCCAGGAAATCTGAGCCAAGTAATGCTTACATTTTCTAGGAGGTTAGGATAACTTCAAAACTTTTTCTAAGACATGGATTTATCCTGGAACCTTTAAATTCTGCCAGCCTTTCCCCATATTGGATTTAAATATTGGAAATGGCTTGTTTATTTTAAGAGACATCCGTATTGAGTTAATCAGTTACATTGCTGTCTCGAGGAACTGTTCAGGCTGGACTTAATACGTCCTCAGGACATTGAGTATGATAAGAATCCAAACACTTCGTTAGAGTGGGGTACAGAAATCTGTTGGCTTTAGCATATGCCTGTCTACAATTTGTCCTTCATTTGGAAAATGTGTAATACACATCCAGGAAATTGGTTAATGAATTTCCCACTGAGTACCTAATCATTACTGTTATAGATTAGGCAGCAGTAAGCATCTTATGGAAAAGGAAATTGTTTTAATTTCTAAAAGTGAAAAAGATTTTTAAGTATTATGTATATGGTATAAGTATCATATATATTAATTTATTGGATACTGTGAGTGTATGTGTAAGAATAAATAAACTTTTCCAACTCTGTTTCTTTTCTGAAGCATCCTTTTCCTGAAGACCCAAGAGACTTTAAATCTCAGGATTCCTTTTTTTCTCCCCTCTCTCTTTCCTGGTGGTTCAGAGGTTAAGCGCCTGCCTGCAATGTGGGAGACCCAATTCGATCCCTGGGTTGGGAAGATCCCCTGGAGAAGGAAATGGCAACCCACTCCAGTATTCTTGCCTGAAGAATCCCATGGAGGGAGGAGCCTGGTGGGCTACAGTCCACAGGGTCGCAAAGAGTCGGACACGACTGAACGACTTCACTTTCACTTTTTTTTAAAACTACCTCTTCTTTTCTCCAGGGTCAGTTATCACATTATCACATTATTCTTTTTGCTATTTTTTCTCATGGTTTTTATTTTCCTCATTGACTGGTAATTCTTAAATGAAGGACCATGTTAAAGCATGGCTGACTCTCCTGTAGAGCTGAATAGGTCTTTTTAGTCTCTCCCTAGAATGATCACTAGATTTGTGTAAGTTGCTGAATCCCACACGTTGGCAGACTTCCCCTTAGGGTGAGTGGATGACAGGCAGGCTCACTGTGTAACTATCAAAATAATAAAAACTACTTTGTGAGGGCAGGGAGGAGGAATAAGAAAGACCTCAGTTATCTTTTGTGCCAGCTGAAATTGCTGTTCCTCTTCCCCTTCTGGTTCTTCTGTGGCAGTTATTAACCATCCCCATGGATAAAACACCCATGCTCTCCATCCTTCCTTGAGTCTCTGTTTTGTTAGAAGCAGATCCTGAGGCTTTAGCTGAGGATTTCTTCAGCCAGCTGCCTGTACATGGTTGCGTGTGTGCATGGCGGGAGTGGCAGTGGGCTGGGGGGGCAGTGGGTTTGTTGGTGTTCCAGGAATAGCTGTTTAGTAGAACATCTTTAACTATACATGTACTTGATTAGCCATAGCTATTCATAGTGCATGCCTGTGTTTTGTTTGTGCTGACTCTGAGAGTGGAAGTTGGCATTCTCATGGAGAGAATTGCCTCGTTTGCAGTGCACCATCTCTCCCGCCAGTTCCAAGCTGCAGTTTTCTTTGTTCAAGTTTATCTCCAGTAACATCCATCTGCTTTTCAACTTCCTGAAATCTCATCAAAAGTGTTGCTCTATTAATAACTTTTGTTTTTAACGTTTTCTGTGGAATTGCTCATTTGTTTGTTTCACCTGTTGAATCTTGGGAAGGAGATGAAACAAATGCATCACCTACTTTACCATCTTATCAGAAACTGTCCTCACTGATAATGTCAGTATAGAAAAGAGTTTAATACAATAAAAAATGAATGACTATTTAACACAGTATAGTTGTATTCAATTCTCTAATCTTTTTCTTGGAAATTTTATAAGTTTCTAAGCAAATGTCTTTTTAGTTTGTATATCTTTCCCTTTAAAAGAACTATGAAACATTTCAAACATTCCTAAAGAATAGGAAATAATATTACCAACGTTTGTGTGTCAACCAATGAATTTAAATAAAAGCCTTTTAAATATAGTTGAGACCTACTCTGTAGCCCTCCCCCAGCACATTCCCTCTCTCCTTTGCAGACATAACCACAATTATGAGTTTGGTGTTTATTTCTATGCATGTCTGTTTCTGTTTCCTGTATATATTCCCAAACCATCCCATATATATCCCTAAACAATGAAGTAACTATTTTGCATGCTTTTAAGTCTTCTGTAATTGGTTTTATCAAACAGTACATATCTTCTGTAAGTTACTTTTATTATGCTTTGAGATTTATATGTGTTGATACGTATAGCTCCAGTTCACTAATTTTCATTGTTATACAGTATCCCACTGTACAATTATTATTAAATATTTATTTATTCTGCTTTTGGATAATATTTCTAATTTCTATTTTTTTTTCTTTTTTTTCCCCCTTTATTTTTATTAGTTGGAGGCTAATTACTTTACAATATTGTAGTGTTTTTTGTCATACAGTGACATGAATCAGCCATGGATTTACATGTATTCCCCATCCCGATCCCCCCTCCCACCTCCCTCTCTACCCAATCCCTCTGGGTCTTCCCAGTGCACCAACCCCAGCACTTGTCTCATGCATCCAACCTGGGCTGGTGATCTGTTTCACCCTAGATAATATACATGTTTCGATGCTGTTCTCTCGAAACATCCCACCTTCGCCTTCTCCCACAGAGTCCAATTTCTATTGTTGAAAATAATATTTTTGTATGTATCTTTTTGTGTATAATTATAACAATTTCCCTTGGACAGTGGCTTTCAGACATTTTTAGCCATAATCTATGTTAATAAATAAAATTTACATTGTTCATGCATACTCAGTCGTATCTGACTCTTTTTGACCCCATGGACTGTAGCCCACCAGGCTCCTCTGTCCATGGGATTTCCCAGGCAAGAATACTGGAGTGGGTTTCCATTTTCTTCTCCAGGGGATCTTCCCAATCCAGGGATAGAACCCATGTCTCCTGCTTCTCCTACATTGCAAGAGAATTCTTTACCACTGATCCACCTGTGAAATACCTGAATTGATTTCTTGACTAATGAAAAACTGGCTATAATCTGCCTTTGAAAAAGAATGCTAAATGGTGACTTGGGAGAGCATTGCTTGGTGCCAGGACTATGCACGTCATTTCAGTCTATTAGTTATTGCCACATTTTCCCCAAAGTGGTTGTACAAAATTACATTTCCATCAGCATTCCCTGAGAGTTTCTTTAACTTCACAATTTTATTGACACTTGATGTTTTCAGATGTTGACCTTCTAATTTTTGCCAGTCTTGTAACTATGAAATTGTATTATTTTGAGATTTGGGATTTTGAATTTTTTTTGAATAATTTTTTTCAAATTATTATTTGAGATTTGAATTTGAATTTCTAGTGGGATTAAATGCCTATATTTTTTCCATTTTTGATATTGATATTGCTTGTTCTGCAGATAGCCTTATCCTTTGCCCACTGTTATAACATCTTTTTCTTTTTCCTGTTGATCAGTAGTATTTCTTTTGTTTCTGCTGTCTTTGAGAAATAGAAATAAAAATCAATAGTTTCCTTTATTGTTTCTTTTTTTTGTTTAAAAATTCTTTTTTATAGGCTGAGGACATAAAAATATTTTTCTATGTTGTCTAACAAGAGTTTTAAAGTTGCTCTTCTCATGGAGTTGTTTCATCTATTTGGCATTGATTTTTGCTTGTGATGTGCCATTGAAATCCAGTTTCATTTTTTTTTTTTTCTCATGTGGATTACCAGTTGTCCTAGCACATTTTCTTGAAAAGTAAATTCTTTTTGTCCTTCCCTCTCCCCTTGGCAGTATCTTTTAGCAAATTAAGTATCCACATATGTGTAGGTCTGTGACTGGCCTCTCTGGTCTGTTTATTTGGTCTCTTTACATGTTTCAGTATAATGGTATAACTGTCTTAATAACTGTAACTTTCTATTAGTATTATGTTCTAAGAGCTGGTAGAATGAGGTCCCCAGTCTTCCTTTCCTTTTCCCTCCTTTCTCAGCCTTCCTTCCTTTATTTTTGGTTTTAATTTTTGGCCATATTCTGCAGCATCTAGGACCTTAGTTCCCCACTGAGGGATCGAACCCGCACCCTCCGCATTGAAAAGCACAGTCTTAACCACTGGACCACCAGGGAAATCTCCAGCCTGTCTTCTTTCAAAATTTTTTTCTTGGTCTTTTCTTTTTCTGTATGTGTTCTAAAAATAGCATGTCAAGTTTCATGAATAACTTTCCTGGTTTGTTTGATTTTTTTACTACCCTTAGATTGATCATGTGGATTCTTCTTTAGTCTTAATTTTGAAAATTATATTACAATATTTTTGTGATGAAAAGTCATTCTAGCACTTTGGGTTGTTATGTGTATTATGGGCTGTATATCATATACTTTCCTTTTTTGTTTGCCTAATATTTCATAATATTCACATTTATGATAGATGATATTGACTTATAATTTCTTTTATTCTTTTCTTCTATCATACTATCTTTATAAAATAAATTGGAGAGTGCTTCTTATTTTAATATTCTGTGATCCTTTATTTTGGTTTCCTATTTAGTATAAGGCTTCCCAGGTGGCATTAGTGGTAAAGAAACTGCCTGCCAATTCAAGAAACATAAAAGACATGGGTTTGATCCCTGGGTTAGGAAGTTATCCTGGAGAAGGAAATGGCAACCCTCTTCAGTATTCTTGCCTGGAGAATCTCATGGACAGAGGAACCTGGCAGGCTACAGTCCATAGGGTCACACAGATTTTTTAGTATAAACCTCATCTTGTTTGAGATAAAGATGATCTGTTCTTTGATTATTTTGTTAGAATTTATCTTGTAAAATGTCTGGATAGTTTTAAACTATTGACTGTATAATAGTGGACATCAGTTTTGATATGTTTTAGTTTCCTTTCATCTAAATTCTTTTTTTATTTTATTTTTTGGTTGCTGTATTTATAGCCGTGTTCCCTTGTCACTTCTAGTAATGCTTATTTATACTTTTTTTTCTTGACCAGTATTGCCTGAGGCTTGCCTATCTTACTAGTAATTTCAAAGAATCAGTTTTTTTCTTCATAGAACCTCTCTTACAGCTTTTAAAAAAATATTATTTTATTGTTGTTTGTTCTTATATTTCTTATTTCTCTATTTAAAAATTTTTCTGTCTAAAGTATTATGTTAAATACTTGAAACATTGGTTTTCAGTCTTTTTTATTTTCTGATTAAGCACATAAGATATAAATTTTCCTCTACTTCAAACAAATTTTGAAATTTAATATTTTTATTATTATTTAGTTTTAAATGTTTTCTAAGTTCCATTGTTTCTTTTTTGATCCAAGTGTATATTTAAAAGTATATTTAAACTTTTTGATATGTATGGATTTATTACTCATTTTTTGTCATTCTTTTCCAATTTAATTGCATTGTGGCTAGTGAATGTTGATTATATATAATTGGTTTATTGAGGTTTTCTTTATTGCCTAATGTGCAGTTAATATTTATAGTCAATACTTACTCTCAATATATTTGTCTAGTTTGTGGTCAGTATTTAAAGCTATGTTTCTAGTCACTTACAAATTTAAAGTTGATGTATTTTCCCAGATTGTTGATGTAGCTGATGTATTTCCTAGATTGTTTCCTAAATTGTTTCTTTTATTATTATATATTGACTATTGCTAACTCCTTCATTTTCTAAGTATTTTGTGAGCATGGGCTATATGCCAAGCTCTGTTCTAAGTATGTATTATATATCAGAAAACTTGCCTTAACATTTATTTAGTGTAATGTTAATATCAGCTTTCTTTTGGTTATTTTTTTCCTGGTATATGTTTTTGAGATTTTTTCAGTGAATCATATTAAACATTCTTTAGCTTTCAACCTTTTTCTTGTTTACAATCTGAGAATCTGTCTTCTGATCAGACGTTTGTCTGTTATACTAATTGTGATTTACATACATTTCCATTCATCAATTTGATGTTATTTCAGGCTTCCTATTTTTTTTTTCTTGTGTCTGATTTCCAGTTGATGGACTTTTCTCTGTTCTTCTTCACATTAATGGTTACCATTGCATTTTAAAATACACAGTTGACTTAAATTATAGTCTAGTACACGTCCCTACCTTCTTCTCAAAAAAGGACCTTAGACTCATTTAATCCAGTAAACCCCTCTCCTTTTGCATGCTTTTGTTGCCTAGTATTTCCTTTTTCTAAACCATCCAATTTAGATATTTTAATTGCTGTGTTTTTAGTCCGTGTTTTATTTGGACTCACCCACATACTTGTTTGGCTTCGCTACTCCTCCCCGAGAATATAACTTAGATAAAGTTCCTTTAAGATGGCTTTGGTGGTAATAAGCTTTCTCAGTTTTTGTTTGTCAAGTAACTTGTTTATTTTGCTTTTACTCATGACTGATTTTTGGATTTGGTTGACATTGTTTTTCTCCTAGATGTTTTGAAGCGCATATACCCTTGTCTTCAGTTTTCTATTATTGTAATTAAACTGTCATCTATCACTTTTTGTTGGTAGTCTTTTACTTCCTCTGTTTGTTTTAAGATTATAAGATTTCTTTTTGAAGTCTTTCAGACTCACTATGGTCTATATAGATTTGGAACTACTATATTTGACCAATTTGAGGCATGTATTTTTCTATATTTCAACAAATCTGAAATGTGAATATATCTTACAATCTGCATCAGGTCAGTTCACTTCAGTAGCTCAGTCGTGTCTGACTCTGTGACCCCATGGACTACAGCACGCCAGGCCTCCCTGTGCATCACCAACTCCCGGAGTTTACTCAAACTCATATTCATTGAGTCGGTGATGCCATCCAGCCATCTCATCCTCTGTTGTCCCCTTCTTCTCCTGCCTTCAATCTTTCCCAGCATCAGGGTCTTTTCCATTGAGTCAGCTCTTCACATCAGGTGGCCAAAGTATTGGAGTTTCAGCTTCAGCATCAGTCCAAGGACTGATCTCCTTTAGGATGGACTGGTTGGATCTCTATGCAGTCCAGGGGACTCTCAAGAGTCTTCTCCAACACCACAGTTCAAAAGCATCAATTCTTCTGCCCTCAGCTTTCATTATAGTCCAACTCTCACATCCATACATGACTACTGGAAAAGCCATAGCTTTGACTAGACAGAACTTTGTTGGCAAAGTAATGTTTCTGCTTTTTAATATGCTGTCTAGGTTGGTCATAACTTTTCTTCCAGGGAGCAAGCATCTTTTAATTTCATGGGTGCAGTCACCATCTGCAGTGATTTTGGAGCCCCCCAAAATAAAGTATGTCACTGTTTCCACTGTTTTCCCACCCATTTGCCTTGAAGTGATGGGACCATCACCCTGGAAATTCTTGGTTCACGTACTGTTGAAGCCTAGCTTGGAGAATATTGAGCATTACTTTGCTAGTGTGTTAAATGAGTGCAATTGTGTGGTAGTTTGAACATTCTTTGGCATTGCCTTTCTTTGGGATTGAAATGAAAACTGACCTTTTTCAGTCCTGTGGCCACTGCTGAGTTTTCCACATTTGCTTTCTTATTGAGTGCAGTAGTTTCACAGCATCATCTTTTAGGATTTGAAATAGCTCAACTGGAATTCCACCACCTACACTAGGTTTGAGGAGGCTGCCATTAGCTCCACTATAGAGCTACCGAGCAGGTGACCCACAAACTCGAAAACAATTATACCAAAGAAGTTCTCACAGTGTTGCAAAAGTTCTAGGGTCTACAACAGATTTCCCAACCTGGGGATCTGGCCAAAGGACTGGGAACTCCCAGGGAATTTGACTTTGATAACTGTTTATATTATTATCATTTCAGTTGTTGGTATTACATGTGTGGAGTTTAATTACTCTTCAAAATGTATTTTAAAATTTTATAGCATAATTTAGAATTGAAATCAAACATTATTCAAAAAGACATGGAAATAGAATAGCAAAAACAAATTTAATATTAGTGAAATATGCTTTTCATTGGAGGAATGACTAATTCCACACGGCCTTGCTAATTAACAGTCAAATACTTTAAAAGGAAGATAACTGCGTTTGACAAAACTGTGTTACATTCTCACTGTAGTTTTACTTGCAGTTACTCAGTGACTAATTGATACCTCATGGACAGTGGGTACCTATTGGCTATACTGGTATATCCTTTTGTGAAGTATCAGTTCACGTCTTTTGCCCATTAAAAATATATGTATATATTATCTTTGTATCAGTGAGTATGGTAGATCTTCATTCTAGATTCAGCCCTTTATTTTGTTTATATATTGAATGCATTTTCTGCATGGCTTGCTTTTTTGCTTTCTTAACAATATTTTCAACGTGTAGAAACTTTAAGTCTTAGTGACATATGTTTATCAATTTGTTTTCTTTTTATCATTAGTGTCTTTTTTGTCTTGTCTAGGAAGTCTTTGCTTATCCAGATATCATAAATATGTTCTCCTCTGTTGTCTTCCAGGAGGCTTATACTTTTTTACCTTTCATTTTAGGTGTGTGATCCACCTTTAATTAAGTTTTGTGTATGGTGTGAGATGGCAGCCCACTCAGGTATTCTTGCTTGGGAAATCCCATGGACAGAGCAGCCTGGTGGGTTATAGTCCATGGGGTCACAGAGAGTCGGATGCAACTGAGTGACTGCACACACACACACACACACACACACACACACACACACACACGGCGTGAGATGTAGGGGTCGTGATTCATTTTTGACTGCACACACACACACACACACACACACACACACGGTGTGAGATGTAGGAGTCATGATTCATTTTTGACTGCACACACACACACACACACACACACACACACACACACACGGTGTGAGATGTAGGGGTCGTGATTCAATTTTCCCAAATAGGAATGTCTGTTTTCTCCATCACCATTATTCAAATGGCCTTGTTTTCCACCGTTTAATTAAATTGGTTTGTTTTCAAAATTGAGTTATAGTCCAATGAGTCTTTCTCTGAACCTTCTATTCTGTTCCCTGTATTTGTCTACCATTATGCCAAGACTATACTGTCTAACTATTCTAGCTTTATAATACATGGAGATATTTGGGGAGATCATTAATTCAACAAATTTATTTTGCCTAATTTTTATGTGTAAAGAAATGGTATTTGATTTTAAAAAATATGGTTAAGTAAATTAAGAGAACTCTTTCAGTAATAATGAAATAAAAATACCAAGTGATATTTTATTGGTTAATCATAAGTTTATTTTCACCAGGTGTTACATAAAATAATCATCAGATATCTTAGATTTGATTAAATATGATAATTTTTATTAACATACCCAATATCTATGTTTTATGAATCTGAGGATTCATTTCTTTGACTGATTATGGGAACAGGAATATTCTGAGGCTTTGTATCTCAAATATTGATTTCTTCCACTTTCTGCTTCTTCAGCACCTGCTAAACATGGTATGGACCTTCTTGTTCTATTCTTTGTTTCTTAAAATTTCCATCATTCTTACTTTTCTCTGCTACATTTGTGCATGATTTTTATTTCTTTAATGTTTCTTCCAGTTCACTGACTTTCTCTTCAGTTTTGTCTAATCTGATTTTCAGTCCATCCACTGAATTTTTAATAATGACCATAACTTTTTATTTCTAGAAGTTCTGCATGGATTTTTAAAAAATAAATGCCAAAATATCTTTGTAACATATTTTTTCTCATGTTTTGATTCATTTTATCTAATAATTTTAAACATAGATATACCATAGGCTTTATCAAGTTACTATATTTTCTTAGTTTTTTGGTAATTCTACATTTATTGCCTAAAATTTATGCTTACTCTTGCTCATAGTAATTTTTTTCATTAATTATCTGCAATTGTCAAAACACTATAAGGGCTTCCCAGGTAATGCTAGTGGCAAAGAACCATCTGCCAATACAGTAGATGCAAGAGACACTGGTTTGATCCCTGGGTTCGAATGATCCCCATGGGATCCCCTGGATCCCATGGCAACCCACTCCAATATTGTTGCCTGGAAAATTCCATGGACTGAGGAGCCTAGCAGTCTACAGTCCATGGGGCTGCAAAGAGTAAGGCACAACTAAGCAAATGAGCGACTGAGCGTGCACACACACACACACACACGTGCGTGCTGTAAAGTCTGATTTGAGTTTATGTCTTTCTAGTGAGTTTTGCCTGTAGTGGTAAGGGTAAGAATGGCAGGGACCATTTTTTATGAGAAGTCTTGGGTTTCCCTGGCGCCTCAAATGGTAAAGAATCTGCCTGCAGTGCAAGAGAGCTGGATTCGATCCCTTGTCTGGAAGCTCTCCAGAGAAGGGAATGGCTACCCATTCCAGTATTCTTGCCTGGAGAATTCCGTGGACAGAGGACCCTGGTGAGCTACAGTCCCTGGGGTTGCAAAGAGTCAGACACATCTGAGTGACTAACACTTTCTTTTTTGTTAGATCATGCCTGTGATGTAAATTTGAACTAGAAATTCAAGTGTGGAAAGTCCTGTGATTGTGAAATTGAGGCTTTTTCTATTTCTCCTCATAGTGGTTATATCTAGCTCTCTTAGATTATAAAGACTAATCATTATTATCTCTGTAGTCAGAGTGTCATTTCCTGCTTATTAGTCTGGTTTTTAGTTCCTTTTATTTTCAGGGGATTCCAACAGTATACAGAAATAAATTAGACTGAAAGAGCAGCTTGCAGCTAGATTGACTGATAATTGCCAGATGATAGGTAGTAAATAAATGTAAAAAGTAGATATGGATATTACTGCTTTTGGATAATAGAGGCAAGTGACAGACTTTTTTTCATGGTATATAAAAATATGATTTGAGTTGTTGATATGATGGCTTACACATATTATTCCTCATATAATATGTGTCTGTATTACAGTGATGGCTATAGTAAGTAATTTTAGAATTTATAAACCTTCTTATAAAAAGGAATACTTTTTTCCTTGTTTTTTTTCAAGCTTATTGAGTGCTTTGTTTTTAGTTCTTAAAATGAAGATAATTACCCCTACATATTTTAACACTGACTTTTTTGTGTAACAGAATAGGTAACAAAATGAGAGCTGTTGTGATTTTATTGCAGTCATCTTTGTTCTCCTTGCTGTATGCCAAAGCCTCTGTCTCTTCACCCTTCTTCCTTATTCCCCTGCAGGAGGCTCCTCTAAAAATAGCTCCAGTAATAGATGTTCTACACAGGGTCAAATTGCTGAGTCATTTAGTTCTTTGGGAAGTTTAGGAATATGGAAAACAGTGTCTGAACTGGGTAGGACAAACTTGCTTCTAAATTGGCAGGTCATTATTCTTTTGAAAAATAAAGAATATTCTTCTCAATAACCATATAGTAAATAATTTTTAAAGTCTATTTTTAATTTTAAAAATTCTGTAAAATGGTTTTATGTCTGAACTTCAAAACATATTTTGAATGTGATTCCCAGAAGTGTGTTTTGTTAAATACAGTAAATTTGATATTAAGAGGTTAACAGATGAACTGTAAATATTCCCCTATATGTAAATATTTCATCTTCTTTTTCTTATCTTAGGTATGTTATTGCCTCTTTGGAATAGTTTCACTGCCTGTGAAATAGTTACCTCCAGAAAAGAATTTCTGGGAGGATTTGACACTTGACAGTGAAATAAATGTGCTGACTTTTTCTCAATGTTATGAGGATTTAGCTTTCTTAAATTATCCATAATCCCTTATTTTTGCTTTCCTCATTATTCCAAAATACTTATATGTAGATTGTTGAGTGCTGGCTTCTTCAGTTTAACACCAGAACAACCTGCTGATAAAGAAAAGTTGAGATTATTACTTCCTGACAGGAAGAGCACATTTTCTTGACACAGTCTTAGTCATATTTTAAGGACCAAGTCACAATATTTCTGAGATTTCTTGGGGGTCTTGTTTAAGGTGGGTCTTTAAGTGCACTGGCTTCAGATTGATGAATTTATGACATAATAGGTTACCCCCTGGTGGCTCAGATGGTATAGAATCTGCATGCAGTGCAGGAGACCCAGATTCATCCCCTAGGTTGGGAAGATCCCCTGGGGAAGGAAATGGCAACCCACTCTAGTATTCCTGCCTAGAAAATTCTGTGCACAGAGAAGCCTGGTGGGTTATAGTCCATAGGGTTGCAAAGACTCAGACACAACTGAGCAACTAACAGATTTCAGATTTTCAGGTTAGGATTGTCTGGCAGAACAAGATGAGCTTTTCAAAGTGAATGTTGGACCATGATACTAAACTTTTGTTTTCTCTGGCATTAATAACTGTCTCACTTCTCCTATTAACTGAAGGTCCAAACTCCCCAACAGAACTCTAAAATTCTTCTCTATATGGGCAAAGATCTCAAGTAATCTATCTGTTTCATTTTCTCTCTTGGAAGATACTCCTTCTAGCCCTTTGTCCTCTGTCTCTAATGTAGATTGGTTGCCCTTAGGCCTGCTGTGGAGATGACATCCTTGAGTTTCTCTTGCCTCTCTCCAATAGTGAGTCAACTTCCTGAATCTTATGTATCTACATCTTGGGGTTCATTCTCATATTAGAGCAGCCATCTTCTGGTAACTTTGAGCAGTCTTTTTTTTCCTTCTGTAAATAATTCATGCATAGATAATTGATATGATAAATAGGATGTTTTCTTTTTGTCTGTTGTAATGCTAGAAATTCATTACAGAGTATATCTTAGAATTGCTAGAAAAATTAAAGTTATAATTTTCTTATAGGAATGAAGTTTGGAACAACAACAATGATTGTGGGTAATTATTTTGCTTTTTAAAGTTCTGGAAAGGCTATCTCCTAAAATGATTTTGGGATATATGTTGTTGAATTCTGATTTTTAATTTTTCAACTTGTGAATACTTTTTATACCTCTATCAGATGAGAGTTAATACTTTTGAAAATTTGATAAAAACTTCTGGTAAAATTTTGCTTCTTAAATGAAAATAAATATAAAATATTATAATCAAATAAACTTAAAAAACCCTTTTCTCACAATTTATTGCCTGATATAATTTGAGTTTATATTTTAATAGTAAAAAAACTGTCTTGAAATGTGTGTCTATGTGTCTGTAGTCTTTGATGGTGGTAGGCTGGGGCCCCAAAAGAAGACTGTTTCTTTAAAAATTGATGGCACTAGTTTATTTCCCTTCCAAAAAACCAACCGCAACTAAATAAAGCAAACAATCTCCAATTTTTATTGTCTTCATAATAAAACAAAATATGAAGCTCAGAACTGGATCACTTGCCCTTTCTCTTTTTATCTCTTCCCAGTTCAAAATGCTTGCATCTCATAATAGCCAGCATTCTCTTAAATCTGCAGTTAGGCTCAACGCATTCAAGCCACAGTACAATCTTGGTGTAGTTTTAGTCTTTTTCTGGAAAATTGGTTTAGCATGCCCACCATAGCCACCCCACTTCCTGCCGTAACACCTCTTTCCTTGGGCACGCAGAGAATCCTTGTCCTTTTTGTACTGTTACTTTGTGGTATTCATGCTTGCCTACTTCTTAGAGAAGCCCACTGGGTTTCAGGAACATTCTCCATGTCTGTGAGAGTGATCGCACAGAAAAAAGCAAATGTCCTGTTTTGGGTTTTTTAAGATGCCTTGATTCAAAGGAGATTCAGGCTACTGCTTCTCAGTTTTCTCCCAGTTAGATGTCAGCAAACAATGCTTATGCCCAGAAATATCTCACTTAGATTCCAGGAAGAATTTAAGAGAAGAGATTCCTCAGACAGGCTTTCAATCTGACTGTAACTGTAAACCCAGAGACCAGATAGGAAGCAAGCTGTCCTTTCCTTTTGGAAATTACAGCCCTGGAACTAGAAGAGGTAATCCACCACTCCTCCCCCCCTCCCCCCTCATTTCTGGGAATATCAGAGAGCGGTAACTGGTAGAGATGGTTCAAGAAGTTTGCTGACATTGAGCGTGTATACTAAGTGAGGGGAACTTGGTTGTCTTACTGTTTTCTGAAGACTTATTCTTTTACCATGGTGGAAAATCTCTAGTAATCACTCACTCACATCTGTGGAACAGGCTTTTCAGTGGTGGGCCTGAGAATAGTAATGCCGAGTGAATGGTATACATAGCCAGGGTGTTGATCAGTGGTAGTTGTATTTCTTTTACATTGATTAGGGTTTAAGGGATTGAGAGAAAAATAGGAAACTATGTGGGAAAATGTCTCAAGCCAGATTCATTTCTCCTATGTCCTCTAAAAAATCAATGAGACGTGTCTCTGCCACAGTTCTATCACTTTTATATTTTCTTTGTATAACAAGTTTTTAAAAATAAACAAATGACTTTTTGGAAAAGCTGAACTTGTCTGTAATTTTGATGCATTGCCTACATTTTTATTCAGTCTTGAAATGGTAGTTTTAAAAAGGAGGAAGGAAAGTGGGGGAGGAAGAAAGATGATGACTTATGGAAAGAGTAAGACAAGTTTTGATTGGGTTTAAATATTGGCCACAATTTATGTATAATGTACATTTTTATATTAGCATCATTCAATTGGATATAACTGGAAATTACTGTAAATAATAAAAGTGAAAAATATTTAATATTAGAAGTACCAGTGTGTGTAGTATTGTAAAGAGCAGAGCACTGAAGCCAGGATAACTGGAATCTTGTCCTATTTTGACTTCTGTGTGTATGACAGTATGTATCCTGGTCACCTTTCCACCCCTCTCCCATGCTTCCCTTGCCACAACCTCAACTGTTTTACTTTTTCTCATGTGAATAATGAGATTATGGAGTAGGTAATTACTAAGCTTCCTCTTAAGATTCTGGTATTCCAGAATATGTCAGACTTTTCAGAAGGTTTGTGTCTTTTAATAAAATTGGTAAAAAATCATTTGGGCCAAAACATTTCAATATTTGCTGATGGTAGCTATACTTAACAGCAGTGTTTTGCTCAGGAATGCCGCACCTAAACAGAACCGCATAGATTTCCAATTGTAAGAACCTTGGATTCTTGCTTCGATTGGAAATCGCCCTTCCAGTACCCTTCATTGACAGCCATAACGATCTACTTTTAGCATTATGGGGGCATTGTCAGTGTATTGATTCATTTGCAGCTGAGTGGTGTATTTCTGTGGGTTTGAGAATAGTGAGGTGAATGGCTTTGAAATTCTCAATACTGTTTGGAAAGCTGATTGCATAAATTTGAAATTTAAAGTGTTTGAACAGATTCTTTTCCAAGTGATTTTTAACAAATGTTTGATCATACTGTGTTTGTGCTACAGTTGAAAGGCTGAAGTAGCATTTTGGCTCCTTTCCCAAAAGCATGCTTGAAGAGGCTAGCGGCAGCAGCAGTATCTCCCTCTGTTCTCCTCACTGCTTTTTACCTTGCTAGTGGTGCAGCTTGTTCTGCGGATGTACCAAAACCCTCCCATTTAATCTGCAGTGGAGAAGAATGAAGCTCAATGCCCAGCAGCATTCAGGGGTCTAGCAAGGTTGCAGTAACTAGCAATGACTATGTATTTCAACAGCTGAACAAGAAGACGTTTTATAATATTTTTTTTTTCCTTTCAGCTGATAGATTTTTGCTTTCTGTTTCCTCCTAGAGAGATGTGGATAATTTGCCCTGCCTCCAACGTCTGTTTCTCAGCTTCAACAATATATCTACGTAAGTGGAAACTCCCAACTTGTCATTTGTTAATAATTTGATTGTGTGGGTTCTAATGCTTTAAATTAAGATTGTAAATACTTTGGAGTATTTCTATTGACATGTAAGATTTTCAACTGGAAAATGATAGGGCCATCTGTGACAAAGTTCTTTGTGGAAAAACAAAGCTCTTGTGTTTATTAGTGCTTCTGATGCTAAAATGATGACTGGTATAGTATGTGCTCTTTATAATTATAGTTTAGAGTTGCTCCTTTGTCAAACACGTATGTGGAAATGTCAACATATATTCTGCTGTCCTTTGTTTGACACTTACTGCACTAATCAGTTGAATTAGAATTTCTTTCATAAATTATCATCTACAATCTGTGTAGCTACTGAGCAATTTTGATATAGCAGGTTATACTTGTCACTAAGCCACTTGCTAATTAGGCCATAACTTCTAACTTGGTATCCCTACTTGGAGAATGAATGCAGCTAAACACTGTACATTAGAATATATAAATGTATAAATGTTGTTTTGTAAAGATTTGAAACATCATCCTTTCTGTGGTGATGATGTCTCATGCAGTGTCAGTGTGGAAGATTTCAGAACTGAAGCTGAGACAGGCAGTCAGACTTTGCAATGCAGAATGAGTAGCCACGCTTCCCTATCTCTCTCCTTCTCTTCTCCCTTGTCCCTCAGTTCTTTAGTTTCACGTCAAGACTGTTGTCTGAATGTACTTTTATAGAAGGATAATAACTAAGTATAAAAGTTGAGAACTTATGTCTTCCTGAGTTCTAGGTCTATGCTTCTGATTATTAAGAACCAGTTGAGATTTTACACATTTTCTGTTTCTACCTTTTTCCTATGGTAGCCCCCGTCCCTGTACTGTACCTCTAAAAGGTAGAGGTTAAGTCTAGATGGTGAATTTTGCATATAGGCATTATTTCAAAGAAAACACCCTTAATCATTTTCTTTTTTTTTTCCTTTGTGTGGAAATGCAAAGTTTTCTGAAATACTTTTAATGTTCTCTTTAGTTTATGTTGAATCCTGTTCCAGCTGCCTTCCCATCTTGTTGAAAGAGTAGGGTTTATTTTCAATGGCAATGGAAGGAGCACTCAATTTTCTTTAAGGAGTTTCTACCTAAAGACCATAACAACTGTTTTGAGAAGATAGTGTCTCATTTTTAAAATACGTTGTTTCTCATATCTCACAATATTAGCTGTTGAAGGTGTGGCAAACCCTTAGATTCCCCCAACCCATGGTGGAACTTACTACTTTTGCTCTTGTCTTGTTTATGGGGAGTAATTTAAAAAGAGATATAAATTTGGGTGTATGGGGGTTATGACTACTTCCTCAGGATACCTCAACTTCTAAACTCCTAGCTCTGTAGGGAGTTGATCTTAAATGTCTGTATTTAGGGAATTTTCTTCCCAACCTGAAAAGGAGCTTTACCTACTCAATAAAATAAATATGTGATTAATGGGATTAATACTTATGACTTTCTATTAAAAGTGGGATTTATTGAGAAATTGAGATAGAAGGAAGGGGTTTTGTATTCTTACTGATTGCTTTTTTGTGTTTCTGCAAAGGCTTAGTTCTTTACCTTTCTCTAATATTTCCAGATGACCTGCTTTTGAGGTCAAGTACATTTTATATTTTCTGCTTTGTTCCTGTTGATGCATGTAATCCAGGAGATGGTATAGAGAATATATTGGATCTTGGGCAGGGGACAGGAGGAATTGGAAAGTGCAAGCCCTTTTCACATTTCCGTGAGTTTTATTCAAGACACAAATAGTTCAGTTGACTGGATGGTAGATGATCAGTAGTGATAACTGTGGTGTCCTTTCATGTCCTGCTATAGTCCTGGCATGCCAGAGTTGCATAATTTTCAATTCAGTGGTCAAGGAGTAACATACAGGAAGAGTAGAAACAGCAGTTCTACTTTCAAGGTGAAAGTACCTTTTAGGACTTTGGATAACTTTCAAATATCATCCAGCAAATGAAATATCCAACAGTGTACCCATTTTGGGGAGACAAAAATGTATTGACTGTTAATGTAGTAAGGTTTCCTAGATTTTGACCAAGTTGTTGGATTCTTAGGAACCTATTTGCATAAACTATTACCTGGTGGAAATTCAGAAAGTTCCAGAATGTGATAGCACCCTGCTGAATTCAGAGAGCTCCAACTTGGGGTAAATAGGTACCTATATATATTTAATGATGGGTTGACCGTGGCCTTGGTAGACAAGACCATTTTTATGTGTTTTCCTGTAGATATTAGAGCAGGCATTTAGTTCTTCTAGTAAGCATACAAGATATATTAAGAGAATGAGTGACATATCCACGTCTGTGTATCTGAATAGAAGTGATGCCTCCGGTTAAAATATCCCTCAGAGCATGAGGAAGACAGAAATGCAAATAGGTAATTATAATACAGTTAGTTAAACTTAGTTGTGGTCATATGCAGATATACTAGAAAATGTAAATCAGTGTAGAGAAGGGAAGTTAAGGAAAACTTCCTAGAGGGAGATGGTCCCTGGACTGAGCTCTAAGTGGAGGAGACCTCAGTAAAGTGAATAGTCCTTGGACATTCCAGGTAAGGGTACAACCTAGGCAAAGTAGATGTAGAAGGCTCAGAGTGGACTCACTAGGTCCACCCTCTGGGAACTTGCAGTGAGATGCTTGCTCTCCTCTCCTCCTAACTAGCCTCCAGGTCTTCCTCCAACCCACAGAATGCTGGAGGGACCTGCCAAAGTACACTTTGTAATGATCACCTTGAAGGAAATATTCTGTGGCTAATCAAGAGAATCAGTTATATCTAGTTCATTCTTCAGCTGTGTTCGTTCCATTATTCAGCTCTTCCGAGGTGCTATTGTCTGCTTGATTTGTTTTCTTTTTCTTGGCTCTCATGATCTTAATTTCCAAGTAGTCTGCATTTTTTGTAATGGCTTATTCTTTTAAAAAAATTATTTATTTATTTGACTGCGTTAGGTCTTAGTTGTGGCACGTGGGATCTTTGTTGCCACATGCAGAATCTTTTTAGTTGCAGCATGTGGGATCTGCTTCCCTCACCAGGGATCAAACTTTGGCCCCCTGCACTGGGAGCACAGAGTCTCAGCCACTGGACCACCAGGGGAGTCCCTCTAATGGCTTCTTCTTGTTTGATGAATGAGAAAAAGTTTCTTTTTAATTTCTAGAATTTATTTTTCTCCATTAGCTATACTTGTTCTTTAAACAAAAATACTTTCATTCATCCATTCATTTGTTCTTTGATTTTTTGTTCTTGTTGATATATGAGGATCTACATGAATTTGTTTCCTTAGCATAATTTAGAAATATTGTTGTGAATGCAAGTTATAAGGTCTCTGTCTGTGGAGGATATAGGAGGGAGGAGGAAGGATATCCAACCAGTTGGACTTTCCTTTATGATGTTCACAAGAAACGTGCTTTCTGGGAGTGGGAGCTCCTTTTACATCTTGGACCAGATGCATTTACCCAAAGCACAGCCCTTCTTCTCTCACCATTTTCAACCTGAGAACAATTCAGGAGTCAGCCTTTTTGAGGGTAGGAGGCTAGCAAATTGTTACCAAACCCTCCAGTAGTTACTGGACAGCTGACCCACATCTGCTGGCCACACTTTCTCCCTCTGATTCTGGGGAGTATTCTGAGGTTCTGCCGGTAACATTTAAATAACAATGATACTCTTTATTTCAGGCTCTTTAGCAATTTGGGGTTTTACTGATTCCATCTGCTTTATGTCTTCCAGAAATTCCTTAGTGTTCTGGTCGGCTTATGGAACTTTTTCTGGTTTTCTAGTATTGCTAAGGATATTTTCATACTTTTATATTCAATCATTTCAGAGAGATTTTGAGAGGGTAGAGAGAGGTAAGATCACATACTCGAGTGGCCATTCTCATAGCTGTCCTTACTTTGAGTGATTTTCCCCCAAAAGGCTACCCATAAAAATATCCTTGGCAGCTTTAAAAACACATAGGCCCTAAGTTCACTGCTGGGTAACCTGCTCCACTAAATCTGGAGTGGGGCCAAGGATCTGTATTTTTTTAAGGCTTCTGAGAGAATTCTGATGTTTGGCTTGATGCTAGATCTGGGAACCATTGAGTTATGGCACCCCCAAATAAGAATATTTGTTAACTAGCAGATTAGTATTTTATATAAAATTTCCCTTCACAAGAAAAAGCTTTTAGACAAAAATATTTGTCAGGGATAAATATGTACTGCCATCCAGAGGTAGTTTATGATCTGTAGGCAAAGCCCAGGGTGTTTCATCTCCTTTCCACTGAGGCTGTGCAGAGGTCTGCTGTTCATTACAAGGTTAAGTTATAATTGATTCTTTCCTGTCTCTTTTTTTCATTCTCCAGTGTAGAAAGTTTTAACAAGGTTTTTGCTTAAAAAAAAAAAAAAGACATTTATAATTTGAGTGCTCTCCTTGCCTAAAAGGGAATGGTTACTACTGCTCCCAGAAATAAGGAGACATTAGTATCCCTGGGAAAAGAGTCAAATACTAGTCAAGGTCAAGTGTCAACTCAGGACTCTTAGTCTCATATATTATTTTTTTAATTGTGGTAAAATACTCATAAAAGTACCATCTTAACCATATTAAAGCACACAATGAAGTGGTGTTAATAAATACATTTCCATCCTTGTGCAGTCAGTCTTCTGTCACACAGAACTCTTTTCATCTCATTATACCCATTAAACAACAGTTCTCCCTCCCCTAGGCCCTGGCAACCACCACTCTACTTTCGGTCTCTGAAATTTTGCCCACTCTAGTTATGTCATGTATGTGGAATCATGGGATATTTGTCTTTTTGTGATTGGCTCATGTCACTTTGGACGATGTCCTCAAAGTTCATCCATGTTATTGCTGTTCAGTCTCTTAAGTCGTGTCTGACCCTTTGTGACCCCATGGACTGCAGCACGCCAGACTTCCCTGTACTTCACTATCTCCTAGAGTTTGTTCAAATTCATGTCCATTGAGTCGGTGATGCCATCCAACCATCTCATCTTCTCTTTGTCCCCTTCTCTTGCTGCCTTTGGTCTTTCCCAGATTCAGGGTCTTTTCCAGTGAGTCAGTTCTTTGCATCAGGTGGTCAAATTATTGAAGCTTCAGCTTCAGCATCAGTCCTTCCAATGAATATTTAGGTTTGATTTCCTTTTGGATTGACTGGTTTGATCTTCTTGCAGTCCAACGGTCTTTTGAGAGTCTTCTCCAGCACCACAGTTTGAAAGCATCAATTCTTCAGTGCTTAGCCTTCTTTATGGTCCAACTTTCACATCCATACATGACTACTGGAAAAACCATAGCTTTGACTATATGGACTTTTGTCTCCAAAGTGATATCTTTGCTTTTTAATATGCTATCTAGATATGTCATAACTTTCCTTCCAAGGAGCAAGCATCATGTAGTTTCATGGCTGCAGGTTCATCCATGTTGTAGCATGTGTAAAAATTTCCTTCCTTTTTAAGAATGTATACTTGTATGTTATTCTTTAGGTGGCCTGGAACTAACTAGCAGAGGCAGATGGCAGAATGAACCATGCCTACCTCTCCATCCACATTGTTTTCCCACAGAGCCCTATGGACTTGCCCTGTTCCACTGAACCTCCTTAAACATAATCTTGCTTTCCCTTGCCCATTTATGCATTTACTATGGCTTCTGGCAATAATATTTTTTTCTACCTCTCTTTGTCTGAATAACACCTGAGGATCCTGTAGATCTCAAGTTAAATAACACCGAGGGTTCTCAAACTTTAATATGCTTAAGGATCATCTGGAGAGCCTGCTAAAATGCAGTGCTTGGGGGATCCATCCTCCATGGATTCTAATTCAATAGTTTTACATGGGCTTAGGAATTTGTATCTTTAGCAAGTTGTGCAGCTGACTTAAAAATACCACTGGTCTGTGTTTTTCAGACTTTGAGTCAAAACTCATACAAGGATCCTAGTCAATTTTAGTTCAAGACTGGAAAAATAAAAGCAGAATAGAAAATGTCGAGAGTTTCTCACACATTGTAAGGGTGAACACTGTCTCATGAGAAGTTTGCAATTTTAATATATATGGGTGTATCTATGTATGCATTTGTATGTGTTTGTGTATGAATGTTATTTTTCTCTAGATATTTGGGAACTGGATTACAACGTAAATATATTTCTCACCATGAATTGGGTTTAAAAAGTTTAGAAAACACTGTGGGGTCTCAATATTGGGAGCATGGAGTCTTAGCCACTGGACTACCAGGGAAGTCCCCGGATAATTCTTATTATAATCATAAAGTTTCATTTTCCTTTGTGTTAGGATAGCTTATTCAATGTGTGTATGTGTGAGTTTTTCTAAAAGGAAGGATTCTTGACCTAAAATTAAACTAAGACACTGTGAGAAGGCTGTTTGGCACACATAGGCTCATACTGGGTTCACACATACATAGTTGAGAGGCTGATAGCTATTCATGGCAGTAAATTAACATTTTAAAGTATTGATGTGTCAAAGGCCCTTTTGGGTTTTGCTAATGTGAAGGTTCTAGAAGTTGCAGACATTTCTGGTACATACTGCTAAGGGGGAGTTTTGGTCTAAAAATCACTCATGATTGTATGTTATATTGGGTGATTGTTTCTAGGTTGAGAAGCACAATTATGGTAAATTGAGATCAGTGTGTTTTATGATTTCTATTTTATTTTGTTCTACAAATTCAAAGTATAAGTAGAGTAAATCCAAAATGCATTTAGGAATAAACTTAAAGTATATTAAGTAACTTCCCCTGGTGCTATTCCTTATAACTTGTAGAAAATACTTCTAAAAAGTGTTTGAAGTATTTGCAATAACAATGTCAAATACAGTGAACATAAACATTTAAAACAAAGGTAAGCAACTGTAACATTCCCTTCTTGTCTTCATCTTGTCTTGTTTTGTTTTAATTGAAGTACAGTTGATTTATAATGTTATATTCATTTTAGGTGTACAGCAAAGTGTTTTGGTTTTCATGAAAAGAGATGTACAAATTTGAAACAAAAATGTTTACATATCTGTTTTATGTCCATTCCACCTCCCCACCCTACCCCCACCCCAACCCAAATTGCTTTGTTGATCTCTTAACCCCTGGTACTTCAGTATGTAACCCACCTTATTTGAAAATATGGTCTTTACAGAGGTAGTGAAGTTAAAAGGAAGACATTAGAGTGGGCTCTAATTTAGTAAGACTGATAGTCTTATAAAAAAGATGAAATTTGGAGGCAGGTATACAGGGGCTTCCGTGGTAGCTCAGACAGTAAAGTATCCACTCGCAATACAGGGGACCCATGTTCTATCCCTGGGTTGGGAAGATCCCCCAGAGAAGGGAATGGCTACTCAGTCCAGTATTCTTTCCTGGAGAATCCCATGGACAGAGGAGCCTAGGCAGGCTATAGTCCATGTGGTTGCAAAGAGTCAGACACGACTGAGCAGGCAGACACACACACACAGACACACACACACAGACACACACACACACGGAGACTGCCTTGTGAACATAAGGACGGCTATCTCCAAGCCAAGAAAAAAGACCTAGAACAGATTCTCCCTTCACAGCCCTCAGAAAACAACAACACTACCATCACCTTGATTTCAGACTTCTAACCTCCAGAACTGTGTGATAGTAAATTTCTATTGTTTAAAAAAATAAAAATAAAGCAGAATTTATGAAAGGAATGAACAAACCAGTCAGTTAATTTTAGGAAAAAAGCAAAGTCAAAATCAATCACGCCAAAACCCCAAGTATATACTCCTAACTGTAGAACTTTCAAATTTGATCTTCTGGAGTAACTTTTGTTCATCCTTTATAATTAAATACAAACCCCAAACAAGAAGAATTATTTTGTTTTTCTACTATCTATACCATACCTCTTTGAGTTCTGTAATCTATTTTGATGTATGCCTAGTTATAACTTAATCATATATCAGTCATATCTGTCACATGGTAGGTATGTAATTATTGTTCTTTTAATTAATGAAAAAATGAAACCTAAGTTTAAAGCTGGTGTTTTTCAATATTCATAGAAAATTTTTAATAGCCCTTTTCAGCATGTCCTCTTGTTCAGTTGTCCAAGGACCCAGTTTGCAGCTAATTCAGCATGGCTGTCCCCTGGGATATAAAATAATAAAAAGTAACTAAAACAAGGAAGCCAAATTAAAATTATTTTATAGTAGAATTGGGTTATTAGAAACAACTGTAACAGGTATCTTCCAGACTAAAAGCTTTCCTCAGTGACTTAAGGTTTTAGCAGTTACCTTTTGAATATTTGAGTAGATTCAGTGTTTTAAAGAAAAACTAAGACTGTTTCAGGTAGCTTCTAAATTATGTAACACAAAGATAAGATAGCCGTCTTATTTATAAATATATGTATAATAGTCATTTTAAAGTCCTTGTCTACTAATTCCAATATTCCAACATCTATGTCACCTCTGAGGTTTTTATACTGACTTGTTTTTCCTTTTTGATATATATATTGAGTTTTTATTTTGCTTTCTCTTGTCTGGCAATTTTTTTACTACATTCCTGGCATTGTGAATATCACATTGTTGAGAATCTGTGTTATGTTGTCTTAATTTGAAAGTTGTTGAATTTTGTTTTAAAGGTAGTTAACGTACAGGAGAATCAGGTTGTGTTCAGGTTTATTTTTAGGCTTTTTCAGGCAGGTCTAAAGTAATCTTATTCTACAAGTAGAGTAATAAACTTTGCATCTATATATTTATTTTATCTTGACAATAAACACAAGACTTCTGCATCAAAGGCAAACCAATTATTTATCTGCAGAGTATCTTTGCACTGGTTTCCAATGCTCCAGTTTTCCTCACAGGTTTATGTGATGAGGGCAGTTGTCTCCCACATGTACAGGGTGGGCGGTTTCTAGGTCTTGAGTGGAATACAACATTATTAGTTTGGGAGCTTATGTAGGAGCTGCTTGTATAACTTCACCTCTTCCCCTCCAGAGAAGGAGGGAGAGATAAACACAGACACATGCTCACACACACACATACAAGAGACAGACAGACAGACAGACAGAGATGCCGAAGTCTTCTTGGTCAAATGACCTTTGGAATGTAAACACACAGTTGTGGGAGATCAAATTCTGTGTCACCTCAGAGGTCTCTGTCTATGCCATCACTTTGAGCCGAGGTGCCAGTTTTCTTTGCCCTTGCAGAAATATGAACATCTGAGCACTGTTTCCCAGTATAGAGCAATATACAGCACCTGAGGCGTAGCATTTCTGGGACCTCAGCCGTGTAGCCGGGGTGTCCCCGTGGTCTCTGTCTGGTTGGAACTCCAGTGTCTCCGATAGGTACTCTGTGCTCAGTAGGTACCCTTTTCATCTTATGGCCCCTCAGTAGTTGTCCTTTGCTAGGCTTCCTGGAGCCTCGCTGTGTTGGTGCATGTTAATTTCAGCCAAGACTTCTATGCAGCTTTCTGGAGTTTCTTCCTTATACAACTCCTTATTCTCCACTGTCCAGCCCTCTGCCTCAAATTCCAGCAGCCTCAGCAGACCCAAACTCTGACCTCTGTTTGATCCACGCAGTGAGACTCTGTCCTCTTTTTGACTCCTCTTCCCTTTCTGTGATCTGAGAAGTGCCTCCAGGCAGAAAGCAAGATTAAAGTGGCTTTCATGTGTTTCTCTTCTCTAAGGGTCACATCTATCCTGTCTGTTGTTCAATGCTTGCTTCAAATATTTTGTCAGTTTTATTGTTGTTTACGTTGAGAAATTGAGTCTGATAACCCCATTGCCAAAACTGCAAGTTCCTTCTACCGTGTTTTCAAATTATCATGCTGTATATCATCTTTGTGATCTAACTGTCTAGTGTATATAGGATGCAAATTCCCTTAAATTAACAATACTGTATTTTTTAATCTAAGAACAAGGGACTTAAGTCTAATCCTGAATTGGTAGATGTGCAGTTGCTGCCAAAAGCCTTCCTGATATTTAAAATAAACTGTTTGGAAATGAGCTAAAAATCTATTGTAAAAATCCACTTCAGGATCATGTTATTTGTCCAGAAATCTCCATGCTCTGTCTTTACATACTTTATCTCCCTATAGAAATTCCTTCAAAAACTGTGATTTAATGTATCCTAATATTTATTGAAGAGATTGAGGAAAGAGCTAGTTAAACCAGAAAATTCTGGCTAGAGAAAGATATAACGGTAGAGTACAGATTTTGTTATGGGTTAAAGTGAAAAAGGAACATTATGAATGTATGAGTAAATTATTGGGATGCTTTTAATATACCCAAATATGCCTGCATAGAGTCATTCCTGAGTTCATGTCTGAGGGTGCAGGATCATGTCATTCTCAAAATAAAAATACATTTTTCTGTTTCTTATGGAAAAGTACATGTTGTCTAAAAGGTGTGTTAAATTATTTAGGAGTACATTTATAAGAATTGTATGTTTCTATAGAAGCTGTTGACTTTTGATGTTTGAAGGGTTATAGTTAATCACATCCTTTCGCTTCTGCTCTAAGTTTTGAATCAATTGAAAGATACAATGGTCGGATAAATGGAATACAAAATAGCAGAATGCAGTTTAGATATGCATCTACAATCAGGCTTCCTACTATATCTAGTATATCTTCCTAGTATATCTCTCCTGGATTAGATTTTCAACTCACTGGCCAAAGAATTGGAAAACCGAGACCTCCCTCCCTGGGAAAAATGAAGCTTAAGAAAACACTCCCATCGTGGAGACTGGGTGGCCTGAAAGAAAAATAAGAGAACCTGGGACTCTTACGTATGCACTTCCCGTTGTGAAAGTTTACCTTGTAGGAATTATGTGTGTGTGTGTGTGTGTGTGTGTGTGTGTGTGTGTGTGTGTGATTATTTGCATTCTCCATATTCGTTTTTAGGATTAAAGATGACTGTTATGATGTGGTGAAACTTAGCTTGAGCAGGAAGGAAGATTATTGCCTGAACTTGATAGGCACTGAACTTCCAATCAGGCCTTGGTTAAATAACAGGGCATCTTCCCCTTCAAAAAATCTTGCTGATATCCAAATAAGGGAGTTGGGATTCTCTATAAATAAGGAGTTTATTTCTATATCCCTGTCTTGAAGGGAGGTGAACCAGTTAGATTTGTTTGTCCGGGGCACTTGAAAAGATATCACAGTGGCTTAATTATAACTCCAAGATATCTTAACAAGTAGTTTACAACTATTGAATAGTCTCTGGGAATTATTTGTTGACAAAACTTCCTTCTTACAGTTTAAAAAGAAGTTGATAGCGTCAGTCATAGACCCCATGTTAGAGATCATAGTTCATAGTTTAGGAATCTCCTGGGAAGCACTGAATAATGTAAGCCAAATTAATAATATTTTTTGTCTAGTTCCTTTGATCTTATCTTTGAAGTTTGGGGTTTTGCACTTCTAGGATACTGGCTTGTGATTCTCCAAAATAACCTACTTGAGGGATTGTGAGAGTGTTTTCTTCAAGTATTTATTTATTTATTTGGCTGTGTCGGGTCTTAGTTGTGGCACGTGGGATCTTCGTTGCATCATACAGGATCTTTTGTCTCAGCGCATGGACTCTGTAGTTGTGGACCTCAGGCTTAGTTGCTCCATGGCATGTGGGGTCTTAGTTCTCCCACCAGGGATCGAACCCATGTCCCTTACATTGCAAGGGGGATTTTTAACCACTGGACCATCAGGGAAGTCCTCCCAAGAGGATGTTTATAGCTGCATGGGTTTAGGATGTAGGCTTACCTTGGGGATATCCAGAGCATGGTAGCTAATAACTGATCCTCCTCCTTCTCATCCTCTACCATTTCATTAAAATATCTTCTCCAACTCTTTCATTTAAAGACTTTAAAATTTCTTCCCAGTTGGTTTCTGAAGAACATTGTTGATGCATTTCTTTATATAAAGCATCAAATAAGGCATTGTGGGGAGTGACAAGAGGATGTATATATGCCTTTTTTTCCCCTACAAGTAGATAATCTAATGACAGCATGCATGCATGTGTGCTCAGGCGCGTGTGACTCTGTGTGACCCCGTGGACTGTAGCCCGCCAGGCTCCTCGGTCCATGGGACTCTCCAGGCAAGAACACTGGGGCGGATTGCCGTTTCCTTTTCCCGGCGATCTTCCTCACTCAGGGGTTGAACTGGCGTCTCCTGCAACTGCTGCGCTGGCAGGCGGCTTCTTTACCACTGAGCCACCAGAGACCTCCCTCTCCGGGAAAAATGAAGCCCCAGTCTAACGACAGAGAACATTCAAAGACATGAGTGACATAAACATAAAACAGTCCCCCCCGCTGCCTGTAGAAAGGCCAACAGCCCTAGTATCACAGTTTTATCAGCTTAGAAGCTCTGGGGTAAGGAGCACTTCTTCCCTGATAATGCTGGCAAAATGTTTTCTTTGAGGGTTTTTTTTTTTTTTTTTTTTTTTCCAGTACCAATAAGTTTTTATTTATTGTATATTCCCAAGGGAAAAGAAAGGGAAGGGAAAAGGGTCAGCGTGTGTTACAAAATGATAGCAAATGGGAAAGGAAGTACCTGGCACAGCAAAATCAGCCATCAAATAAACACTGCCCAGATGGGGTCGCCAAAGCCCAAGGGGCTCTGTCTCCTGCCGTTCAGGAATGAGGAAAAGAACAGATGGGTACATGCTTTTCTACCCTCCCTCCCTCCCCATAAATTCAAGATTTCATACAAAGCTTTGGTTTCTAGCAGTAAACATGGAGTTACATTCGTCCGTCTGCTATTAAACAATCTTGGCTACTTTGACATAAGTTTCGTGCACCTACATAAAAGTTCCTGAGTGACTTGGATATACATTCATCCTTCCTTTCGTGGTCTCCCAGCCCCACCTTCTACATGGAAGGCCCCCTTCGTTGCTCCTCTCTACCCTTGGATTAGAAATTAAAGTTGGTCTTGATCCATCCAAATACAGCAGTCCGTGTAGCATGAATCACATCAAGGAATGGACGTGACTCGAGATTGGGAACAAGGGATAGAGAGATCTTAGCTTCTTCAGGATTTTTGCACAAATCACTTAATCACAGATACCCCGCAAATTAAATGTATAGGTATATGGTCTATTTTGGGGGGCACAAACGTGGAAGAGAAGGAGGTAGAAATCTAGTTTTTAGGACAGATCCTGTTTGAAACAGGAAATAGAGCAAGAGGAACACAAAAGAAAGTGTGGTTCAAGACCCCCCCCCAACTTCAAGAAGAGGGGTCCCCAAGCTTATGTTTCAGATCTTTTTGCCTGGTGCAGAGCATTTTGTCAAAGATGCTTTGGCTATTTTTCTCAATATAAAAAGAAGTTTGTAAACAATAAAACCCCAAAAGAACATGGAGAAGACCAACACATATTTACACAAACTAGGCCACCTAGCAATCACCAAATCAGCTACTTGTGAAGTCCTACAAAGCCCAGACAAATATAACTAGAGGGGGGCAGCAGTTGGGAGAGACAAGGATCAGACACACATCACCCAATGCGTTCTATTGCATTTGCCCCGTGACAACACAGTGAGGTAGGTCTGCAGTGATCTCACAGCTTGTAAACGCACACCCCCCCCGCCGACCCGCCACCGCCCTTTCTCCTTTAGCTGCCATGATACTAATCACTGCTGCAGCAGGGTAGGACCCTGGCTCTGGGAACCACAAAGAAGCCATTGCTGACGGTCTCTCCAGAAGCCAAGGAGGAAAAGCCCAGAATCGTTAAAGATCTTGTACTTGCTTCACATATCCATCCTTGGGCAGCTCAAGATGGGTACAGAGGCATTGTTCTTAAAAACCTCTCCTTACCAACTTCCATTTTTTTATAAAACACACACCCCCTGTTGTGCATGGTCAGCCTAGCCCAGTCAGGTGAAGGATGGATCTGGTATATAAAACGAGTCCTGGGATTATAGATCTGGAACAGGAATCCTTTATCACACATACAGATGACCTTTACCTAAATCTTGGCTTCCCCTCTCTGCACTTCTTACCTGGCCCAGCCTCTCCTAACCTCTCTGCACCACGTTTTCCTGTTCAGACCAATTTCCAATCTTTCAGTAGGAAGGAGACCAAGTCATGGGGCAACCCAGTTAAAACCTAGTCTCTCATGAAATGCTGAAGATGGAGGGGTTTCAAGAGGACACTATGGCAGAAGAGCCAGCTCTAATTGGCAAAAATGAGGTAGTTCAATAGGCTATACACTCCAAATAGTTGTTTTCTCTGATGATACAGCAACAAAAAGCATTCCTGCCGTGCAGACCTGGAGCTGCTGCTGACTTATCCCTGAGATTGCTCACGTACCTGAGAACACAGTGCAGGAATGAGGGCCTTAGATTAAAATACACAAAAATACAAAACCAGAATATTTATATTACGAAAAAAAAAAAAGTTAAAATGCACAAGATACGTCATTCGCACACAGCTAGTGCAGTTGGCATCCTGGAGAAAGTGGGACCCAAGGTACAGTCACCCAAGGCAGCAAATAAATAAAATTGAGTTGGCCCAGAATGGGGTGAGAGTGAGCTTAGAAGCAGCAAATCTGCAGCTCTTTCCTTGATCACCCCTTTATCTGTCATCATAATCCATTACTTGGGACAGTTCTTAGCATTCTGTCCCAAGAGGGGGTTATGAGGAGAGAAGACAAAAACCCTGCTACCCCCTGGAGATGTTTCCTCCCATGGAATGTGGTGGCTTGTTGGTTGGGTCCATCAATCTGTTCTTAATCTTTACATTCTGATATGGGAAATACTATTCCATATTCTTCTTTAAAACAACTTCCCTACCCAGGCCACTTTCAAAAGCTGGAGATTCTGGGGGTGGAGACTCATATAAAGCATGCAGGGAGGGTTAACCCCCAAAGCCCTCATATGCATTTGGAAAGAGCTAATTGGAGTTTCTTTGCCTCACCCCTTCTTCCCACCAAGAGGGAAGAGGGGATGATGCTGTGGACTCCAGCCTTAGATATATGGCAGTGCCAGCTGCCCCCTACCCACCCTGTCCCCACTTTCTCCACTCTGCCGATTGATGCCTGCTCCTCAAAGCTTTCTGATCACAAAAGGATAGCCCCCACCCACTGTGGCTCAATTCTGAGCCTCTGGGAGCATGGCAGAGCTATGGATCTCTTCTTCCTCCTCCCGAAAGTAGGCTGGCTTTCCCTGGGAGCTGGGAGCTTGCTGGGCTTTCAGTGGGCACGAGGCTACCATATGGTTGATGCTCTGGCAGAAGTGGCACTTCTTGGGTTGGGGTGGCAGTTTGCATTCCTTGGCATGATGGTCTAGACCTCCACAGTTGTAGCACCTGTCTCCCTTTGATCTGTGTTCCAGCATACTCTTCCCTTTGGGCCGCCTTTCACTCCCAATACAGAACACCCCAGCAGGGCCGGTGACTCGGATAGATTCCAGGCCCTTGGCAGACTTCTTAAAGGTGAACTCCACGGCCTCACCCTCCTTCAGGCTCCGGAAGCCCTCCATGTGCAGCTTACTCTGGTGCACAAAGACATCCACCGGGGGGTCGAGCGCGACCCCTGCGCGGGCGGTCATGGACAGGAAGCCGAACCCCATGCGCACGTTGAACCACTTACAGATGCCGGCACCGTGCAGCAGCTGCGGCTCCTCCACCGCGCGGGCCGCGTCCTCCGGCGCCTCCTCCGGCGCCTTGGCGCAGCCACCTGCGAACTGCTGGTTTGACACAGAGCCCATGGTAGTCGGCTGAGCCCGCGGCCCCGGGCCCCTGCTTGGGCGGCTGCTGGCCCCAGAGAAGTCTGAGGGTTTTTTTTTTTAATTGAAGTATAGTTTTAGTTTTATTCAAGTATACAGTGTTAGTTCTTGGTGTACAACAAAATGACTCCAGTTTTAAAATATATATATGTGTATATATATACATATATACACACATACACATATATACATATATATATCTCCCCATATTCATCCTGTAATAACCCATAATGGAAAAGAATATGAAAAAGAATATATATATATGTGTATATGTGTATGTTTGCATATGTATGTGTATACATATATTCTTTTCCATTCCCTATTCAGCCACAAGGATGAATATGGTCCCCTGTGCCATACGGTAGGACCTTGTTTTTTATTTTATGTACAGTAGTTTGTATCTGCTAATCCGAAATGCCTACTTTATTCCTCCCCCTGCCCCTTTCCCTTTTGATAACCATAAATTTGTTTTCTATTTCTGTGAATCTGTTTTTGTTTTGAAAAAACATTCATTTGTGTCATAAGTGATAGCATATGGTATTTGTCTTTCTCTGTCTGACATACTTCACTTAGTATGATGATCTCTGGATCCATCCATGTTGCTACTAATGGCATTATTTCATTCTTTGTATGGCTGGGTAATATTCTTTTATGTATTTTCCTTATCCATTCATTGTCAATGGGCATTTACATTGCTTCCATGTCTTGAACATTGTAAATATTGCTGCTATGAACATTGAAGTGAATGTATCTTTTTAAATTAGAATTTTCTCCATATACATGACCCAAAGTTTTTGAAGAGCCCTGATGTTTAAAACTGTGGCTCTGGATCAGTAGTATCAATATCACTGGGATCTTATCAGATATCCAGAATCTCAAGTGCTACTGTAGCCCTACTAGATCAGAATCCTCCTTTTTAAAAGATCCCTGGGTAATTCAAATGTACGTTATAGTCTGGGAAGCACTGTCACAGAGGATTCTGATTGTGCTTATTTGTTATTTAGGTCAAGTGCCCAGTGAACTAATCACTCTGACCACAGGCATATAGGTCACACTGAATGCTCAAGGTCACGCTCAATGCTCATAGAGACATATGTTCTCTATCCCCTAGTACAATACTGTGAATTGGGTTTGCTGCAGAAAAGAAGTGTTCTGTTATCAGGAGAGGCAGGGGCATAAGTGATACCCAATATACTTATTTCCACTCTCAGATCTTAGCGCACACTAATGTCAGGGCTCACTGTTAGTAGCCTCTTCACTTTGGATCATTTCATCCCACTTCATGTTTGTGTGTGTGTGTGTGTGTGTGTGTGTGCACGCATGCAAATATGATCCTCCCCATCTCCCTCACCTCACAGTACCATCTGTCTGACTGACCTAGATAACAGAGATTCTTCTTCCACAGCCTGGTTCTTCTATCACATTTCAGAGTCATATTTATCAAATACATATGAATGCTTTAGGATAACCTATATATACATACCGGTGCCAAAGTCTGAATTCACTTCCCTGTAAGTCTTGGTAAGCATGTATCCCTCACTTACCCTCTTTCGTCTTGCCACTGTGGCATTGATCCTTGGAGTCATGACCTTTCAAATTACGAACTGTTAAATTGCACTGGTATTTTCTGGAAGGAGTCATGCTTTAGCCCTCAGGAATTATAACTTCTAGTCACTACCTTAAAGAAAGTTTAATATACAGGGAAAGAGAAGGTTTTAATCCTTTACTACTGTTATTTATAGTTGATCCTTGAACAATGCAGGGGTTAGTCTGCTGATAATTTATAGTCAGCTCTCTGTATCTGAGGTTCTTCTGCATCCTCAGGTTTAACCAACCACAGACTCTGTAATACTGTAGTATTTACTACTGAAAAATATCTGCTTATAAGTGCACAGTTCAACTCACATTGTTCAAGGATTAGCTGTATTTTGATGCTCATATTTTCCTGGGTTTGTTAAGCTGTCTCCTGTTGCCTTTTGATGTGTCGTCATTCTTTGAGCATTCTTACTTTCTGGCACACTAGATGTTCCAAGCTAACCTTTACAGGGGTTCTGACTCCTTTTAGTGGAAAATAATATTTAGAAATCAAGATCTGAGTGTACGGTTACTGGGCTATCATTGCTTTTAGGCCTTCTCTATGGATAGAATCAGGAAATATGTATGTGTGTATTGTATACATTTAACTATTTGTGTACTTTTATACATTTAAAAGTATACATTGTGTACTTTTATACATTTAAAACCATAGTTTTATACTGACAACTTCATGAATTCGTTAATGAAACTTTGAATTACAATTCAATTCTGCAGGACTGATGTTAGCCATCTACCACAATCCTTTTCCATATTTGCAAATGCTTTCTCTGACATTGACTCCCCATTGTGTGTATTTACTTATTTGCTCAATCCTTGAATATATAGAAAGTAGTTTGAAAATTGCTAACCCACACTTCTGTGGGAGGAATAAAACTTCTAACCCTTATATTTTTCACTGGGCTGCACAGCTTGCAGGATCTTAGTTTCCTGACCAGGGATCAAACCCAGGCCCACAGCAGTGAAAGCATTGAGTCCTAACCACTGGAGTGCCAGGGAATTCCCTCAAATTTATTTTTTTGTACTGTGTTTTGTGTTTAGCCTAAAAGTATGTAATCAGAAAACTGTGTTTAAAGTTGTTTGGGTTAGTTCTCCTCTACCCTTTCAGTGTGATTATGTTATTCATTTAAACAGTAAGATTTATCTGTTTGTTTGTGTCCACTTTTTGTTGTTCTCCCCCAGCCTTGCTAATCTGATATACTAACTTTTCAGTTGTGTAACTGTAACATGGTCACCAAACTCAACTAGGAAAAAAGGGATCACTCAGAGATTACTTTCCCATTCTTTCTGCCCATTTTCAACCGCCTTCCTTTCCATCCTCTTTTCACCCACTCTTTTAGATAACCTTATAAATTTCTGGTTTATCCTCATGTTTCTTTTGCACATATCAGCAAATACATGTGTAGTTTAGATAAACTTACACATGTTTTTTTCCCTAGTATTTATGTGGCAATTCTAGTATTTGTATTTTTAGCTCCCTGATCCACTTGGAAGTTATTATTTTTTTGGAGTGGGAAATAGCATGAAGTTTGAAGTTTAGTTTTTCTAAAGTTTAGTCTACCCAGTTGTCCCAGACTTATGTAAAAAGTCTTATCTTTTCCTTGGTGATTTGGGATGTTACTTAAGTATCAACTTATCTAACTCCATTAAAACTTCAGTAATCATGAACTTGTTTTACTGTCTTTCTTCTTCTCCCACCTTTCGTTTTTCTCAGCTGCATTATTTCTACTTTACTGCACATAAAACACATTATATAACATACATAGCATGTTGTTCTTTCACCTGGATTCATGCCTTTATTTTAGAAAGTCATAGAGAGTCTTAGATCTCTAATTAATTATTGAATGTGCATCATCAGTCCTAGTCAAGTTTCCTTAGTCATCTCCTAGTGGATGAAGCTCATCCAATATATTCCTCAAGAAGGGTTCATGGGTACAGAACATTCTGAAATCTTAACCTTGGTTCTTGAAGGACTGTGCTGTGTGCTTAGTCACTCAGTTATGTCCGACTTTTTCCAACCCCACGGACTATAGCGCACCAGGCTCCTCTGTCCATGGGGATTCTCCAGGCAAGAATACTGGAGTGGGTTGCCATGCCCTCCTCCAGGGTATCTTCCCAACCCAGGAATCAAACCCAGGTTTCCTGCATTGCAGGCAGATTCTTTATTATCTGAGTCACCACGGAAGTCCAAAAGTACTGGAGTGGGTAGCCTGTCCCTTCTACCAGGAGATCTTCCCGGCCCGGGAATCAAACTGGGGTCTCCTGCACTGCAGGTGGATTCTTTACCACCTGAGGTACCAGGGAAGCCCCACCTAAACATAACTTACAATGCGAAGTAGCAAAAGTGTAATCTATTTAAAAAAAAAAACCAACTCAGTAAAAAAATGAAATTTTGCTTTATTCATTTTTTCCATGTGTTTTTTTTTTTTTTAATACATCACTTTTGCTTCTTTGCATTGTAAGTTATGTTTAGAGCAAATAGTACCAGTCTGATTTCAGCTGTCATCTTTATGCTTAGAGGTTAAGTCTAACAGTTTTATTAGGATTGTTGCTATTGTTCAGTCACTCAGTTGTGTCTGACTCTTTGCGACCCCATGGACTGTAGCATGCCCTGTCCTTCACAATCTCCTGGAGTTTCACCAGCACTCTCAAGAGTCTTCTCCAAACCATAGCTTGATTATATGCACCTTTGTCATATCAAATTGATTGTCCTCATTCAGTTTTCCCAAGTACCTTTTTGTCCATTTCAATAGGTACAGTTTGGTTTTTTCTTATTTCCAGAAAGTTTCCTTGGGTTATAGTTTTAAGTATTAGTTCTGTTCAGTTGTTCTTATCTTTAGACTCTCCTATTACACATACTTGTTTTATTCTTTAGTCTTTTCTATTCCAACCACTTTACTTCTGATCCTGTTTATTTCTTTGCCTCGTCTTCATTCTCTTGGTTGTTTTTTCGGCTTTGTTAAATGTCCCTTAGTAAAAATTTATTTGGATCTAGTCTCCCTTGGTGACTTTGATTCTGTAATGATTTTGTTTTCTCCTTTCATTTCTTTCCCAAGTTCCATCAACTCTGTTTTAGTTTCTTCCTGTTTATTGTCCATTTTTGCTTTTAGTTTTTGAATTTTATATCCAAGGTGGGTTTTTTATACTTTAATATGCTTATTTGAGGATATTTAATTTAGTATGGGATGTTGTATTACAGTTTTCTTGTTCTTCGTGTTTGTTTTTGAAGGGGAAGGGAATTTTCATCGGCTTGAGTGGGTTTGATTTTCTATTCTTAAAATATTTTATAGAGATTTAGTCTATTTTTGCCAATTCCCTTTGTGAGTGTAGGTGATTTACAAGACTCTTAGGTCAAGGGTGTCTTCTTCTGTCAGTGTAGCCAAGCCAAGTATGGTGTGTGTGTGTGTGTGTGTGTGTGTGTGTGTGTGTGTGTGTGTGTGCATTTGGGGGAGAAGGGGTTATGTATCTTCATTCTATTCTTTATTTTTTGGGTTCTCTTTTGTCTTGCATTTTCCCCTTTTGCTCCTTGCCCATTTTCATCTTCACCATCCAATTTCCAAAGACCTCTCTTCTACCTTCCTTTCTACCATCTCAGAAGCCGTGAGTTTTTTAAGACTCTGACTGCAAATCATGTGCTTTTAAAAGTCCATTCTGTGTAGTGCTGGAAGAGCTACTACAACATTTCCAGTATTTTTATACCTAATGTGGAATTTCTCTTTCTGGTAATGATTGTAGACTAGTCTACTACTAGTTCCCCATTTGTCTCTTGTTCATGTTTTTTCTAAAGTGTCCTTCTATATTACCTACCTATATAGGTAATTTGATACTTGAGCATTCTCTTTTTGTTATGGGCATTGGTTTTATGTAATTTGCCTGTTGTTCTTATAGTTTTCGTATGGCTTTTTGAAAGACAGACTGGGACATTGTGTTTATACCCCTGCATTTACCTCACATATATATATATATATGCAGGGGTATAATATATATATATGTATATGTATACATGCATGTATGTGTGTAGATGTTATATCTATATACTATTTCTCCTATCAGAATGTAATTGTCTTAAGAGTAGCAGTTCAGTTTTACTCGTCTTTCTGTCCTTAGCAATAGTCCCAGTGCCTATCATCCACAATGCCCTTTAAACCTTTCTTTTTCTTATTAACAATTGAAACAGAATTGTACTAACTGCACGTTACTATTAATAAATTTTCCTTTTCCCAAAGGCTGCAGATAACTAAAGGATTGTAACATGAGGTGAAACCCCTTCTACCTATGCAACTATGCCCATGTGGGCTAGATAACCAGCACTAGGAATTATTATTTGATAGCCTGAGTATATAGAAATTGCCATGTTCCTCATGAGTGAAGGACTACGGTTCACATGGCACCATGAAATGATGCTGTTCAGTGCACAGGAGAGCCCCATGGTTTCTGAATGACCACATTATTATTCTTCTTGTGACACTGTAAAATGAAATGAGGGATTTCAGGAATCTTCTCTTCAGATAAAGAGACAAGTACCCAGTGTTGCTTTATGCTACCATCTTTTAAATTGGTTGGGAAGGTCAAAAGTGCTGCAATGAATGTTTAATGTTCTGATGAAATCGTAAGGGAAATGATGTGTATTCACCAGTACCAGTTTCACACTGAACTCGTAGAGTCATCCTGTCTGGATCATGCAGGAAATGAAATTTAGTGTAACTGCCATTTGAGTAAGAGATAGATACTTTGTCAGTTCATGATTCAGAAAGAAAAGTGATGAATAGGGATATAGGGCTCAAACCTAAGAATATGCATGAATAAAAAGTTTAAAGAAGAATATGTATGGCTGAGTCTCTTTGCTGTCCACCTGAAACTACCACAACATTGTTAATCAGCTATACTCCTACATAAAATAAAAAGTTGAAAAAAAAAATATACATAAGATTTATGTACAAGTGTTATGGGCTGAATGAATGGTGTCCTCCCCTCACCCCTGCACATTCATATGTTGAAGTCCTAATCCCTAGTACCTGAGAATATGACCTTATTAGGGGACACAGCATTTGAAAAAGTAATTAAGGTAGAATGAGGTCTTATAGGTGGATCCTAATCCTGGTAAGAATCAATTAGGACACCTACACCAAATGGAAGAAAAACCATGTGGAGATGGGGAGAAGATGGCCATCTCCAAGCCAAAGAGGGAGGCCTCAGAAAAGTAAACCCTGCTGACACCTTGATCTTGGACTTTATCCTCCGGAACTATCAGAAAATGAATTTCTGTTGTTTAAACTACCCAGTTTGTAGTACTTTGTTGAAAACCCTCCCAAACGAATACTACAAGGGTACTCATCACAGAATTTTTTTAATAGCAGCTCAAGAAAAAACTTAAGTGTCTAACAGTGGAGGCATGGTTCTTTTCATATGCCAGTTTACCTCTATGTCCTTAGGAGGAAAGGTTTCACATGGTTTCTTTTTTTTTGCCAAATTTTGGTTTTATACTTTTCTAAATTTCCTCACTTTAGTAAGTTTCTTCACTGTATTACTTTTATAATTAGGAAAAATAGAAGGCAAAAGGAACAGCTATGGAGAAGACTGTTGATTTAATCTCATTATACACTTAAGATTTTTTGTTGCATAATTATGGAGTGAGGTAAGGTTTCAAAATATTTTTTTTTAGTGCATGGACCCTGGTATAGTCTGAATAGATGCTAAATTGCATCATGAGGCCCCTGCTGTGTCAAGGGTTATATTTTTACTGCCAAAATAATAGGTGTTGTGGGGCATCTCAGGGCTGAGAGTGGGAGAGTGAGGAGGGGCATTTAGGTGTTTTGAGAACAGCAGTGTTTATCAACTGGCATGGAAGTTATCTCAAAATTTTAACTAAGGCAGTTAGCTATATCACATGTATATCAGCCTTGCATGTACATCTCATTTTGATGATCATTTAGATAGTTTGCCTTTTATTGTTACTACAAGCAGTGTTGTAATATACATCTTTTTTTAACATATTATCTTTGTGAAAGTGGGTCAGTATATCATAATGTGACTCTGGAGAAATCATCTTTCTCCTTAGAATTGTCAATCCTTTCCTAACATTAGCAAGGAGTTGGGAAGTTCACGTTAAAACCTGTAGTTTTAAGAGGATATTGAAGTTTAGATCAGCGGTCTCAAATGTTGACTTTGTATTAGAATCACCTACAGAACTATTAGGAATTGTTCATCTATGACCCTACTCCTAGAGATTCTGATTTAGATCTGGATGGATTCTAAGTATTCAATAAGCTTCACAAATGATTCTGATGCCCAGCCAGTATTAGCAGCTTCTGAAATACAGAAAAATTAATATTTTAAAAGAAGACAGGGTTGTATGATTTGTCAACATCTAACATATTATAAGGAGTATGGGCAAAGAACTGAAGCTACCGGAGCTCTCATACCTGCTAGGAGTGTGACGAGGTAAAATCATTCTGTAAAACTCTGGCAGCATCTATTAAGTTGAGCTTCTTGATAGCATACTTTACACTCAGCAGTTCCACTCCTAGGTTTATAATCCATAGAAATGCTTAACATGTTCACCTGAATATTCTTAGTTGCACTGTTTATAATAACCCCAGGCTGCAAACAAGACAGATGTCCACTAATAGTAGAATAGAGGAAGTAAATTGGATGCTATTTTTAAATAATGGAATATTACCCAGCAATGAGAGTCGTCAAGCTGCAGCTACATACAATGTGGATGAATCTCAAAAAAAAAAAAAAACCAACCAAAATGTGTAGCAAGAGAAGCCAGATTCAAAGAAATGCTTAGGTACAATTGTATCTAAAACAGGAAATCTGTATCTTTAGGGTTAGAATCAGGAGAGTGGTTACCTCTGGGAGCTATACTGTAAAAGGACACACAGGCATCTGAGTGTGGGTAATATTTTGATCTGGGTACTGGTTACATGGTATGTTCAGTTTGTTCAGAATCATCAAACTGTATGCTTGTGATTTGTAGTCTTTCTGTGTATTGTATGTTGATAAAAAGTTCAAAAATATTGTAAAACCATCATTAGGAGGAAGTTCCTCCAAAAAAACAAAATCACTTCATAATAGAATGATCTCGGGAGGCCTCAGCCTGCAACTGCTTAGAGCAGCGCTTGGGTTCCCAACCAGAGACTGAGGCTGGGTCATGGCAGTGAAAGCATCAGATCCTAGCCGCTGGACCAGTGGTCAGTGACAAGGCCCTGGCCCTTTGGCTTTGCAGAAAAGAATTTCCACAAAGACAAAGAGCAGTGAAATAAGTGTTTATTAAGAGGAAAAAGAATATAATATGTGTGGATAGGCACACGGGCAGACTCAGAAGGAGAGTCCCTGAGACGCGCCTGCGTGGCAGTTTAAATCACTTATATGGGCTATTTCTTCCAGTTTTCCTTTGGCCAGTCATTTTGATTTACCTGGTTCACAGTCTGTATTTGGTATATCTCAAGATCCTTCCATGTGTGTGCATGCATCTCTTAGCCAAGATGGATCTTACTGCAAGGTATCTGGATAGAATGTCCCTTGACTTTGCTCCCCCTTTGGCCTCCAAGATGCCTTTTCTGCACATGTGTGGTTGGGGAGGTCCCCTGACTTCAGGAATGAGAGATGTGTGGTCCAGGCAGGGCCCAGTCTTCTTCCTTAATTACCTTGCTGTTTTCTTCTTAGAGTTTCCCTCCATAGAGAATGAATCTCCAAATGCTTTACCTTGAGGGGACCCATCTATCTCCTGCCTCACTTCCACTAACCGTAAAAGAGGAACTTGGTCTGTAGTGGCGTGCTGGAGACAGTTATACTGGCTGGCTAGAACAATTTATATGCATCTCAGCACCTCAGCAACATCATCCTCTTAGCTTGAAATTGGCCATGTTGGAAATATGTACACCATGGAAATGGGCAAATGCTACATCAGGTTGTTGTTTTCTCAGAGAGCTGCTTACTTACTCAGTGCTGAATTTAGATCTCTTTGTATATGGGGATATTATTTAACCTGCTTCATAGCTTATATAATTAGTAAATAATATAAAGGTTGAAAGTGACTAAAATGAGCTTGTCTTTTAGAATTATCTTATTTTGAGATAGCAAAGAATCCTTTTTTCTTTTATAAATTTAAGTAGGCTTATTTGCATTCACATATCAATTCAGTAAAAGGAAATATGTCATTAAGAGCTTTCTTTGTCATTTTAAATTTGATTTTAGTGTCACAAATTAGCATTACAAGAACATTACCAGGTCCTGAAATCTCCCCTCAGTAATCAGAGTAACTGTAAATCACCTGAGACAGAAGCTATATTTTTGTTTTTTCTTTTTTTGTTGTTGTTTAGTCACTAAGTTGTGTCCAACTCTTTGCGACCCCGTGGAGTGCAGCACGCCAGGCTTCCCTGTTCTTTACTATCTCCCAGAGTTGGCTCAAACTCATGGCCATTGAGTCGGTGATGTTATCTAAACATTTATCTCATCCCTTCCCACCCCTTTCTCCTCTTGCCCACAATATTTCCCAGCATCAGGGTCTTTTCCAATGAGTCAGTTCTTCAAATCCGGTGGCCAAAGTATTGGCGCTTCAGCTTCAGCATCTTCCTATTGAATATTCAGGGTTGATTTCCTTTTAGGACTTACTGGTTTGATTACTTTACTGTCCAAGGGACTCTCAAGAGTCTTCTCCAACAACACAGTTCAAAGGCATCGATTGTTTGGCACTCAGCCTTCTTTGTGGTCCAACTCTCACATCTGTGCATGACTACTGGAAAAACCATAGCTTTGACTATATGTATAACACCCTCTTCCAACAACACAAGAGAAGACTCTACACATGGACATCACCAGATGGTCAACACCAAAATCAGATTGATTGTATTCTTTGCAGCCAAAAATGGAGAAGCTGTATACAGTCAGCAAAAACAAGACCGGGAGCTGACTGTGGCTCAGATCATGAACTCCTTATTGTCAAATTCAGACTTAATTTGAAGAAAGTAGGGAAAACCACTAGACCATTCAGGTATGACCTAAATCAAATCCCTTATGACTATACAGTGGAAGTGAGAAGTAGATTTAAGGGACTAGATCTGATAGACAAAGTACCTGATGAACTATGGACAGAGGTTCGTGATATTGTACAGGAGACAGGGATCAAGACCATCCCCATGGAAAAGAAATGCAAAAAGGCAAAATGGTTGTCTGAGGAGGCCTTACAAATAGTTGTGAAAAGAAGAGAAGCAAAAAGGAAAGATATTCCCATTTGAATGCACAGTTCCAAAGAATAGGAAGGAGAGATAAGAAAGCCTTCCTCAGTGATCAATGCAAAGAAATAGTGGAAAACTACAGAATGGGAAAGACTAGAGATTTCTTCAAGAAAATTAGAGATACCAAGGGAACATTTCATGCAAAGATGGGCACAATAAAGGACAGAAATGGTATGGACCTAACAGAAGCAGAAAACATTAAGAAGAGGTGGCAAGAATACACAGAAGAACTGTACAAAAAGATCTTCATGACCCAGGTAATCACAATGGTGTGATCACTCACCTAGAGCCAGACATCCTGGAGTGTGAAGTCAAGTGGGAATTAGAAAGCATCGCTACGAACAAAGCTAGTGGAGGTGATGGAATTCCAGTTGAGCTATTTCAAATCTTGAAAGATGATGCTGTGAAGGTGCTGCACTCAATATGCCAGCAAATTTGGAAAACTCAGCAGTGGCCACAGGACTGGAAAAGGTCAGTTTTCATTCCAGTCTCAAAGAAAGGCAATGCCAAGGAGTGTTCAAACTACCACACAATTGCACTCATCTCACACACTAGTAAAGTAATGCTCAAATTTCTCCAAGCCAGGCTTCAGCAATACGTGAACTGTGAACTTCCAGATGTTCAAGCTGGTTTTAGAAAAGGCAGAGGAACCAGAGATCAAATTGCCAACATCTGCTGGATCATCGAAAAAGCAAAAGAGTTCCAGAAAAACATCTATTTCTTCTTTATTGACTATGCCAAAGCCTTTGACTGTGTGGATCACAATAAACTATGGAAAATTCTGAAAGAGATGGGAATACCAGACCACCTGACTTCCCTCTTGAGAAACCTATATGCAGGTCAGGAAGCAACAGTTAGAACTGGGTATGGAACAACAGACTGGTTCCAAATAGGAAAAAGAGTCTGTCAAGGCTGTATATTGTCACCCTCCTTGTTTAACTTATATGCAAAATACACCATGAGAAACGCTGGGTTGGAAAAAGCACAAGCTGGGATCAAGATTGCCAGGAGAAATATCAATAACCTCAGATATGCAGATGACACCACCCTGATGGCAGAAAGTGAAGAGGAACAAAAAAGCCTCTTGATGAAGGTGAAAGAGGAGAGTGAAAAAGTTGGCTTAAGGCTCAACATTCAGAAAACTAAGATCATGGCATCTGGTCCCATCACTTCATGGCAAATAGATGGGGAAACAGTGGACTTTACTTTTTGGGCTCCAAAATCATTGCAGATGGTGATTGAAGCCATGAAATTAAGAGACGCTTACTCCTTGGAAGGAAAGTTATGACCAACCTAGATAGCATATGAAAAAGCAGAGACATTACATTGCCAACAAAGGTCCGCCTAGTCAAGGCTATAGTTTTTCCAGTGGTCATGTATGGATGTGAGAGTTGGACTGTGAAGAAATCTGAGCGCTGAAAAATTGATACTTTTTAACTGTGGTGTTGGAGAAGACTCTTGAGAGTCCCTTGGCCTACAAGGAGATCCAACCAGTCCATCCTAGAGGAGATCAGTTCTGGGTGTTCATTGGAAGGACTGATGCTGAAACTGAAACTCCAGTACTTTGGCCACCTGATGTGAAGAGATGACTCATTGGAAAAGACCCTGATGCTGGTAGGGATTGGGGGCAGGAGGAGAAGGAGACTACAGAGGATGAGATGGCTGGATGGCATCACCAACTCGATGGACATGAGTTTGAGTAAGCTCCGGAGTTGGTGGTGAACAGGGAGGGCTGGCATCCTGCGATTCATGGGGTCGCAAAGAGTCAGACACGACTGAGCGACTGAACTGAACTGAACTGAACTGAACCTTTGTCTGCAAATTGTTGTCTCTGCTTTTGAATAGGCTGTCTATGTTTGTTATAGCTTTTCTTCCAAGGAGCAAGCATCTTTTAATTTCATGGCTGCTGTCACTGTCTGCAGTGATTTTAGAGCACAAGAAAATAAAATCTGCCACTGTTTCCATTTTTTCCCTATCTGTTTGCCATAAAGTGATGGGATCGGATGCCATGATCTTAGTTTTTTGTATGTTAAATTTTAAGCCAGCTTTTTCACTCTCCTCTTTCACCTTCATCAAGAGGCTCTCTAGTTCCTCTTTACCTTCTGCCATAAGGGTGATACCATCTGCATATCTGAGGTTGTTGCTACTTCTCCCAACAGTCTTGATTCCAGCTTGGGATTCATCCAGCCTGGCATTTCTCATCATGTACTTTGCATCTAAGTTAAATAAGCCCGGTGACAATATACAGCTTTGATGTACTCCTTTCCCAATCTTGAAGCAGTCCATTGTTCCATGTCTAGTTCTAACTGTTGCTTCTTGACCTGCATACAGGTTTCACAGGAGGCAGGTCAGGTGGTTTGGTATTCCTGTTTCTTTAAGAATTTTCCAGTTTGTTGTGATCTGCACAAAGGTTTTGGTGTAGTCATGGAAGCAGAAATAAATGTTTTTCTGGAATTCCCTTGTTTTTTCTATGATCCAGCAGATGTCGGCTATTTGATCTCTGTTGCTTCTGCCTTTTCTAAATCCAGTTGTACATCTGGAAATTCTTGGTTCAAGTACTGTTGAAGCCTAACTTGGAGGATTTTCAGCATTACCTTGCTAGCATGTGAAGTGAGCACAATTGTGTGTTAGTTTGAACATTTTTTGGCATTGCCCTTCTTTGGGATTGGACTGAAAACTGACCTTTTCTAGTCCTGTGGCCATTGCTGAATTTTCCAAATTTGCTGGCATGTTGAGTGCAGCACTTTAAGAGCATCATCTTTTAGCATTTGAAATAACTCATCTATAGTTCCATCACCTCCACTAACTTTGTTAGTAGTGATGCTTCCTAAGGCTTACTTGACTTCACACTCCGGGATGTCTGGCTCTAGGTGAGTGACCACATCATCATGGTTAACTGAGTCATTAAGAGCTTTTTTGTATAGTTCTTCTGTGTATTCTTGCCACTTTTTCTTAATCTCTTCTGCTTCTGTTATGTCCTTGCCATTTTCGTCCTTTATTGTGCCTATCTTTGTATGAAATGTTCACTTGGTAACTCCAGTTTTCTTAAAGAGATCTCTCATCTTTCCCGTTCTGTTGTTTTCCTCTATTTCTTTGCTTATCTCTCCTTGCTGTTGTCTGGAACTCTGCATTCAGTTGGATATGTCTTTCCCTTTTTCATTTTACTGCTAGAAAATGATCACTGTAGCCTTGAGAATACTAATGGAATTGTCATCTGCAATTTTGAGACACTCAACTCTGGGCTAGTGTCTCTGTCAGTCAAGTGCAGGCAGACATAATAAATATTCTCTTGATCGAATTGTTGTCAATGGCATTATTGTAACAAAAGATATGTAAAGAAACAGTTTAACATTTTTCTGTATTACATCTGTTAACTCTTTAACTCTCTACCTTCTCCTTTTCACTTTCCTTTTGACTTTATCCATGGCCTTCTATTTATTTCTCTCTGTTGTCCCTTTATCTTCTCAAGTTATTAAAATCTTTTAAATGTTGTGATGGAAAGGTTAAACTATTTTAATAGTTCCCCCCAAGGGGAATTTGGAGTTCTTTTTCCTGCTATGTGAAACTTTTTTCCATCATGAGAAAAGTATAGTGACTTATTATTAGAAGATATCTTGAGATTCTTTTGAACAATTCATTTCTGAGAACCCTTATCACCATCATGCACTAAAAATTCTAGTGACTAACATTAATTAACATATATCAAACCTAGATGTTTACCTATTATGGAGCACCAAAAGAAACAGGAAAGTGAAAGAAAATATAAATGGAGAAAAAAAATAAATGAAAAGTATATGTGTTAGTTTTGCTTACTGTAATATTAAAACTGATTATTAGGTTCAGCAATAATCAGTTTTAATAAAGTTCCCCATCATCTTTTTGCTTAAGTATTTGAGTAGTCACTGATGATTGTTGTTTGGATCCATTATTTCTTTCAGTTCAGTTCAGTTCGGTTGCTCAGTTGTGTCCAATTCTTTGCAACCCCATGAATCGCAGGATGCCAGGCATCCCTGTCCATCACCAACTCCTGGAGTTTACTCAAACTCATGTCCATCGAGTCGGTGATGCCATCCAGCCATCTCATCCTCTGTCGTCCCTTTCTCCTTCTGCCCCCAATCCCTCCCAGCATCAGGGTCTTTTCCAGTGAGTCATCTCTTCGAATGAGGTGGCCAAAATAACGGGAGTTTCAGCTTCAGCATCAGTCCTTCCAATGAACACCTAGGACTGATCTCCTTTAGGATGGACTGGTTGGATCTCCTTGCAGTCCAAGGGACTCTCAAGAGTCTTCTCCAACACCACAGTTCAAAAGCATCAATTTTTCGGTGCTCAGCTTTCTTCACAGTCTAACTCTCACATCCATACATGACCACTGGATTATTTCTTTAGGGATTACAAAATGATGATATTCTGTCATTCTTCATTTTAAAATCTCTGTTTCTTCTTTAAAGAAAACTTTTACTAACTTTCTGGTTACCCTGAAGAACAATTTGTGCTGGAAAGATAGGGAAAATGCTTGACTCCCTTTATTTCCAATCCCCTGCCTTTGACTTTTTTATTTAAATTAAAAAAAAAAAATCTTTTATTTAAATAAAAATTAAAAAAATTACCTCTAGAAGATCTGTGCTTTTTCAGATCTTCTTGGAATTTACTCATATTTTCAAATTTGTTTTTATTTCTTAAAATATATTGTAATTTTTATATTCTGTTTGATGATTGTTTTATATGAAGTCACCAGTTTGATGGTGTCACCTATTGTTTTTGCTGGTTGTTAGAGTGCTTTATTTCCTTTTGAACTTTGAACTGTTTATTTATCTTGTCTTTGGGACAAGATTACCTGTCTTTGGGAATTCTTTGAGGTCTTGTTTAAAGGTAGATTTCTCCATGGAGAAGTTTTGTTTATGTCAGATGCCTATAGGCATAACAAGCCTTCGACTTCTTCAAAATATCACTTCTCCTCTTGAAATATTTTGGACCACCCATTTAGTGTGGATTCAGGTTGCAAATGTGGTTTGTGGTTACAAGTAACCAGGGAAGAATTTCCATCCTCACCTTAGCCCCAAGTTTAAGCGATATTCCTGGGGTAGTGGATAGAAAAGTTTGTAACACATTTTGAGACCCTAGGTGTTCAGGTCTCAGTGTATATGCGACTTAGTCAGTTGTGTCTGATTCTTTGCTACCCCATGAGCTGTAGGCCACCAGTCCATGGAATTCTTGAGGCAAGAATACTGGAGTGGGTTGCCATGCCCTTCTCCAGGCGATCTTCTGACCCAGGGATCAAACCTGGATCCCCTGCACTATAGGCAGATTCTTTACCATCTGAGCCACCAGGGAAGCCCCTGGGGTCTCAGGTTATGGACAAGTCTCCAGGTAGACTCTCCAGCTTGGGTGGCCCCTGGGATTTGTCTTCTGTCCTCTAGCTTTAAAGATCATGAAAGCTGAAGCTCAGATTCACTGTGTTCACTGCTGCTGCTAAGTCACTTTAGTCGCGTCCGACTCTGTGTGACCCCATAGACAGCAGCCCACCAGGCTCCCCCGTCCCTGGGATTCTCCAGGCAAGAACACTGGAGTGGGTTGCCATTTCCTTCTCCAATGAATGAAAGTGAAAAGTGAAAGTGAAGTCACTCAGTCATGTCTGACTCTTCGCGACCCCATGGACTGCAGCCCACCAGGCTCCTCCATCCATGGTGTTTTCCAGGCAAGGGTAATGGAGTGGGTGCCATTGCTTCTTCAACTGTGTTCAATAAGTGCCCTCATACCAAAAAGGTCAGTTTCAACATTCTGCTTACCTTTCTGGCTTCCTACCTTTACTTTTTCTTTTTTTGGCCTTTGTAGTTCTTATGTATTTTTTAGCAGGTCATGGATGCATTTGAGAAGATTTTAAGAATATATTTTATTTTTAGTTGTTTAAAACATATTTATATTTTTAGTTGTTTATAGCAACAGCCTGAGTCTACAAACTTAGTTCATCATTTTATCGGAAATACACTGTCATTGTGTGCTCCTTTCTTTAACTGTCCTTCATTCTTTAGCACTTAGTTATCTTATTGATCTTTCTATCTTATTGATATTTATGTTTATTAACTGTGTATATTTAAGTCCTTGTGAGTACACTTGATTTATTCTATTTGATTTGTTCTATTTCATTTTAGCCTGCTAGACACATAGAAACTATTCAGTAAAATTCTCAATGATCAGTATAAAACAAGTGAGCTTTTCATCAAGGTTATCACAGAGTACATGGTATTTCATTGGTTCGAAAGAGTGAAACCTCTTTTATTAGTGCACCTATCTTACTTTCAGGAGAGAACTTTCTAATTAGAGAAATTTGACTGGCATTGAGGAATTCCTACTTTGTTGTATACATGCATATACAGAAATTTTGTTTTTTCTCTATTAAGCAAGCATAAAATGGGCTGAAATAGTTTATTTTCCTTTTGAGATGTAAGTTTTGGTCAGTAGGGACAGATTGTTCCTCTATAGGTTCTTTAGCAGATAGGAAGCAGATGTGGCATTGGGAGGAGACTGCTAGGGGAAGAACAAATGTATGAGTAATCTGGAAAAAGATTAAAGTCAAACTATGAGTTAAATGTCAGCCTTTGGACCAAAACTTTTCCACTCTTGGTACTTTGAAGAGACAAGCAGCTGAGTGTTCTTAAAAAAGGAGAGACTGTTCTTAAAAGCCAGTACTACTCCACTATACTTACTGTTGATTTTCCAAGTGTTTTTGTTTTTTAACAATCTGATTCAGACTTTCTTTGGCTAGGTAGAATATAGCTCTTCATTAGCCTGTGTTTGTACTTAAGGAGTCTTGTTTTATTTGATTAGAGAATGTCTTTAAAATCATGTGCCCTTTGTCAATGTTTCTAGGAATGTCTGGCATGTTTATTGGTCAAATGCCTTGCAGATGGAAATGAAATTTTGTGAGGAATCTTCTGGATCAAATATGAATCTATTTTTACTTTAATAAAATTATTCAGAGCATAAAGTCTTCATTCTGGGTGTCAATACTAGCTCCTGATCTGGGAAGGATTGCCAGGAAAGTACCTGCTAAGGATCGCAATGATTTTCCCATTCCTGGTGCCTCTTTTTGATTGTGCTTGAATTACAGACATAAGCCAGATGGGCATCAATAGGTCTTCTGGACCTGTGAAGTGCTTCATGATGACATTTACTGGGCATACTGATTTTTTCCTGTTTTCACTAACATGCCTTATAGTGTTAGATTTCACTGAAGAGATTGTTTTGTCTTGTGTTTTGTCATTAGGTTTTGTATGTTGTTGTCATTCCGTCAGTCATGTCCAACTCTTTGCTACTCCATGGAAGTAACACAGCAGGCTCTTCTGTCCCCCACTGTCTTCTGGAGTTTGCTTAAATTCGTGTCCATTGAGCCAGTCATGCTATCTAACCATCTTATTCTCTGCTGCCCCCTTCTCCTTTTGCCTTCAATCAAGCTTTGTGTTTAACAACACTCATTAGAAATTATTAGTCTAATTTCATTCTCCAGGGGAATACTTGAGAGGTAGAGCTAGGAAGAGTTATACTCATTTTAGTTTAAAATTATACCTGTAATAAGGAATAAATCATGGACTCTCTGCAGTCCAGCTTGAAAATAAATAGTAAATAACAGTACATTTAGAATATACCTCAATGGGTGAAATTTTCCAGCTTGTCTGTGCTTCTGGACGTATTATTTCTACTTTTCAGTGCATCTCCCTAATTAGTGACAGATGTCAGGTCACAGCAGTCTTATCAGGTCATAACTTAGAGTTAATTCTTTTCAGATATGCTGGGCCATTGGAAAAAATTGCTCGTCAGCATAGACTAGCTCTGTTGCTCATTAATTAGTATCTTAATGATGAAATAAGTTATCCCATCCTGTGGCAGTTGGAGGAAAACTTAATGAAAGACTTTATGAAATATATTCTATTAGCTACTGACCACCAGTGTAGCATAGTGTTCCTGATAAAGGAGAGATGAGAGATGACAGGTGACCTGTCAAACATGGCTTTTTAACACTTTAAGTTTCTTCTTAAATCAATGTGTTGAGATATAATCTACATGTCATAAAATACACCCATTTTAAGTGTAATGTTCCATGAATCTTGACAAAGTATACATCCTTGTAACCACTACCTCAATCATTAACCTAAGAGAGAAGCCTGAATGTTTACTAGATTCCTCTCTTCCTCACATTCAAACAATTATTCATTTGTGTTCATACTTCACTCTGAATTTCTAGTTAACCTATTCCTGCCTCTTTATTCTCATAGCTACTGCCTTGTTATGATATGTTTGACCCTTACTTTTTTCACCTCTCTTACTTACTGCAATCCACTTTATAACTGGTTTTTCACTTTCTCTCTTTTTTCTTTATGCCTTCCCTGATGTTACTAAGTTATGATTATTCTAGTAGTATTAATCCCCTGCTTCGCTTCAAATCCCTTGATGACCCTTCACATTTCCCCTTCACAGTCATCAGTTTCTTTTTCTTTATTGGAATATAATTGCTTTATAATACTGTATTAGTTTCTGCTGTATAATGAAGTGAATCAGCCATACGTATACATATATCCCCGATGTCTTAAGCCTCGCTCCCACAGCCCCCATCACAGAGCACCGGGCTGAGCTCCCTGTGGTATTCAGCAGCTGCCCACTGTCTGTCTGTCTCACACACAGTAGTGTGTATATGTTAATGCTGTTCTTTCCATTCATCCCACCTCACCTCCCCCTGCAAGTCTGTTCTCTACATCTATGCCTCTATTCCTGCCATGAAAATAGGTTCATTACTACCACTTTTGTAGAGTCCATAACAGTATGGATGTTCCTTAAGAAACTAAACTCAGCCATCAGTTTCTAAGTAAGGGACTGGCTCACAGTGGTAACTGACTTGATGACTTAATAAGGTATGAAATATACATGGAGAATTCAGATTTGTGAAGGGAAGGTGAAGACTTAGTTCACTTAACAATGTGAAAGAAATAAGTTTGCCTTATGTTTCAGTTTTAAAGTTACTTAGAGCATTTTATTTGACTCTAGCTGTATGTTAAAAGCTACAGGGGAAGGTGAGAAGCATCTTTCAACATTCATTTCAAACACTATAAACTGTTATGAGATATTTTATATTGATGAAAAAAATTTATCAATGCTAGGTAGGAAAAATTGCAATGTTTATTCAAGTTTACTTATATTCAAAGTGATTATCACATCTAAATTCATGAACACTTGTATTCATTTGCATATACTAGCCTTTTAAAAAGTGTCTTCCCTAATTCTCTAACCATGTCTTGAAAAACCAAATGTGTTTATGAATTATGAGATTTACCTTTTAGACTGGTATAGATAAGCTCTGAGGTAAAATGGTGATAGCAGAGTATCTCTACCTTGAATGGGAGGAAAATATAGAAGAAATATTTAAATGTGGCAATAAGTAATATAATAAAAACTTTATTTTTGTTATAGACATTATCTCACCTTAGTTGCTAAGCATATAGGTTAGTTTCTATACCATCAATATTCTAATCCTCTAGCTTTTCTTAATACAGAAAGATATTTAATATAGTTCCTAAATAAGTAAAGTAGTCCTAAAGTGCTTTTAGGCCTGTTTATGGGCTTCTGTGTTGGCTCAGACGGTAAAGAATCTGCCTGCAATGCAGGAGACCTGGGTTTGATCCCTGGGTCGGGAAGATCCCCTGGAGAAGGGAATGGCTACCCACTCCAGTATTCTTGCCTGGAGAATTCCATGTACAGAGGAGCCTGGCAGGCTACACTCCATGAAGTCACAAAGTTGGACGTGATTGACTGACTTTAACTTATATTAGTTATTTGAATAGTCATTAAAGAGAGTGATTCTAATATAATTGAGATTTATCAGTCTGCTTTGAGGTATTATTTAGAAAAGTGGTTATTTGCTGCTTTTAAAAAATGAGTCCTTAAAAAATTCAAAATAAAACTACTATGTGATCCAGCAAATCTTCTGGATATTTATCTGAAGAAAGTGAAAATATTAACTTGAAAATCTGTAGGCACTCCAGTGTTCACTGCAGCATTGTTTACAGTAGCCAAGATATGGAAACAACCTAAGTGTTGATTTATGGTTAAATGGATAAAGAGAATATGATACACACACGTACACAATGGAATATTATTCAGTCATAGGAAAGAATGAAATTTTGCCATTTGCAACTGCGTGGACGGACCATGAGGGCATTATGAAATAAGTCAGAAAGACAAATATGAACTCACTTGTATGTGGAATCTGAAAAATAAAACATTAAGCTCATATATAAAAAGCAGATTGGTGGTGGCCAGAGGCAAGGGGTGAGGTGTTGGTGAAATGGGTGAAGGGGGTCAAAAGGTATAAACTTCCATTTATAAAATAAATAAGTCATGGGGATGTAATGTACAGCATGTTGACTATAGTTAATGATATTGTATTGCATATCTGAAGAGTGCCAGGAGAATAGATCTTGAAAGTTCTCATCACAAGAAAAAAATATTCTGTAACTATGTATGGTGATGGATGTTAATGCTAGTTAATAATGGTGACCATTTTGCAGTATATAGAAATATTGAATCATGTGCATACCTGAAGTTAATACAATATTGTATGTCACCTATAACTTAATAAAAAAATGGAAGTCCTGATTACAAGCAGATATTGACAAATGGATTCTAAAAATTATATGGGAAAGCTAAGACCTAGAACAGCAACACGATGCTGAAAAAGAACAGAGTTGGAGGACTGATACTGTCCTATTTCAGGACTTACTATAAAGATACAGTATAATCCAGACAGCACAGTATTGGTGATAGAATAGAAGGTCCAAAAATATACCCACACAAATATAGTGAAGTGATCTTTGACAAAGGAGCATAGGCAATTCAGTAGAGAAAGAATAGTCCTTTCAATAAATGGCACTGTGAGAATTAAGTATTCATCTAAAAATGAATCTAGACGTAGACCTTATACCTATTGCAAAATTAACTCAAAGTGGATTATACCTAAATATAAGACACAAAACTGTTGAACTTCTAGAAGAAAACTCAAGAGAAAATCTAGGCACCCTTGGGTTTGGTAGGTTTTTAGATATAACACCAAAATTATCCATAAAAAAGGAAATTTATAAGTTAGACATATTAAAATTAAAAAGTTATGCCATGTGAAAGACACAATTAAGAAAATGAAAAGAAGTCAGACTGGGAGAAATATTTCAAAACATATTCTGATAAAAGACATATTTATGATATAAGAAAAAAAAAACTCTTAAAATTCGGCAATAAGGAAACAAATACAAAGGGACCCAAGAACTGAAAATGCAAAGAAGGTATACAGATAGCAAATATGCATATGAAAAAATGCCAACATCTTTGTCCTTTGGGAGTTGCATGTTAAAACTGTGAGATCACTGAACACATATTGGAATGGCTAAAATTAAGAAAAAACTGACACTTATGAAATGCTGATAACACTATAGAGCCAATAGGAATTCAAGATGGTACAGCTACTTTGGAAAACAATTTGGCAGTTTCTTACAAAGCTAAACATAGTTTTACTATAATCCAGCAATTGCATTGTTGAGTATTTACCCAATTGAGATGAGTATTTACGTTCACACGAACACCTGAAGATGAATATTTACAGCCACTTTATTGATAGTCACTGAAAACTGGAAGTAACCAAGATATCTTCAATAGATGAATGGACAAACAAACTGTGATACAGCCAGAAAATGGAATATGATTACTGAGTGATTTTTTTTTAAAGAAACTATGAAGCCACAAAAAGATACGGATGAACCTTAATTGCATACTGCTAAGTGAAAGAAATCTGTCTGAAAAGGCTGTAAACTATATAGTTCCCATTATGTGAAATTCTGGAAAGGCAAAATTATATAGACAGTAAAAAGATCAGTGGTTGCTAGAGATTCAGGGATAAAGGAAGATGGTTAAATGGGGAATTTTTTAGGTCCATGATAGTTTCTTGGTGGATACATGACATTATGTGCTTGTCAAAATTCACAGAACTTTACAGCATAAAGATTGAACCTTAATGTATGCATATTAAAAAAATAATTTAGGAGATTGGAGAATCTGAGGAAGAAATGAATATAGACTATGACAGGAGAATGTAACCACCTTTTAATTGTATGGAACAGCCTTCTTGAAGGTGTGAGAAGGACGAGTGGGAGGGGAAGGTGCTAACCTAAGTAGCTTTGGAGATGAGTCTGTAAGATGATGCAAAAGGAGCTACACATTATCATTATGCTTTTGTTAATAAAGTGATTTCCCAAGGGAGTGTAACAAATTGAAAATTCTCATACCACTATACATATATTCTGGAATTAATAATTAACTAAATGGATGAGAGATGGTGAGAGCCAGATTTCTCCTGGTTGGAGTAGGAATTTTCAGATAAGGGGAGAGGTTACAATGATCCTTTTGGTGATAGAGTTGGAAACATCAGTGTGAACTCATGTTTAGCTTAATATAGGCACAGATGGTTAGAGAAGAAATACGCATATACACGCAGGTTGATATACATGCATGTATTTCCTTGCTCTGTCATCAGAGGGCCTGAAAGAAATGACACCCAGTAGTAAATAGTACACCTTGCCACCAGATCTTTGTTTCTAATGCCATTTCCCAATAAAGGAAACCTTGGCTTCTTAAAGAAATGGCTGATTCTAGGACTGGAGTAGGAAATATACAGTAGGTGTCTAGAGAATCTTATAATGCTGTAAAGTAAGGAAGTGCTTAGAAAAACAAAAAAATCCATGTTAATAGGGGTATGTCAAAGGGACATAGGAGCCAACTGAGAGATCTTCCAATGGCCAAAGCTGGAACAATTTAAACAATAAAAAATAAGTAAAGATGTACTGGATTATAACCCAAAGAATGAAATTAAATGTCCATGAATAGAAACCCAATACAAATAAACAAACAAGAAAAAGACAATCTTCCTTGGAAAAATTCCAATTAATTTATGTCGATACTATGCCCTCAGTGAGAGGAAACTGAACTTCCACTCCCTCAGTATGGGCTGCACATAATGACTTCCCTCCAAAGAGTTCAGTATGGAAAGAAGGGGAGAGAAGAGTAATTTTACATTGGAGGAGCCTGACAAACATTGCTTCAGTCAGGTGATCAAGGTCAGCTTTCAACAATGGTGTCATATTAATTAATAGTTTGTACTGTAACCCCAATCATGAAAAAAAATCAGATGAATTCCAATACAGGGTCAGCCTACAGAATAACGGATCAGTGCTCCTCAAAACTGTCAAGGTTATCAAAAATGTCACAGCCAAGAGGAGCCTGAGGAGACGTGACAACTAAATGTGATGTGGTATCCTGGATGGGATCCTGGAATTGAAAAAGGGCATTAGATAAAAACTAAAGAACTCTGGATGAAATATTGAGTTAGTAAGAATATGTCAATATTCGTTCATTAATTGTAAAAAATATGCTAATTCATGATGTTAATAATAGAGGAAGCTTGGTGTGGAGCGTGTGGGAACTCTGAACTGTCTTCTCAGTTTTTCTGTAAATGTGAAGGTGTTCTAAACAATAATGTATGTTAAACAAAACAAAGTTATTTGAAGGGCTCGCAGTAACCCAGTGCTTTCTGTCTCTCCTCCAGTTTTGAGAGTGTTTGCTGCCTCGCTGACTCCACTTCTCTCTCAGACATCACCTTTGATGGCAATCCCATAGCTCAAGAGTCATGGTACAAGCACACAGTCCTTCAGAATATGATGCAGCTGCGCCAGCTAGACATGAAGAGAATCACAGTGAGTGAGAACTCTTCTCAGGTGCTCGCCATATTGGTGTAGTTAGCATGGGCTAGGAAATGGGAGTGCATATTCTTTGCTTAAAACACTGATTTTTAACAATCTATGGATTATCATGACTATATACTAAATAATTATGACAAACTTTCTTTTTTACCTCCTATCCATATTCCCAATTTCATTGAATTAAGTTCCTAGCCTTCTGTTTGAATTAATCATCATGTTTGCTTTTCATTCTTGCTTAGTACCCAGCTAACAGTTTACTTTGGAATAGATGAGTGAGGATTTCATTGGTAAGTTACATAGTGTAATGGCTAAGAAGATGGGTGCTGGAGCCAGGCTGCTTGAGTCTGAATCCTGGCATGACCATTTTCTAGTTGCATGACCTTTGACAATTTACTTAACCTTTCTATCTAATTTTCCTCAAAGTAAAATGGGGATCATAAGTATGTTATATCATTGTTGTCAAGATGAAATTAAGTATTAAACCTTAGAACAATGTGAATCTTCCAGGAAACATAATATGCAGCTATTAATATTATTCCTTTTGATGCTGTATTTCTCGAAGTATCTCCTTTTTTATTCCTTCTGTCTCCATGGTAGACATTTTTCACAGTAGAAGTTGTGATATGGCTCCTGATCTAAGTGAAATGCTGCTTATAGTACTCCTCCTTTTAGGTGTACAGTGCACATAAGCATACTTTAGCCTCTAAGAAGTTCTGTAATAAAGAAACTTGCCTGAATTTGTTTTGTTGCAACCCAGATTTATTGGAACAGAAAATATCTGTTAATGATCTCAGTTTGATAATCTCTGACCTAGAAAAATATTCTAAACCTCCACTGTTTTCGTAATTTTAGACTGTGCTAATTTTATGTGGATTTTCTTTTTTTTTTTTTTTTTTGTCCATATCCTGTGTCTGCTGGTTTCTTAGTTCCCCAGCCAGGGATTGAACTTGTACCCTCGGCAGTGAAAGCACAGAGTCCTAACCACTGGAAAGCCAGCAAATTCCCTGATGTGGATTCTGAGTGATCACTCAGGTTTACTCAATTGCCAAGTGACTCATTGCCTGTCCACTGGTTTCACAGTGTGTGCCATTCACGTTTCTACGTCAGTGATATTGTGGACATCAAGGTGGCTAACGGGCGAAGTGTGGATGAGCTCATAAACACTAGGGATCCCCTAGGGTTCTACCTCTGTCTTTGCTCCAGCACGGAGAGAAGGCTCTTTGTCCCCTCAGTTCCTTTGGATCTATGCCGGCCACTCTGTCTGGTACTTTTGCTCTTATCTTCTTGTCTTTCTTAGTTAAGGGTCTTAGTACTCTCTTCCTGTTGAGGTTGCAATGAACAGGGTGAGAAATGAAGCTTACCCATTCATGTAAGTTAGTAATTATATGATGTGTTTCTCATAGTAAGTTTATGTCAGTCTTGTCTACTCAGCTAATGTATTTGGTCCTTAAGGGCAGAAGCCATTCTTCATCTTCCTTGCCTGGTACATGGAGATGTTCTATGCATGTTTATTTTCTTTCCTTCTCTATGTCATACAATGCTGAGAATGTAGTAATATTCAGTAAAGACTTTTTGGTTGAGTAAAATTTACCCATTTCCATGCCTTAAATAAAAGAAAAGTTGTGTGAGTTGCTCAATCACAGTCACTTGTGCAACTCTTTGTGAGCCCATGGACTGTAACCCGCCAGGCTTCTCTGTCCTTGGAGCTTTCCAGGCAACAGTACTAGAATGGGTAGCCATGCCCTTCTCCAGGGGCTCTTCTGGACCCCGGGATCGATGGGCTTCCCCGGTGGCTCAGATAGTAAAGAATCTGCCTGCAATGCAGGAGACCTGGGTTTGATCCCTAAATCAGAAAGATCCCTTGGAGAAGGGAATGGCTATCCACTCCAGTATTCTTGCCTGGAGAATTCCATGGATGGAAGAGCCTGGTGGGCTACAGTCCATGGCATTGCAAACAATCTGACACAACTGAGCAATGAACTCTTTTGGAGAACAAACAGCGCTATCTATAATCACTGTCCTTGTACATTCGCTAGAATGTGCTTGCTTGGCAAGGAGATGAGGAAAATCCCCTGGGATGGGCGAGGGCCAGCTCTTCTGCTAAATATAGAGCAGCAATCCTTATGCATCTGTTCCTCCACTGTTAATTTTAGAAATTCAAAAAATTTTGATGGAAATAATCTCAAAGTTACAGTACAAAGAACTTTGTTTTATTGAACAATTTGAGAATAAGCTGCTAACTCAATTCCCCAACTGCTCTGAATACTTCATGGTATATCTTGCAAGCAGAGACATTCTCTCATGTAAACACAGTATAACCAACAACATCAAGGAAAAAACATTGAATAATTGCTAGTGTCTAATCATCACACCACATTCACATTTTACCAATTATATTAAGAATGTTCTGTGGGGCAAAATGATCCAGTTTGGAATTATGCATTGCATAGAGGTACATTCTGTTGTCAGGTTGTCTCTTGTCACTGTATTTCCTGAACAGTTTCCTAGTCTTTCCTTGACTTCATGACTGACATTTATGAAGATTACAGGTCAGTTATTTTATAGAATGACCCTTAAGTCAGGTTTTATTTGATGTTTCCTCATGATTAATTAGTAGTTATAGCTTTTTGGCCTAAATAGCACACAAGTGATTTTGCATTTCTCATATTGTATCCTATTGAGTGTTCTGTAATGTATATCTTCATTGATGTTGTTTACTTTAAGGTGGTGTCTGTGAGGCTTCTGCATGTGAAATTATTCCCGTTTCCTTTTCTTTTGGTGTTCTGAGATTCAGTTTCCAATGTGGAGGGCAGGGTTCCTCACACCTCCAGTAAGAAGTTCTCAGAACACCAGCTCACTGTTCAAGAATTCAATTCAGACACTATCCACCTGGAGATAGCATCAGATTCCACAGGTTGAGGGCTCAGTCTGGAAAACTGCATGTGTACCCGCCCTGCTCTGCCAGACGCCAGTAACAAGTCCAGGTTATTACCTGTACTTCTGACCTACTGGCAGAAACTGTTAGGTTGGCCAAAAAGTTTATTTGGGTTTTTCCATAACAGCTTATGGGAAAACCTGCTGCTGCTGCTCCTGCTGCTAAGTTGCATCAGTCGTGTCCGACTCTATGCGACCCCATAGACGGCAGCCCACCAGGCTCCCCCGTCCCTGGGATTCTCCAGGCAAGAACACTGGAGTGGGTTGCCACTTCCTTCTCCAATGCATGAAAGTGAAAAGTGAAAGTGAAGCCACTCAGTTGTGTCCGACTCTTAGCGACCCCATGGACTGCAGCCCACCAGGCTCCTCCATCCATGGGATTTTTCAGGCAAGAGTACTGGAGTGGGGTGCCATTGCCTTCTCCAGTGGGAAACCTGAGTGAACTTTTTGACCAACCCAGTACTTACTAGGTAAAATGATATGACTCAGAAACAGCCAGATGAAACAGATGCACAGGGCTTGGTGGGAAGGGACACAGAGCTTCTGAGCATACCACTCTCCCCAGATGTCCAGGTTTCACCAATCCTGAAGCTCTCTGAACCTGTCCCTTGGACTTTTTATGGAGGCTTCATTAAATAGTCATAACTGATTATATCATTGGCTATTGGCAGTTAATTCAGCCTTCAGCTCCTCTTCTTTCCCTGGAGATCTGGGAGTGCAATGGAAAATTCCGACCTTCTTAATTGCCTGGTTGGTTCTCCTGGCAACCAGCCTCCATCCTTAGATGAGGTCCAAAAGTCATCTCATTAATGAAACAATAGATACCTTTATCACTCTACACACTTAGGAAATTCCTAGGGTTTGAGGAGCTGTGAACCAGAAACTGGGATGAAGATCAAACATGTATTTCTTACAATAAATCATACTATCACACTTGTAATTATGTACCTCATAAAAATTTCAATTTATTAACTTATTCATATCAGTATAGTCTCATGGTATTTTGTTTCACCTTTTGTTTATATCTTTTAGTAACTTTAGTTTGTAAAGAATATACCTTGTAAAAGACTTTCTATAAATTTTCCAACCTGGGCTAGTATTGACAAATACTAGCCCATGAGTGGGTCACCTGTTTTTGTAAATAAAATTATATTAGAACACAATCATGTCCACTCACTTATCTATTATTTATATCTGCTTTAATGCTACACTGGCAGAATTGAGTAGTTGTTAAAGAAACTATATAGCCTGTGACCCTAAAATATTTACCATCTGGCTGGAAAATTTTACTGATACCAGTTCTATAACTACTGTTTTCTAGCTGGAGTGGATTACATAGGCACCTCATGAACTTGTGTGTACTGTGGCTATGGTTCCCCAAACTGTGTGCCAAAGATACTGTGAACTCACAGGGGCGTTGTGGAGTATTTATAATTTTCAAGCAAAAGGCAATGAGATTTGATATCTGTGAGACCCTGAGAAAATTACTAGCTTAAGGTAGTTTACCATCTCAACATTATGTCACAATGTATTTCTCTCTATGGCATTATATCCTGGCAAAGCTGACCTTTCAGTGACTGTTGTGATAAAAACAAATACTAAAATCAGTACAGAGCAGGAGATGAGGGTAACAGTATCCAATCTAATTCTCATGGTTGAGAAGTTGTGTAATGCCTTTCAGATACACACATTTCACTAGTAAGTAATTATAGTTATTCAAGAGTGATATTTTTTATTTAATTTAAATTATTATTTTTGAAATGGTTTCCTTGTGACTCAGCTCATAAAGAATCTCCCTGCAATGTGGGAGACCTAGGTTCGATCCCTGAGTTGGGAAGATCCCCTAGAGGAAGGGAACGGCTACCCACTCCAGTATTCTGGCTTGGAAAATCCCATGGACTGTGTACTCCATTGGGGTTGCAAAGAGTTGGACACGACTGAGTGAATTTCACTAAGTTGCTAGAACATGAATCTTGTTGTTTACTAACTACTTAATAAACAGGGCTATAACATATGTTTTTTGACCTAGTGGTACCATGGAAAAATTCCTAAGACAGTCTTAGGCACCTTGGAGTTTCTGTACTAGGGTGTGTATTAGACTCTAGAGATGACAAGATCAGAATCGCAGTTAACACCCTCAAGTTACTTACAGTCAAGTACAGAGGCAGGCATGCAGCCAGATTATAATGAAAAGTGACAAACTAGTTAGATAAAATTGATTGATAAATAGATATGTGTATGTTTACACACACACACACACACACACACACACACACACACACAGCAGGATGATATCAAAGAGCAAAGCTGTCCTATGTATACTGGAGAAATAGGAAAAATTCCAAAGGAGAAAAGACTTGAGACTTGAGGAGGGCCAGAGACAAAGGAGGATGTATCAGTATGAAAGTGTTCTAGAGAGAGAGAAGGCACGCAAAATGCAGAAGGGTGTGAGGACATAGCAACTCAGAGCGGTTCAGCATGGCTGAGCATGGAGTGTTCATAGGCGAGAAGAGCAGCAGGAAAAGGATGCATGACCAGTAAGAGCTGAGTCATGAAGAAGGTGTTTTATGCCATAAGGAAGAGTTTAGATTTTTGTGTTGAACATAATAGGAAACTCTTGAAGAGTTTAAGATACTTAAATTGGATTTGCCTGTTGAAAAGGTTGTCTGAGTAGCAGCCCAGAGGACGAATTGGGAAAGATAGCATAAGTGATAAAATGAGAAACGGGTTAGTCAGGATAAGAGCTTCTGGAGTGTGTGATCTAGAGGATGGCAAGAGATAATATGGTATCTCAAGATAATGTGAGTTGCTGGCCTCAATTCCTATTTTGCTTTTGTTATCTCTGTTAGGAAAAATAACTTTTAGTCAGTAAAGAGAAGAAATAGATATTAATAAAGTGAAAATAAAGCCTTGGATAGGTGAATGAAAAGTTTGAATCCAGACCTGTTAGGGGCTGAAGGCCCTTATGGGGATTCCCAGGTGGCACTAGTGGTAAAGAATCTGCCTGCCGATGCAGGAGACTAAGAGATGCAGTTTTAATCCCTAAGTCAGGAAGATCCCCTGAAGTAGGAAATGGCAACGCGCTCTAGTATTCTTGCCCAGAAAAATTTCATGGCCAGAGGACCCCCGATGGGCTACAGTCCATGGGGCTGCAAAGAGTCTGACACAACTGAGCTCATAGCCTAAAGGGCTTCATAGTAAATATTTTAGGCTTTTGGGGATATACAGTCTGTGTTGAAAGCTATTCAACTCTCTCATTGTAAAATAAAAGCAGACATGAGCAATACATAAAAGTGAGCATGGCTGTGTTCCAATCAAACTTTATTTACAAAAACAGATGACATGCTGCATTTGTTCTGTGGGCTAGAATTTGCCAATCTTTGATCTAGAGCAGTGAATAAATGTAGTGAATAAATTGCTAGGCCTTTGGAAGTTATATCTGGAAAGCACTGTAGAATAGTAGAGTAGCTAAAAGGTAAGATAAACTAATCTCTCTTTTTATCTTGGATAGAAAAAATATTGTGGCAAATTATGACGATTAACTTGAATGTAGATTATGAAAGAAATCTAAATTGGATTATTTAGATGATTTGTGAGTACTTAAGGAATTGATCACAAGGAGGCAGCATTAGTTCACTAAAAACAATTTGTGCCAGACAAAATTAGGTTACTATTTTAGATATTATAAATAGACCTTCTCAGAAGAATACTATAGAGAGACAGTGTTTTGGTATCTAAGCGAAGCACTGAGTGAAGTCTTTCATGATAGCACATTGAGTAAATTGTATGACAACATAGTTAAGTGGATTTGTGATTGGAGTATACCTACAGAACAGAAAGTAATGGATTAATGGCCAGCCTGCAGAGAAATCTGTACTGGGGTGCTGTGAGGCTTTTTGCTCACTCTCATTCTCTTAAACGTGTTTAAGTATTGACTAGTTGAGTAATAAAATATGTAAATGAAAAACTGGGGAAGTTAGAAATCCTGATAGACCAGTTGATGAAATCAGAATCCAAAAGAAGCTCAATAATCTAAAACAAGGTTTGGTAAACTACAGCCTGTGAGCCAAATCCATCCCACAGACTGTTTTTTGTTTTTCATAGCTCTCAAGCTGTGAATGGTTTTTACATTTGTGAAGCACTGTGAAAAAGAAAAAGAATATGTGCTGGAGATTTTATGTGTATGTGGATCGCAAAGCTTCAGATATTTGCTATCTGGCTCTTTGTAGAAAAAGTTTGCCGACTTCTAATCTATAAATATAAGCAGAATTTAGCAAGATAAAAAAATAGATAAATTGAAAATTCTAGACTTAGCTTCTTAACAACAAACATGACAGTTCTCAGCCAAATGAAAGGTTGGGGGAAAGAGAATTAGCATGTGTGAGAAAGACTTGCATTGAAATTGATAAGTTCAAATTGAGTTAATTATGAAATGTGATTATTAGAAGTTAATATGGCTTAAAACAATATTCATTTATAGAAATAGAGAATTTAGAAAAATGGACAATAGTTGCCTTTTTTCCTTTGTTAAATTACAGCCGAACTGTTAGTTTTAGAAGGGTGATTGCAAACAAACATTTCCAGAAAACCTAGCATAATTCATTGACAAGATACTACAGTAGTCTTCAAATATTTTTACGACTATACAAAAAAGGAGGGAATAGACACATTTTTAAAAATTTTTTTATTTATTTTAATTGGAGGCTAATTACTTTGCAATATTGTAGTGGTTTTTGCCATACATTGACATGAATCAGCCATGGGTGTGTATGTGTCCCAATCCTGAACCCCCCTCCCACCTCCCTCCCCATCCCATCCCTCGGGGTCTTCCTAGTGCACTGACCCTGAGTGCCCTGTCTCATGCATGGAATCTGGACTGGCGATCCATTTCACATATGGTAATATACATGTTTCAATGCTCTTCTTTCACATCATCCCACCCTTTCCTTCTCCCAGAGTCCAAAAGTCTGTTCTTTACATCTGTGTCTCTTTTGGTATCTCACATATAGGGTCATCGTTACCATTTTTCTAAATTCCATATATATGCGTTAATATACTATATTGGTGTTTTTCTTTCTGACTGACTTCACTCTGTATAATAGACTGCACTTTCATCCACCTCATTAGAACTGATTCAAATGCATTCTTTTTAATGGCTGAGTAATATTCCGTTGTGTATATGTACCACAGCTTTCTTATCCATTTGTCTGCCGATGGACATTTAGGTTGCTTCCATGTCCTAGCTATTATAAACAGTGCTGCGATGAACATTCGGGTACACGTCTCTTTCAATTCTGGTTTCCTTGGTGTGTATGCCCAGCAGTGGGATTGCTGGGTTTTATGGCAGTTCTAAAATAGACACATTTTGAAGGACTAGAACAAGGACCATTGTATGGAAAATTCCACCTCCCAGAATTTTTTATTTCCAGGCAGTATTTTGTGAATGCAGGTGCTAGTCTCACAATTCTGAAATGGACACAGTATCTAAAGTTTCCACCTCAAACTCACATATAGTTGGCTTCATATGAACTTGTTTACAATTTGTTCTCCAAAATATGAGGTAGCCTATCTGAGGTGGAAGTGAGTGTCTTGTGGTGGTAGCCGTTACTAATGCCCCCAGTGTGTTCTTCCATCTTCCAGGTGGAAAGATAATATTTCCCTTTCCCTTGGAGTTAAACATGGTCATGCAACTTGCTTTGGTCAGTGAAATGTGAGCAGAAGGAATGTACATAATTTTCAGACAGAAGGCTTTAAAGGCCAAGTGCGATTTTCTGGGCTTTTCTCCCATGCGATGGTCATTGTTGAAGGCAAATATTGAGTCAAAGATGCCATCAAGTCATAGCACCTAGGAACACTTAGCCTACTACATGGAGAACAGCTGGGCTGTTCTTTGCATGATCAAGAAACAAACTTTTCTTATTGTAAGCCAGTGTGAGTTTTAAAGTTATTATGGTAGTATAACCTATCCTGTTCTGGCTTTTTCTCCCCTAATGTATAATATGGAGGTTGCAAACAAGATGGCAGAGGGAAGCATCACTATGAACAAAGCTAGTGGAGGTGATGGAATTCCAGTTGAGCTTTTTCAAATCCTAAAAGATGATGCTATGAAAGTGCTGCACTCAATATGCCAGCAAATTTGGAAAACTCAGCAGTGGCCACAGGACTGGAAAAGGTCAGTTTTCATTCCAATCCCAAAGAAAGGCAATGCCAAAGAATGTTCAAACTACCACACAGTTGCACTCAACTCACACACTAGCAAAGTAATTCTAAAAATTCTCCAAGCCAGGCTTCAACAGTACATGAACCAGGAACTTCCAGATGTTCCAGTTTGAACTGGATTTAGAAAAGACAGAGGAACCAGAGATCAAATTGCCAATATCCATTGGATCATTGAAAAAGCAAGAGAGTTCCATAAAAACAGCTAGTTCTGCTTTATTGACAATGCCAAAGCCTTTGACTATGTGGATCACAACAAACTGTGGAAAATTCTTCAAAGAGATGGGAATACCAGACCAGCTGACCTGCCTCCTGAGAAATCTGAATGCAGGTCAGGAAGCAACAGTTAGAACTGGACATGGAACAACAGATTGGTTCCAAATCAGGAAAGGAGTACATCAAGGTTGTATATTGTCACCCTGCTTATTTAACTTATATGTAGCATACATCATGCAAAATGCCGAGCTGGGTAAAGCACAAGCTGAAATCAAATTGCTGGGAGAAATATCAATAACCTCAGATACGCAGATGACACCACCCTTATGGCGGAAAGCGAAGAAGAACTAAAGAGCCTCTTCAAAGAGAAGAGTGAAAAAGTTGGCTTAAAACTCAACATTCAGAAAACTTAAGATCACGGCATCCGGTCCTGTCACTTCATGGCAAATAGATGGGGAAACAATGGAAACGGTGAGAGACTTTATTTTCTTGGGCTCCAAAATCACTGCAGATGGTGACTGCAGCCATGAAATTAGAAGACGCTTGCTCCTTGGAAGAAAAGCTGTGACCAACCTAGACAGCATATTAAAAAGCAGAGACATTACTTTACCAACAAAGGTCAGTCTAGTCAAAGGTATTGTTTTTCTAGTAGTCATATATGGATGTGAGAGTTGGACTGAGAACCGAAAAATTGAGAAAGCTGAGAACTGAAGAATTGATGCTTTTGAAGTGTGGTGTTGGAGAAGACTCTTGAGAGTCCCTTGGACTGCAAGGAGATCCTACCAGTCCATCCTAAAGGAAATCAGTCCTGAATATTCATTGGAAGGACTGATGCTGAAGCTGAAACTACAGTACTTTGGCCACCTGATGCAAAGAACCAACTCATTGAAAAAGACCCTGATGCTTGGAAAGATTGAAGGCAGGAGGAGAAGGGGATGACAGAAGATGACATGGTTGGATGGCATCACCGACGTGATGTACATGAGTTTGAGTAGGCTCCAGGTATTGGTGATGGACAAGGAAGTCTGGCGTGCTGCAGTGCATGGGGTCACAAAGAGTCAGACACAACTTGAGTGACTGAACTGAACTGAACTGAATGTATAATATGACTGTTATCCATGGGCCAGTAGAAGTCAAGTGATATAGCTTCTAATCTTCATTCTGACATTGACTATGACCCTGGAAACATCTGTTTTCTCTGTTAAGAAAAAAAGATTGAAAGAAAAATAAGGAACATTCTCCTCTAGTCAAAAACTCTAATTGTAGTCTGTTTTAATATTTAGTGTAGTCAAGGAAAACAATGTCTTGTATAACTATTTAAAGTATATGGTTAAAAAACCCACATTGCCATTGTTTTTAAAATTCCACATAATAAATTGTTGATTATATTAGGACTGCTATTATTTATTTTATAGCGAAATGTCTTCTCAGGTAATAAATTCATTGTTTTAGAGCCTTAGTAGTCTGCTAAGAGGGTATAATCTAAGTTATTAAATACCTATTAAATCACTGCTGCTGCTGCTAAGTCACTTCAGTCATGTCCGACTCTGTGCAACCCTATAGACGGCAGCCCACCAGGCTCCTCTGTCCCTGGGATTCTCCAGGCAAGAATACTGGAGTGGGTTGCCATTTCCTTTTCCAATGCATGAATGCATGCTAAGTCGCTTCAGTCATGTCCGACTCTGTGCGACCCTATGGACAGCAGCCCACCAGGCTCCTCTGTCCACAGGATTCTCTAGGCAAGAATATTGGAGTGGGTTGCCATTTTCTTCTCCATTAAATCACTATGCTTCTTAATTAAACTGTTTCTATATTAGGTCTTCCTGACAAACTACAGTAAAGAGAAAAGTGTATGTGCACTTTCAGGCCAGGTAGATCTCTTTCTTTTGCTACATAAAGGATATGGTTTTTGTCCCAGAAATTGGATTATTATCATAAAGATGCCTGAATTTTACAATTTTTTTCCTTCTTACCAACAGATTTATAGCTTATCTTTACAATTAGAGGGGTTTGTTTTTGTTTCTAAGTTTAGTTACTCTATAATTATTTGGGCTGAAATACAGTCATCATATGTATAAATTTTTAAAACATTCAATATTTGAATTGATTTGGCATCTATCCAGTTTTCCTAGGTTTAACTTTCCTTTTAAAGTCCTCCTGCCTTTAGTAGAAGCTCAGATTCTTTTTGCAAATCTAATGAAATCATCTGTTAAGTATGTGTAGTACGTGATCCATACAGTTTCCAGTACTGCTTAAAATTGGCTCTTTGAATAACCAATCTGTTTCTAGTCCACATTCAATGCACGAGTCAACAATTGACCATCAATATATTTTGTTCTTTTAAAAAGTTTTTTTCTGAAACAGATTATACTTAATAGGTACTAAATCAACATCTACTGAACAAAAGAGTTTAATGTGGTTATTAATTCAGCTATTTTATGAAACTAGGAACCAAGTTTCTGAATTTCTTATTTAGTTTATTTTTCCTCATTACCTCTGTTCAGCCTTTAAACATTAAGAACAACTCTTTTCCATATTGTAAGATATACTTTAAATTCACCAAAAATCGCATAAATTTTCATTCCCTTTTAAACAACTAAATCATATGGCGGGTTACTGCTGAATTTTGACCTCACTTTTTTCATCTGTCTAAAACCAGTAAAACACATATAAATATATCCTGATTATAAAAATGCAAACCCCGCTTCTCACAAATGACCTCTGGCTCTGACCCTGGCTTTGACTTTGTATAAGTTACTAAACTTCTCAGAGTGTTCGTTTCCTCATTTTTAAAATCTGAGTCTTCCAGTGGGTGCACTTCTGCTCACCTTTTAACTCCGCAGTAGTTTACTCTGTGCGTTTTGTATTCACTCCTCTAGTCTACGTCCTTTGTTCTCAGGAGCATTTATAATGGCTCACACCCTAAAGTACATTTTCGTGCCTCTTTGACTTTCCTTAATTTTAATTATGTATATTGATTGGGATGCTCTAGACTGTTGTTGTTCAGTCACTGAGTCATATCTGACTCTTTGCAACCCCATGGAACGCAGCACACCAGGCTTACCTGTCCTTCACTATCACTTGGAGTTTGCTCAAACTAATGTCCATTGAGTCAATGATGGTATCTAAGCATCTCATCCTTTGCCACCTCCTTGTCCCCTTGCCCTCAGTCTTTCCCAGCATCAGGGTCTTTTCCAGTGAGTCAGCTCTTTGCATCAGGTGGCCAAGGTATTGGAGATTCAGCTTCAGCATCAGTCCTTCCAATGAATATTCAGAACTGATTTCCTTTAGGATTGACTGATTTGATCTCCTTACTGTCCAAGGGACTCTCAGGAATCTTCTCCAGCACCACAGGAATCTTCTCCAGCTCCACAGATCGAATGCATCAATTCTTCAGCACTCAGTCTTTTTTATGGTTCAACTCTCACATCTATACATGCCTATTGGAAAAACCATAGCTTTGACTATACAGAGCTATGAGGACAAAAGGTGTCTCTACTTTTTAATATACTGTCTATGTTTGTCATAACTTTTCTTCCAAGGAGTAAGCGTCTTTTAATTTCATGACTGCAGTCACCGTCCACAGTGATTTTAGAGACCAAGAAAATAAAATGTCAGTTTCCACTGTTTCTCCATGTGTTTGCCATGAAGTGATGGGACCAGATGCCATGATCTTCATTTTTTGAATGTTGAGAGCTTTTTCACTCTCCTCTTCCACCTTCATCAGAGGCTTTTTAGTTCCTCTTCACTTTCTGCTATCAGGGTGATATCATCTGCATATCTGATGTTGTTGATATTTCTCCCAGAAATCTTGATTTCAGCTTGTGAGTCATCCATCTTGGCATTTTGAACAGAAGTTAAATAAGCAGAGTGACAAAATGTAGCCTTGATGTACTCCTTTCCCAATTTTGAAACAGTCAGTTATTCCATGTCTAGTTCTAACTGTTGCTTCATGACCTGCATACAAGTTTCTCAGGAGACAGGTAAGAAGATCTGGTATTCCCATCTCTTTAAGAATTTTCCAGTTTGTTGTGATCCATACAGTCAAAGACTTTAGCATAGTCAAGAAGCAGGCGTAGATATGTTTTTGGAATTCTTTTGCTTTTTATATGATCCAACGGGTGTTGGCAATTTGATCTCTGGTTCCTCTGCCTTTTCTAAATCCAGCTTGTACATCTGAAAATTCTCGGTTTACGTACCATTCAAGCCTAGCTTGAAGGATTTTGAACATTACTTAGCTAGCATGTGAAATGAGCACAATCATATGGTAGTTTGAACATTTGTTGATTGCCCTTCTCTGGGATTGGAATGAAAACTGACCTTTTCCAGTCCTGTGGCCACTGCTGAGTTTTCCAAATTTTCTGGCATATTGAGTGCAGCACTTTCACAGCATCATCTTTTAGCATTTGAAATAGCTCAGCCGGAGTCCTATCACCTCCACTAGCTTTGTTCATAGTAATGCTTCCTAAGGCTCTCTTAACTTCATACTCCAGGATATCTGGCTCTAGGTGAGTGACCACACCATTGTGGCTATCTGGGTCATTAAGACCTTTCTTCTATAGTTCTTCTGTGTATCCTTGCCACCTCTTCTTAATCTCTTTTACTTCTGTTAGGTCTTTGCTTTCTGTTCTTCATTGTGCCCATCTTTGCATGAAATGTTCTCTTGGTTATCTCTAATTTTTTTGACAAGATCTCTAGTCTTTCCCATTCTATTGTTGTCCTCTATTTCTTTGCATTGTTTGATTAAGAAGGCTTTCTTATCTTTCTTTGCTGTTCTCTGAATCTCTGCATTCACTTGGCTGTATGTTTCCCTTTCTCCTTTGCCTTTTGGCTTCTCTTCTTTTCTCAGCTATTTGTAAGGCCTCCTCAGACAACCACTTTGCCTTCTTGCATTTCTTTTCTTCCTGTACAATGTTACAAACCTCTGTCCATAGTTTTTCAGGCATTCTGTCTACCAAATTTAATCCTTTGAATGTATTTGTCACCTCTACTGTATAATTATAAAGGATTTGATTTAGAATATATCTGAAAAGTCTAGTGGTTTTCCCTACTTTCTTCAATTTAAGGCTGAATTTTGCAATAAGGAGCTCATGATCTAATCCACAGTCAGCTCCAAGTCTTGTTTTTGCTGTTTAGAGCTTCTCCATCTTACAGTAACAACTTGTCCAATCTCAGTGGATTAAATCAACAAAGTTTATTTCATGCTCATACTGCCAGTCTGTCCATTTTATGTGGTCTGAGTTTACTCTGTGTTGTCCTCATTCCACGATCAAGGCCTTCAAAGTGCCCATCCTTTGGAGCTTTGCAAATTCTGTAGCAGAAGTGAGACAAGAAATAGCTATATCATACATTGTCTTTGAAATTTGCTACCCAGAAGTAATACGTATCACTTTTATTCATACGACATTGGCCAAAACAATTCACATGACCACACCTAACTTCAAGAGGACATGAAGTGCCATCTCACTATATGGCCAGGATGTAGGAAGACAGGAATATTTGGTGAACAACTCTTGTGACTATCCATTATATTTTAAATCAAATGTTAACTTTTGGTAGAAATGTAAATTAGTACTACACTTATGGAGTACTTTTGCAAACACAGCAAAAGCCCTAGAAATATGTCTACCATTTGATTTAATGGTTTCAGTTTTAGGAAATTATTGAACAGTTGTGGGCTTCCCTGTGGCTCAGATCAGGAGCCAGTGGCTCAGATCTGCCTGCAAATCAGGAGACCTGAATTTGATCCCTGGGTTGGGAAGATCCCACCGAGAAGGGAATGGCAACCCACTCCATTATTCTTGCCTGGAGAATCCCATGGACAGAAGAGCCTGGAGTGCTACAGTCCATGGGGTCACAAAGAGTCAGACACGACTGAACAACTTACACAGTCACAGTCATAGAGGTGTACATTTAATAATTCATTCTTTGAATGTATATTTACTGCATATCTACTGTGTGCTGGGTAGCTGATATATGGTCCATACCTTCATGGAGCTATTTGCAGGAAAGAGGAGAGATAGTACCAGAGATAATTTAAATGAAAGAGGTTAAGGGCTATGACTGGCAATTATAGGGTGGTATGAGAGCATTCTACTCTTCAACTTGCCTCCATTAAATTTTTAATTTCAGGTTTTGTAAATTGTATTTCCGAATATGTTCTCCTTCAAATGTACTGAATTACTTTTTATAGTTTTCTGTCTCTGAAGATATTTTCAAGTTTGTGTTTCATGAAGAAATTGTTTTCTCAAATTATGACACCATTTTGGATGCCTACAAATCTATAACCAAGACTTACATGGTTATAATTTACTTTATTAAAATTTGCCAATCATCAGGGTGAAAAATCATGATTCATATTGCATATGAAGATTGTAATATTTAAACATTTGTTTATAGTGAATATCAGAATGTGATGGAAAAATTATATTTGAGTTAGGGTTTTGGGATTATGACTGATTTTTAAAAGTTTTTCTAAACTGTGATGTTATTACAGTAAAGTTATTTCATAGTTTTTAGAATGGAGAGATTAGAGAAGTTGTTACTGTAAGATGGAGAAGCTCTAAACAGCAAAAACAAAGTAATGATCTTAATGGAGAATAATTTATTAATATCCATGGAAATTTTTAAAAAGCTTTCACAATTGTAGTGTCATTTTAAAAAAAGCTCTACTTTGCAACAATAAATTAAATAGACTGTTAGAAGTATGATTTTCATCTTCATGATAAAAACTTTGTTAAATCTCCCCATGTAGCACTACAGTACAAAGAAAAGTTATACAAACCTGCCTTTTTTATTTATGTTTGGTTGTGCAGGATCTTGGTTGCCACGCATGGGCTCTCTCTAGTTGTGTGAGTGGGGGCACTCTCAGTTGTGGTGCATGGGCTTCTCATTGCAGTGGCTTCTCTTGTTGCAGAGCATGGGCTTTTTAGGGCATGCAGGCTTCGGTCACTGTGGCACGTGGGTTCAATAGTTGCATTTCCCAGGCTCTAGAGCACAAGCCCAATAGTTGTGGCACATGGGCTTAGTTGCCTCATGATATGTGGAATCTTCCTGGACCAGGGATTAAGCCCATAACCCATGTCTCTTGCATTAGCAGGTGAATTCTTTACCACTGAGCCACCAGGGAAGACCCCTGCTCCCCCTTTCTTCTTTCTCTTCTCAGTCTTTTTCTTATATTATTTAGGTTTATCTCACATCAGAGTTGGGAGTAGAGTTAAGAATGCACAGTTTTCTTTTAGAATTAAGTTGGAAGAAGAAAATAAAGAGGAACATACTGACTTTTTCTTTGAAGGCATATTTCCTATTAGCAAGTAGTATGGCTCTCACAAAGAAAACCAGAGAACTGAAGATATTTAGCATCAAAAAAGGTTAAATACTTAACAATACTTTTTTTTACATTTTTCTTTTAGGAAGAAGAAAGGCGTATGGCATCTATTGTAGCCAAAAAAGAAGAAGAGAAGAAGCGGGAAAGTCATAAGCAATCTTTGCTTAAGGTATTGTCTCTGGTGTCTACATTCATGTATGTGCGCGCACGCACACACACACACACACACACACACTCTCACACATACTGAAGATACCTTGCTAATCAGCTAGAAAAGTAGTTTCCAAACTGCAAATTTTTCATTCCTATTGATAGTGTTTTTAATAAACAGACACCCTTAAAACTTATAAACAAACCTGTACTTCTGAAATACAATATAATGTACATTATAAAATAAATGCAAAGATAAGAAATTATAAAAGGAAGAGATAAAAGTATATATATATATAACAGAAGCTAACCTTCTTTCCACACCAGTACATCATCTTGTGTATCCTCCTGGCATTTAAATTTCATTTTGGAAACCACTGTAGTAAACTGTCATCTTTAGTGATATATTTTAATGAGCTCTGCTACATGCGTTTATTTTTGAGTGCTGGCTTTTTAAATTTAAAAAAATTCTCCGTTAGCTTCTCCAACAGAGAGGTGGTAAAGATTTTGAGGAGTATAAAAATTAAAGATTTTTTTGAACTTGTTTTAAATGATTTAGCATATCAGATATTACTGTCCTTAAAAGATTTTTGGGATAACAAAGTTGTATATAGTAAACTTAGGAAACAAGAGAACTTACTGGGGTGATGGAAATGTTATAGGTTAACATTTATGCGTTTGTCAGAACTGATTGAAGAGTACACTTGAATCTGTGTGTTTTACTTTGTGAAAACTACTCCTAAATTAATAAACAAAACAAACTCAATCCCAAGTCCTCTCAACTCCAGTCTATTAGGAACTGGGTCACACAGCAGGAGGTGAGTGGCAGGCGAATGATCGAAGCTTTATCTGTACTTATAGCCGCTCATCTCAGTTCAGATGTCAGTGTCTTCCATCACCCCCAGATGGGACTGTCTGGTTGCAGGAAAACAAATTTAGAGCTCCCACTGATTCTGCAGTCCAGTGAGATGTATAATTATTTCATTATATATCACAATGTATAATAATTTAGAAATAAAGCACACAATAAATACAATGTGCTTGAACATCCCCAAACCACCGCCCCCACCACCACCACTGTATCCTGGTCCATGAAAAGATTTTCTTCCATTAAACTCGTCCCTGGTACCTGAAAAAGTTGGGGACTGCTGTTTCTGAGGGACAGAAAGGGTGTATAGGCATCCATCTTTAGTCCTGTTGCTTTTCTATCTTTCTATTTTCTTTTCAATCTTTAAAATGAATGGAAGTGATAGTGATGACATATACTAGTGCGGTATTGCTTGGTTTATAAAGAATAGACTCAAGTGGCAGAAGCTGAAAGTTGGCATCTTCTAAAATAACCATCACTTTAACACAAATTTGACAGACTGTCCTGTGGCTATAGTCATTGTACTAATATTGTACTAATTGTACAATATTGTATCAATATGCCAGATGCATCCATGATCTTTGAACATAAAATTTTTTTGGGGGGAACCCTCTTTTGCCTTACAGAATCTTAGTCTTTCCTTTGTTCTTCTTTTTCCTGCTCCATAGGCACTTACAGCCCTTGTTGGCCCCTCTAGCCAGCTAGTGATCCCCACCTAATCCCAGATCACTCTTGTTTTAAACTATATCTTCCCTTTTCTTGACCTCAGTGAAAATACCCATTTTCTTTGACAGCCTGGTGTTGATCTGATTTTAACAACCCAATTAAAGAAAGCTTAACTTTGGGATTGATATAGGAAAGTGTTTGCATTTTCAGAGTATCTTGTTATAAATTTAACATACTGAGTGGTGTAAACTTTTGTGCCTTTTTTCTAAGCACTGCTATATCTACCTCATTAAGGATATTTATTTTTGCCAACTCCAAGTCAGCCAGAAAGCCACATGCATGGTATCAGCATGATAGCCATCTGCCATTAACTCACTGCCCCTGCCTCTTTCAAAATAGCCTTGAAAAAAAAAAGCAAAATAGCCTTGGCACTGAGTGAAAATAATGGTATTGTGTAGATTAAGAATTGGGTTGTCCCAGGTCATCTGCAAATAACTGAAATAGAATCCTTTAAGATAAGATGCCTTCATATCATAGATTTGGGGGGAAGATTTATAGTAGAATGTCAAATGCCTACTTGCTTTAGATAAGAACATACATAAAATGTCAAGAAGTCTCAGAAGTATACACATACTAAGTGGAACCCATTTAATTATGTAAACAAATTTCAAATACCAAGCAATAGAAAAAAGAATCCATGTTAAAGACATTTTTAAATGCAGAAATAGAACTTTTAAAATGTTTAGTCTTAATTAAGCTTTGTCACCAGTTTTCATTCCTATCCAGTGCCATTTCTGCATCTAAAATTTTAGACAGGCAAAGAGGTGGATCTAAACATAAGTATTCCACATGTGTGAGTGCACTGAGGGAGCAGGCAAAGAGTCTTCCTGACAGCTTTCACTGCTTCCAAAGGGAGCAGGTGAAGAGGGTCAGTGTCACACAGATGGTTTCTCGCTAGATGAGTGTTCTCTGAGTGAAGATAAAAGGGGAAGTGTCTATTTTCAGCACTCTGATTTAATCAACTTGCCATCTAGAAGTTGTGTTGGTCACTCAGTTATGTCCGACTCTGCAGCCCCATGGACTGTAACCTACCAGGCTCCTCTGTCCATGGGATTCTCCAGGCAGGAATACTGGAGTGGGTTACCATTTCCTCCTCCAAGGAATCCTCCCTACCCAGGGATGGAACCTGGGTCTTCTGCATTGTGGGCAGATTCTTCACCATCTGAGTCATGAGGTTTGATAATGGATAATCTAAGATCTACTAGTTATCTAGAAATGTTTGAACTTAATACAATTTCTTTTAATAGTCAGTATATGATTGTTAATTTTCAGACATTGTAATTTATGCTGTGAAGCTTAGAACACTGCTCAATCTCTCCTTTCTCCCCCGCCCCCAGATCACTCCACCATATTTCCCATAATTATTGGTTAGAAAGATTAAAATATTGTCAGTTTTTCTTACTATCTTTATGCACAAAGACATAATTTAAACTTCACGTAACACTTGAGTCCCCTGGAGGAGGAAATGGAAACCCACTCCAATGTTCTTTCTTGGACAATCCCATGGACCTTTAAAGGAGCCTGGCAGGCTACAATCCATGGGTTGCAAAGAGTGGGACATGACTAAAGCGACTTAGCATACATGCAGACAAAACACTTAAGTATATAAATTTCCGTCAAATTAAACTTGCAAGTAGTGAATTTTCTTATGTCCAATGGGAGTAATTGTTATTTGTATATACTTTTTTAAGAATGATAGAGCATTTTTGAGATGTTTAAATGCATAGGTTGAATAAAGGCCGCTTATACTGTGTTTTAGAATACATATTTGGTATCTGCTTTAAGTAATTGACTCCTTTTAAAGATGTGATAAGTAGTACAAACAATATGCTCCTTGGATTCTCCTGCTACAAAAATTGCATTATGTAATTCTTGTCACAATGAACTTTTTCATAGGAGAAGAAAAGGTTAACAATTAACAATGTAGCTCGAAAGTGGGACTTGCAACAACATCGAATAACCAGTATTGCTATAAATCAAGATAGAAGAGATTCTGACTCTCAGGACCACTGTCAGAATGATGGAAGCACCGTCTCTACATTTCCAGAGGAAGCAGGGTATGCAGTGGTATTCTTTCCGGATATTAGTATCTTTGGAGAAATGAATTTGGAGCAGAAATGGGAAAATATTTTACATATAATTATTTTAAAATAGTTTTCTTAAGAAAGCCTACTGAAATTAGCAATAGGTTTTAAAACTTAAGGTGGAAATATTGAAAATATAAGCTTGCTCTTATTTTTATTAGGAATAAATCTAGATTACTTAATATAGCCTGTAAGGGCATCTACCCACCTTACCTATCTTGTCTCATAGTATCAGCCACTCTGTTCTTGTGCTGCAGCCTCAGTGATTCCCAATTTGGTTACCTCCTAACTTAGAACCCTTCTTCTACAAACAGATCTATTCTCCCCTGCCCTGCTTCCTTCACCCTGCCCTGGCTAACTGCAATTCAGCCTGGAGGTCTTGACTTCAAACCTCACTTCCCCTGAAAAGTCTTTCCTAATGACTTCCCAGAGAGCAGGCTAGATCAGATACCTTTTTTTCTCCTAGTACTCTGCACTTCCCCTTGTTAGCACTTATCATGACCATAATTAACCATTGGTTAGTTAGGAAAAAGGAGAAGAGGGCAGCAGAGGATGAGATGATTGGGTGGCATCACCAACTCAACGGACATGGATTTGAGCAAACTCCGGGAGATAGTGAAGGACACAGGGGCCTGTCATGCTATATAGTCCATGGGGTCGCAGAGTCGGACACAGCTTAGCGACTGAACAACAACATGAAGTAGTTGTTTTGTATCTGTCTTCCCCACTAGATTGTAAAATCCTGATTGTGTTAACCTTTGTTGTTTCCCCAGTAGCTAGCACAAATCCTTACTCCTTCACTATCAGTGTTAAGCAATTTGGCATAAAACATAGTTACTCCAGTTACAATCTAGAGTATCTGTCTTTTCCAGTGGCTCACAGCCTTTTCCTTCTATGACATACAAATCATATAACACATATCCTTTGGTTTATGAACAAATCTGAGGACACTATCTAGGCTTAACATATTTTACTTCTGCTCATAAAGGCATACTAGAATCAAGTCAATGAGAGGAATATAAAGCATATATAACTTTATAGTTTGTTTTATAATTTAAAAATGTGTGTGTATATATATGATTTAAAAAGAAAAGCTACAACTCAGAGATAGAGTGCACTTCAGTTTTGTTTCATTTGATGCACAGTTATCTAATGACATAACCAAATTCTGAAACACATTTCAAACTAAATATAATATAGCTTTTATTTCAGTTTTTCAGCCAATATTCTTTCAGCTTTCCATATATGAAGAGTGTAATCAGCAAGTCATTTAAGAGGAATTAGAATAATATTTTGGAAGTTTACTGTAGTTAGAGTTTGACGTATATCTTAAAGACAAATATACCTTAGCAATTTTAGTTATAAGATTAATTTATATTGACTAGCTTACCTCCTTCACCTCACTTGGGTATCTACATGTAGAGTTTCTTAGATCTTTCAGCTAGAAAAATAAGGAAACAAGAATTAACATTTTAATTAAGTGATAACTTATATAATGGATATATCACTTATATTGCCCTGAAACTTTATTTAATATTATTTAAATGTCAAAATAATTCTACTTGTATATAACTATACTTTATAAAATTAAAACTTTATATCATTGGGCTTTAGATTTATGGAATACTACCCATTAGTTCTATTTCTGATTTATCTTTTCTTTAAAAATATTTTTTCTATCTTCCTTAAGAAGGATTCCTAGTTCCAAGTTTATCCAAATGACCTTATAAATTTTATTCTAAAATTTTAATAAGGTTTTAAAATTCCTTCTTTAATACATAAAATTTATTTTTATATATGCTGTTAGGTAAGAGCCTAACTTTATTTTATTCCAATTGACTAGACAGTCTTCTAATAGCATTCCTCAATTAAATTAGTCTCTTTTGTAATGGGAATGTCATTTTCATCTTATACTAAGTTCCCATAAATACTGGATATATTTCTGAATTTTCTATTCCATTTCACTAACCTACTTATCTGTTTTAATGCCAATACCAGACTGTTTTGATTATTGTCATTTTATGGTTTTAATATCTAGTTAGGGAAATATGCTTTCACTATTCTTTTCAAAGTTTCAATTCTCATACACTTGTTCTTACATATGACCTTTAAAGTCATTTAATATAAATGGAAAGTTAAGAATCTTTTTCAAATGGCATTTAAGTTGTTTATTTCAGTAGAATTAACATTTGTAAGATAATAAATCATCACTTTAAAAATCATGGTATATCTCTACATTTTTCAAGTATACTAGGGAGCTAACTGGGGAAGTGTTGAGATGTTGAAGGAAAATTCTGAGGAACTAAAGGAAGTTGTAGACCACGAAATTGTAGCAGCTAGTCTGAATTGTTGAGCGAGTATTCCAGGAGTACAAAGTGACAAGATATATCAGTTGTTGTTCAGTCACTAAGTCGTGTCTTTGCAACCCCATGGACTGCAGCAAGCCAGGCTTCCCTTTGCTTCACTATCTCCTGGAGCTTGCTCAAACTCATGTCCATTGAGGCAGTTATGTCATCCAGCCATCTCATCCTCTGTCACACCCTTCTCCTGCCCTCAATCTTTCCCAGCATCAGGGTCTTTTCCAATGAGTTGGATCTTCGCATCACATGGCCAGAGTATTGGAACTTCAGCTTCAGCATCAGTCCTTACAGTGAATATTCAGGTTTGATTTCCTTTAGGATTGACTGGTTTGATCTCCTTGCTGTCCAAGGGACTCTCAAGAGTCTCCTCCAGCACCACAATTCAAAATCATCAATTCTTCAGCTCTCAGCTTTTTTATGGTCCAGCTCTCACATCCATACATGACTAGTGGAAAAATCATAGCTTTGACTTTATGGACCTTTGTCAGCAAAGTGATGTCTCTGCTTTTTAATACACTGAAGGTTTGCTATAGGTATATCAATAGAAAAGCTAGATATCTTAGAAAGAATAAGGAAATAAAGGATCAAAGATAAGGAATTAAAAAAATCAAGTATAATGTCAAAAGAAAGAAATGATAGATCATATGGTCTAGGCTATTTTTAAATAATTAAAAAGTAGAAGGTTGCCAATGAATTGGGAGAAAATGTAGTATTTCTGGGACTAGAAGTCTAAATGAAATTAAAGATGAGAATTACATAAAGTAATAGGATTAGTAGTGAGCTGAACTAGTGGGAATTTATGGTCAAATTAAGTTTTTGAAGTTGAAGATTTTAGAGATGGCATATATTTTAGTAATAACATAAAAAACACTTTGGAGGCCACTGTGGCCCTGGGAATGAGTTGTTGGAGAAGAGTAGAAATCAGTAAGGAGGGGAGAAGAAAGAAGATGAGTTGAAGTTATTATTGTGTGGACATTGAAGTTATTAATGGCAGAACTAGGTGTGGAACCAAGGGCCAGAGTATTCAGTGGTGACCAGCATTATCTCCTTCCAATCTCAGCCATGCATCCTATGCCCTTATCACAGAGATGTTCACTGTTCACTTTTTACTAGTGTTGGCAGCAGCAGTGATTGTGGAAGTGTCATTGTTAGTTAATTGATTCTTTTACCTTGCAAAACTATCTCTGATTGCTGGACTCTGACTATTAGGCAGACTGATAGGTGGACTCCAGACTATTAATGTGACTTTCCTAACACTCTAAACTTTTAAAACAACTTTTTCCCCAAAATTTTGTGACCCTCTAAAAAGCAATTGGTTCCAAGAGAAAGAAGTGTCTGCTAGTGAAAATTGCTATGACTTAAAATTGCTGCCAAGAGTTTCAGAACTTTTATTAGGAGTTGCACAAAGCCAGAGGCTTTTTAAGGAAAGAGCACAAATGAAGAATTTGGAAGAGATGGGAAAATTGATGTGTGGGTTCAATGCAGAGGATGTGGAGAACAGTAATGCATTATTAGGAAAGAGATCCACAGTTTCTGGCAAAAATTTCTACTGTTGTAAGTTCAAAGTGCCATGGAGACATGATTACATTATCATGGTCTGACCCTTTTTGATAATCTAAAAACTTTTAATTCAAGGAGACACAATTAACATTTATCTATGAAATCAGAAAAGTAAAACTTTAGAGCTAGACAAGAAATTATTAGTAGAGACTATAATGCAAAATCACAGCTTATAGTAGTTGGAGGTCTTTTTTTTTTTCAGTTGGCTTGTGGTTATGTGATTCCTGTAAAATCTGTTACATTGGAAAGGTAGGAATATTTCTTAAAGAGCTTATTTTACCTTGTATATGCCTATATGAAGGACTGTTAAACAGAGAATCCAGGTTGACTTTCTGAACTTCAAGTGCTTATTTTGCTTGAACATGCCACACCAGTTGACATAGTTGTTACTCATTGTTGATAGGATCTTTGCATTAATATTGAGAGCACATTCACTTGATTTTCCTTTTACCTGTGTGGCTACTCTTTTCTATTTATTTTTAACTTTTAATTATTTGTTTATTTTTAATTTTTTTAATTGGAGTATAGTTGATTTACCATGTTGTGTTAGTTTCAGGTGTACATCATAGTGAATCAGTTATACATACACATATATCCACTCTTTTTTAGATTTTTTTCCCATATAGGCCATTACAGAGTATTGAGTAGAGTGTGCTACATGGTAGGTCCTTATTAGGTGGTACCTATTTTATATATATATACATATATATATATATATATATATATATATATAGTGGTGCATGTATATATCCTCATTCCCTCCCTCTCTCCTTTCCCCCTGGTAATTATAAGTTTGTTTTCTACATCTGTAACTCTGTTTTGTAAATAAGTTAATTTGTACCGTTTTTTAAAAGATTCTACATATGAGCAATATCAAATGGTAATTGTCTTTGGCTGACTTCACTTAATATGGCAATCTCTCGGTCCATCCATGTTGCTGCAATTGGCTTTATTTTGTTGTTTTTTATGACTGACTACTCTTTAAGTGGGTCTTCCTGGTGGCTCAGTTGGTAAAGAATCCGCCTGCAATGCTAGAGACCTGGGTTCAATCCCTGGGTTGGGAAGATCCCCTGGAGAAGGGAACAGCTACCTACTCCAGTATTCTGGCCTGGAGAATTCCATGGATTGTGTAGTCCATGGGATCACAAAAAGTCAGACACAGCTAAGCAGCTTTTACTTTCACTCTTTTAAGTATATCTTGCTGACTCCATTTCTACCAAATCTTTGACTGTGTATCAGATTGATCAGTGGGTCAAGAAGATCCCCTGGAGAAGGGAATGACTCCCCCTCCAGTTTTCTTGCCTGGAGAACGTCATGGACAGAGGACCCCAGCGGGCTACAGTTCATGGGGTTGCAAAAGAGTCAGACACAACTGAGTGACTAACATTTTCACTAAGGAATATAACTGATATCTTAATATATAATGGTTTAGTTTGCATTAATACCCAATTTAGTTGTATTAATTTGTAAACACTTTGCTCTCATATAGCTCCAAATTTTGTCTTTATACATTGTGTGGACAGTACCTATAGATTTATAGGTACTGTTTTATGCATTTGTCTATTAAATCATACAAGAATAAAGAGGAGTTACCAACTAAAAATACAGTGACACTGGATTCTATATTTATCTGTATAATTATCTGTTCTAATATTCTTTGTTTCTTCATGTGACTTTGAGTTATGGTCCAGGTTCCTCTCATTTCAATCTAAAGGACTACTTTAGAATTTTTTTTATAGAGCAGGTATACTAGCAATGAACTCTCACAATTTTTGTCTATCTAGAAATGTCTTAATTTCTCCCTCAGATTTGAAGTACAATTTTGCTGGATACAGAATTCTTGGTTAACAGTTTTTGGTTTTCTTTTTTTCCTTTCAATATGCCATCCCACTGCCTCTGTCTTCCATGGTTTCTGATGAGAAGTTGGCTATTAATCTTATTGAAGATTCTTTTTATTATTACGGGACTAGTCATTTCTCTCTTGTTGCTTTTAAGAATCTCTCTGTTTGTCTTTGTCGTTCCATAGTTGGAGTTGATGTTTAGAGTCTTCTCGGGTCTTTTCTGAGCATAAATGTGGACATAAGTGTCACCCTGTAGATTCCCTGGAATACACAGGAGCTCCTCAAAGTCCTTCTTCCCCTAAACATCTCCTTCCCCAGCCTCTTGTTTCTCAGTCTTTTTGGTCTATGTGTTGTTTGCCCTGTGTGGCAGCAGCTGAATACATTTTTGCCTTTAAATACTTTTGAAAACTGCCACCCAGGAAGCTACCTCAGCTATGGGGAGGCTCAGAGGCAGGGAAACAAAGGCACGTCCTTGAGCTGATCCTTTGGCGAGCTACTACTAGACATGTCAAAACATATAACCACAATTTTTTATAGTAAGATATGTATTGCTTCCTCTGGTACCAGCAACCCACACAAGGAATGTGAGCTGTCATGTTCAAGGCTGCCACTGAGCTGGGAAGTAGGGGATGGTAACAGGGTAAGCTCAAATGCCACAGAATGGTCTTAATAAAAATCAGCATTATTTTTCTTCATTAATCATTCCCCTGGTTGTTGTAATATTTCTTAGATTCCAGAGTTCTGAAAAAGTTGATTCTGACAGTTTTTGCTATCACATTTGTTGCCTTTGTGGAGAGATGGAGTTTCAGACTTCCCTCTCCTGCCCTTTTCTCTCCTTTGGTACCCTAATTTTGTATTCTGTGAACTATACTTTTATATTTCAAGATCAGTATCATTTATATTTGTTCTATAGCCATTATTTTTGTCAGTTGGTAGCTTCTGAAGATCAGCTCAACTGGTAAAGAATCTGCCTGCAATGCAGGAGACCCCAGTTTGATTCCTGGGTGGGGAAGATCCCCTGGGGAAGGGATAGGCCACACACTCCCGTATTCTGGGGCTTCCCTGGTGGCTCAGATGGTGAAGAATCTGCTTTCATTGGGGGAGACCTGGGTTCGATCCCTGGGTTGGGAAGATCCCCTGGAGAAGGGAATGGCTACCCATACCAATCAGTATTCTTGCCTAGAGAATTCCATGGACAGAGGAGCCTGGCGGGCCACAGTCCATGGGATTGCAAAGAGTTGGACACAACTGAGCAACTTGCACTTGCACTTTCAAAGATTGAAAACTGATAACGTGTTTAAATTTCTGTGATTATATAATTATCATGTAACTATTTTTTACTTGAGAGTCCAGTTGTATACTTATATCTTATTTTCTGCTTCCTAAACCATTCAAGAAAACTAGTCCTAGTATCAGATTCAAAGGTTACACTTCAAAGTTTGTTCAAAATCATGCCACAGGTTAGTTTGCTTCATATTTGAGCCATGCCTTTCTTACATAGTTGGTTTTTATCTGGGCTTTCTGATGGCCTGTTTTTGTTTGTTTAACAAAGAGATTTGTGCTTCCTTTGCCACATTTCAGTTTCTTTAAACTTCTTATTTGTCTATTAAATAGACTCCACTCTTTTTGAAGCCAGCTATCTCCCTGACCTAATTTAGTCTCACTATTTCCTTTTGACCCATTGTTTACAGTTTATTATTTTACATCATATTACTAGTAATATTTACATTTTACTTGGATTATGTGTCTTTTTCATATCCTCAAATACTTCTGTCCTTTCAACTTCTAGATGGTAGAATTCCTCTGATTTTAGTCCTGAGCTTTCTTTTCTCTCTCTGCTTTCCCCCTAAGCAATATCATGTATTTGTTTGACTTTAAATACCATTTGTATTTTGAAGATACCAATATGTATGTCTTTTCTTCTATGGTTTACCCATTTGGATTGTATTTAAGGGCAAAATAATTTTTTTTACTACACTGAGATTATAAAAATATTCTCCCATTTTGTCTTCCTAAAGGTTAAAATTTAGCCTATCATATTTTAGTCTTTATTACATCTGAAATTGATTTGTAAGTTTGAGGTTGGATTGAATTTCCTTGTTTTTCCCTATAGGAATAACCAGTAGCTCCAGTGTTATTTGTTGAGTATTCTTTCCTTTTCCAAATCAACTGCAATGTCCCTCTGCCTGTTTTGTTGGCAGTGGAAGAGGGAAGTAGTAGGGTCCTTGCAGATCTTCAATTAATGCCCCTCCCTGTGTTAGTCTCGCTTCTCACTCCCATCTTCCATCATATCTCTGTTCATTCCTTTCCAAAGTTTGGGCATCTTGGCTGACATTTTTGTTCTTGTCTCCACTTCATATTCAAAGCTATGGTTTCCTTTGTCCTTCCTCACTCAAAATTCTTCACCTTCCAGCTTCCAGAAATTTGCTGAAACTTCTTGCTAAAGATTGTCTCCCCCTGTCCTCTTTACTTGTTATTGTGTTTGTGACCTTTTAATTACCTTAATGGGGTCTTAGAGGGAGCCGTTTCAAACTCATGCTAATTCTATCAACTATTTTATCTGAAAGCACAAAGTGAAACATTTTAAGTAGTTAGAAGTTTTATTACTACATTCTCTGTAAGTCTTTAAAAATATAATTAAATTTCATCTTTCAGGAATGATACTATCCTGGCTCTATCTGAAGGTGGAAAGTCAGAGGGCCACAGAGTCTCTTCCTTAGGGTTCCAATTTGCTTTTTTAATGCCTCATAAGATTTTCCATTTTTAACAATCCCATTTATGGTCTTTAGTATTTCATAATGCCAAAAAAGTGGCTAATTCTTGTGTTATAATGTCTGTGACCTTTAACTTATGGGTGTGTAACTAAACGCCTGGAAATAAGTATCCATGAAAAAATTATAGTCACATAAAGGGAAGAAATTCTGTAAAACCTTGGTATATCCCGTTAATGATTTCACTGTTCACTGTACTTGGGACAGCTCTATAGTAAAATGACATATTACAGGTTTCTTTCCCCTGCCAGAAATGGGAAAGTACATGGTGTAATGTTTTCTTTGCTTACATTGGATGCATACAGTGAAGCTGGTTTATTTTCGGTCATTTCCTGTCTACGAACAGTGTGGTATTTTAGCCAACACTACTGTAATAAAATATAATGCATAAAATGAATTTCCACACCTATGAATGTTGTAATAGAAATTCATAAAATACATTATTATAGGAATCAGCACCACTTATTCATTGGAAAAAGAATCTTCCGAAATATTTTAAGTCTTCCTATTCTAGCTTGTTATAGAATGCATAAAGATTAAAAAAAAACAACAACCTGTAATTCTCTGAAATAGTGTCATTCCTCTCCACTTAGGCATTTAAGAGTATATTCTCCATTTAGCCTGGCTTTCTGGGACTTACTACTTTATTGCATTAAGTTAATCATCTAGTCTTAGAGTCCTTTACTAATCAGGAAGGTGTAGAATATTTTTCTGATTCATTCTTATATAAAGCTTGAGTTGGATTAATGAACACTTGGACTTGGAATTAACTTCTAAAAATCTTTAAGAGAATTCCTATTTGATGGCAGACTGCCTTACTGTTATATAAATAGTACTTGAATTGGGAAATATACATTGAAATGTATTACACTTCATGGAAAAACAAATTATAAAGCATGGATCCTCTGTAGAGAAATACCACATTTCTTAAAGGATGAATTTAGCCTTGATAGGAGTAAAACCTAGGCCAGGTTGACTCCATCACCTACTCTAAACCTTTTGAATCCTCCCTGTCATTCCTTCCCCACAGTCACTAAGTCCTACTTTTATGATCTCTTAAATTTCTGGTATATCTGTGTTCTTTTATTAATAATTATTATTAAAATCTATTGAAGTAAGCATTAAGTATGGTTTAGAACTGATCGCTAGGTCAGGAAGGTCCCCTGGAGAAGGAAATGGCAACCCACTCCAGTATTTTTGCCTGGGAAATCCCATGGACAAAGGAGCCTGGTGGGCTACAGTCCATGGGGTCACAAGCATCAGACATGACTTGGTGACTAAACCACCACCACCATGTGGTTTAGAATATGATTTCTAGTCTTAATAACAACCCTGAAAAAATATGTATTGTGATCAATATTTTACATACAAGGAAACTGAAACTACAAAGAAATTCAGTAACTTGCTCCAAAAGTCATCTATTTATTCTGGCAAATCTAGGATTTAAACTAAGTTCTATCTTATTTTCTTGCCAGTGCCTTTTCCACTGCTTGATGCCTTCTTTTTTGTTATATAATCTAGCTGACACTATTGCACTAGTCTTCCTACTAACCTCCCTCATTCAGTCTCTCCTTCCTACCTACTTCTCCACAAAATTGACCAATTTATCTATCTCAAGTAGGTCCTTGAGGGCAGGGAACATATCTTATTCATCTTTTTATTCCCAGCCACAGAACCTAGCTCCATGCATGGCACACTTCAGTTCAGTTCCATTCAGTTGCTCATTCGTGTCCAACTCTTTGCAACCTCATGAACCGAAGCACGCCAAGCCTCCTTGTCCATCACCAACTCCCGGAGTCCACCCAAACCCATGTCCATCGAGTCGGTGATGCCATCCAGCCATCTCATCCTCTGTCGTCCCCTTCTCCTCCTGCCCTCAATCTTTCCCAGCATCAGGGTCTTTTCCAGTGAGTCAACTCTTTGCATGAGGTGGCCAAAGTATTGGAGTTTCAGCTTCAACATCAGTCCTTCCAATGAACACCCAGGACTGATCTCCTTCAGGATGGACTGGTTGGATCTCCTTGCAGTCCATGGGACTCTCAAGAGTCTTCTCCTACACCACAGTTCAAAAGCATCAATTCTTCGGTGCTCAACTTTCTTCACAGTCCAACTCTCACATCCATACATGACCACTGGAAAAACCATAGCCTTGACTAGACAGACCTTTGTTGGCAAAGTAATGTCTCTGCTCTTTAATATGCTGTCTAGGTTGGTCATAACTTTCCTTCCAAGGAGTAAGCATCTTTTAATTTCATTGCTGCAGTCACCATCTGCAGTGATTTTGGAGCCCAGAAACATAAAGTCAGCCACTTTTCCACTGTTTCCCCATCTATTTCCCATGAAGTGATGGGACCAGATGCCATGATCTTAGTTTTCTGAATGTTGAGCTTTAAGCCAACTTTTCACTCTCGTCTTTCACTTTCATCAAGAGGCTCTTTAGTTCTTCATTTTCTGCCATAAGGGTGGTATCATCTGAATATCTGAGGGTATTGATATTTCTCCCGGCAATCTTGATTCCAGATGTGCTTCATCCAGCCCAGCATTTCTCATAATGTACTCTGCATATAAGTTAAATAAGCAGGGTGACTATATACAGCCTTGATGTACTCCTTCTCCTACTTGGAACCAGTCTGTTGTTTCATGTCCAGTTCTAACTGTTGCTTCCTGACCTGCATACAGGTTTCTCAATAGGCAGATCAGGTGGTCTGGTATTCCCATCTCTTTCAGAATTTTCCACAGTTTATTGTGATCTACACAGTCAAAGGCTTTGACATAGTCAATAAAGCAGAAATAGATGTTTTTCTGGAACTCTCTTGCTTTTTTGATGATCCAGCAGATGTTGGCAATTTGATCTCCGGTTCCTCTGTCTTTTCTAAAACCAGCTTGAACATCTGAAGTTCACGGTTCATGTATTGCTGAAACCTGATTTGAAGAATTTTAAGCATTACTTTACAAGCATGTGAGATGAGTGCAATTGTGCAGTAGTTTGAGCATTCTTTGGCATTGCCTTTCTTTGAGATTGGAATGAAAACTGACCTTTTCCAGTCCTGTGGCCACTGCTGAGTTTTCCATATTTGCTGGCATGTTGAGTGCAGCACTTTCACAGCATCATCTTTCAGGATTTGAAATAGCTCACCTGGAATTCCATCACCTCCACTCGCTTTGTTCGTAGTGGTGCTTCCTAAGGCCCACTTGACTTCACATTCCAGGATGTCTGGCTCTAGGTGAGTGATCACACCATCGTGATTATCTGGGTAATGAAGATCTTTTTTGTACAGTTCTTCTGTGTATTCTTGCCACCTTTTCTTAATATCTTCTGCTTCTGTTAGGTCCCTACCATTTCTGTCCTTTATTGAGCCCATCTTTGCATGAAATGTTCCCTTGGTATCTCTAATTTTCTTGAGAGATCTCTAGTCTTTCCCATTCTATTCAGTTCAGTTCAGTCGCTCAATCGTGTCCGACTCTTTGCGACCTCATGAATCACAGCATGCCAGACCTCCCTGTCCATCACCAACTCCCAAAGTTTACTCAAACTCATGTCCATCGAGTTGGTGATGCCATCCAGCCATCTCATCCTCTGTTGTCCCCTTCTCCTCTGCCCCCAATCCCTCCCAGCATCAGGGTCTTTTCCAATGAGTCAACTCTTTGCATGAGGTGGCCAAAGTACTGGAGTGTCAGCTTCAGCATCAGTCCTTCCAATGAACACCCAGGACTGATCTCCTTTAGGATGCACTGGTTGGATCTCCTTGCAGTCCAAGGGACTCTCAAGAGTCTTCTCCAACACCACACTTCAAAAGCATCAATTCTTCAGTGCTCAACTTTCTTCACAGTCCAACTCTCACATCCATACATGACCACTGGATAAACCATAGCCTTGACTAGACAGACCTTTGTTGGCAAAGTAATGTCTCTGCTTTTTAGTATGCTGTCTAGGTTGGTCATAACTTTCCTTCCAAGGAGTAAGCATCTTTTAATTTCATGGCTGCAATTACCATCTGCACTGATTTTGGAGCCCAGAAAAATAAAGTCTGCCACTGTTTTCACTGTTTCCCCATCTATTTCCTGTGAAGTGATGGGACCAGATGCCATGATCTTAGTTTTCCCATTCTATTGTTTTCCTCTATTTCTTTGCATTGATCAGTGAGGAATGCTTTCTTATCTCTCCTTGCTATTCTTTGGAACTTTGCATTCAAATGGGTGTATCTTTCCTTTTCTCCTTTGCTTTTCTCTTCCTGGCTTTTCACAGCTATTTGTAAGGTCTCCTCAGACAGCCATTTTGCTTTTTTGCATTTCTTTTTCTTGGGGATGGTCTTGATTCCTGTCTCCTGTACAATGTCACTAACCTCCAACCATAGTTCATCAGGCACTCTCTATCAGATCTAGTCCCGTAAATCTATTTCTCTCTTCCAGTATATAGTCATAAGGGATTTGATTTAGGTCATACCTGAATGGTCTAGTGGTTTTCTCCACTTTCTTCAATTTCAGTCTGAATTTGGAAATAAGGAGTTCATGATCCAGCATGGCACACTGGAGATGCTTAAAAACTTGCATTGAATATGGTTCTGTTACATTTTTATTTAAAAATCTTTTTCTGCTCTTCAAACTTGTAAGATAAAATCTGATTTTTTTTACTTCATCTTCAACTTCTACTCCCCTATGTATTTTAGTGTTTAATTTCTTAATTTCAGTGTTCCATCCATATTGAAATTGTTTTTAACTGAGTATAATTAGGCTTCTGTGCCTTTCTTCATTCTGTTTTTCTTACATGAAATATGCTTCTTCCTTCTACTTCTGATAAAATTCTACTGTTTATCTTTCAAGGACCAGTTCAAATATCAATACTACCTCCTTCTGAAACCTGACTTCTCCGCAATAGCAGAATTAGTCATTTTTCTCTGCATTTCCGTAACATATTGCTTAAATATTCATTGTATGATAGTAAGCATAGTATATTAGGATTAATGTATATATTTATCTTGCTTTCCACCCTCATACGGAATGGGAGCTTCTTAAGGATAAGTAACTATTATCTTTATATCCGCCATGCCTACCACAATACCTGACACAATACCTCTCCAGATTAACCTATTTGTTCAGTGGTTGAAGGGGTTGAGGTCTTTAGAAATTATACCCATTTGCTTATTAATTTAATTACAGAGTATTATTTGAGCAGTTATTTTTCTGGGACCATAAGTCAGTAAAATTGAAGAAAGTTTTGATTTATCAAAAAACTTGCCCATAATTTCTGTTCTGATTGACTTTTTCAATGCAGATGAGCTGGTTGCCTAGGACAGAATTCTTAGGACAGTGCCCTGTATACAGTGAACTTTAAGCAAATGTTTGGCCAATAAATGAATGATAGAGCAAAAGAAATAATATGTATGTATGTTTGACTAAAAAGATGTGGACATATCTGTTAGGCATACAAGAAAAACTGGAAGGAAAATCCCCAACACATGAACATGGGGAGAAAACTTCCTGAATTATTTTTTTATGGAAATTAGAGCACACTTTGCCTGAGGAACAGCTTCCTCTATTTCCTATTGGCTAGAGTTTGAAGCTGACCTTGAGCCTCATTCAGAAAATAACTGAAACATAATGATTAAAGGATTAATCCAAGAAGAAGATATAACAATTATAAATATATATGCACCCAGCACAGGAGCATTGCAATATGTAAGGCAAATGCTAACAAGTATGAAAGGGGAAATTAACAGTAACACAATAATAGTTGGAGACTTTAATACCCCCATTCACACCTATGGATAGATCAAACTCAACAGAAAATTAGCAAGGAAACACAAACTTTAAGTGATACAGTGGACCAGTTAGACCTAATTGATACCTATAGGACATTTCACCCCAAAACAATGAATTTCACCTTTTTCTCAAGTGCACATGGAACCTTCTCCAGGATAGATCACATCCTGGCCATAAATTTAGCCTTGGTAAATTCAGAAAAATTGAAATCATTCCAAGCATCTTTTCTGATCACAATGCGCTAAGATTAGATGTTAACTACAGGAAAAAAACTATTAAAAATACAAACATTTGGAGGCTAAACAACACGCTTCTGAATAACCAAAAAATCACAGAAGAAATCAAAATATGCATAGAAACGAATGAAAATGAAAACACAACAACCCAAAACCTATGGGATTCAGTAAAAGCAGTGCTAAGGGGAAGGTTCATAGCAATACAAGCTTACCTCAAGAAACAAGAGAAAAATCAGATAAATAACCTAACTCTACACCTAAAACAACTAGAAAAAGAAGAAATGAAGCACCCCAGGGTTAGTAGAAGTAAAGAAATCATAAGAATTAGGGCAGAAATAAATGAAAAAGAAGCAAAGGACACCATAGCAAAAATCAACAAAGCTAAAAGCTGGTTTTCTGATAAGATAAATAAAATAGACAAACCATTAGCCAGACTCATCAAGGAAAAAAGGGAGAAGAATCAAATCAACAAAATTAGAAATGAAAATGGGGAAATCACAACAGACAACACAGAAATACAAAGGATCATAAGAAACTATTGTCAGCAACTATATGCCAATAAAATGGACAACTTGGAAGAAGTGGACAAATTCTTAGAGAAGTGTAACTTTCCAAAACTGAACCAAGAGTAAATAGAAAATCTTAACAGACCCATCACAAGCATGGAAATCAAAACTGTAATCAGAAATCTTCCAGCAAACAAAAGCCCAGGACCAGATGGCCTCATAGCTGAATTCTGCCAAAAATGTAGAGAAGAGCTAACACTTATCCTACTCAAACTCTTCCAGAAAATTGCAGAGGAAAGTAAACTTCCAAACTCATTCTATGAGGCCACCATCACCCTAATAACCAAACCAGACAAAGATGCCACAAAAAAAGAAAACTAGAGGCCAATATCACTGATGAACATAGTTGCAAAAATCCTTAACAAAATTCTAGCAGACAGAATCCAACAACATATTAAAAAGATCATACATCATGACCAAGTGAGCTTTATCCCAGGGATGCAAGGATTCTTCAATATCTGCAAATCAACCAATGTGATACACCACATTAACAAATTGAAAGATTAAAAACCATATGATTATCTCAATAGATGCAGAGAAAGCCTTTGACAAAATTCAACATCCATTTACGATAAAAAAAAAAAACCCTCCAGAAAGTAGGCATAGAAGGAACATACCTCAACATAATAAAAGCCATATGTGACAAACCCACAGCAAGCATTATCCTCAATGGTGAAAAATCAAAAGCATTTCCCCTTAAATCAAGAACAAGACAAGGGTGCCCACTCTCACCACTACTATTCGACATAGTTTTGGAAGTTTTAGCCACAGCAATTAGAGAAGAAAAAGAAATAAAAGGAATCCAAATTGGAAAGGAAGAAGCAAAACTCACTGTTTGCAGATGACATGATCCTCTACATAGAAAACCCTAAAGTCTCCATCAGAAAATTACTAGAGCTAATCAATGAATATAGTAAAGTTGTAGGATATAAAATTAACACACAGGAATCCCTTGCATTCCTATACACTAACAATGAGAAAACAGAAAGAGAAATTAAGGAAACAATTCCATTCACCACTGCAATGAAGAGAATAAAATACTTGGGAATAAAGCTACCTAAAGAAACAAAAGACCTGTATATAGAACACTATAACACACTGATGAAAGAAATCAAAGTTGACACAAATAGATGGAGAAATATACCATGTTCATGGATCAGAAGAATCAATATAGTGAAAATGAGTATACTACCCAAAGCAATCTGTAGATTCAATGCAATCCCTATCAAGCTACCAACTTTATTTTTCAGAGAACTAGAACAAATAATTTCACAATTTGTATGGAAATACAAAAAACCTCAAATAGCCAAAGCAATCTTGAGAAAGAAGAATGGAACTGGAGGAATCAACCTGCCTGACTTCAGACTATACTACAAAGCTCCAGTCAGCAAGACAGTGTGGTACTGGCACAAAGAGAAAAATAGATCAATGGAACAGAATAGAGAGCCCAGAGATAAATCCATGCACCTATGGACAACTTATCTTTAACAAAGGAGGCAAAACTATACAATGGAGAAAACACAATCTCTTTAACAAGTGGTGCTGGGAAAACTAATCAACCACTTGTAAAAGAATGAAACAAGAACACTTTCTAACACCATACACAAAAATAAACTCAAAATGGATTAAAGATCTAAACATAAGACCAGAAACTATTAAACTCCTGGAGGAAAACATAGGCAAAACACTTTCTGACATAAATCACAACAGGATCCTCTATGACCCACTCCCAGAGTAATGGAAATAAAAGCAAAAACAAACAAATGGGACCTAATTAACTTAAAAGCTTTAGCACAACAAAGGAAACTCTAAGCAGTGTGAAAAGACAGCCTTCAGAATGGAAGAAAATAATAGCAGAAGAAGCAACTGACTGAAAGAATTAATCTCAAAGATATACAAGCAGCTCATACAACTCAATTCCAGAAAGATTAATGACCCAATCAAAAAATGGGCCAAAGAACTAAACCGACATTTCTCCAAAGAAGACATACAGATGCCTAACAAATACATGAAAAGATGCTCAACATCACTCATTATCAGAGAAATGCAAATCAAAACCACAATGAGATACCATCTCACGCCAGTCAGAATGGCTGCTATCCAAAAGTCTACAAGCAGTAATGCTGGAGAGGGTGTGGAGAAAAGGGAACCCTCTTACACTGTTAGTGGGAATGCAAACTAGTACAGCCGCTATGGAGAACAGTGTGGAGATTCCTTAAAAAACTGAAAACAGATGTTCCATATGACCCAGCAATCCCACTGCTGGGCATACACACCAAGAAAACCAGAATTGAAAGAGACACGTGTACCCCAATGTTCATCGCAGCACTGTTTACAATAGGTAGGACATGGAAGCAACCTAGATATTCATCAGCAGATGAATGGATAAGAAAGTTGTACATAATACAGAATGGAATATTACTCAGCTATTAAAAAGAATACATTTGAATCAGTTCTAATGAGGTGGATGAAACTGGAGCCTATTATACAGAGTGAAGTAAGTCAGAAAGAAAAACACCAATACAATATACTAACATATATATGGAATTTAGAAAGATGATAACGATGACCCTATATGCAAGACATCAAAAGAGACACAGATACATTGAAGTCTTTTGGACTCTGTGTGAGAAGGTGAGGGTGGGATGATTTGAGAGAATAGCATTGAAACATTTATATTATCATATGTGAAACAGATTTGTCAGCCCAGGGTGCTCAGGGCTAGTGCACTGGGATGACCCTGAAGGATGGGATGGGGAAGAAGTTGGGAGGGCAGTTCAGGATGGGAAACACATGTACGCCTATGGCTGATTCATGTCAATGTATGGCAAAAAACACTACAATATTGTAAAGTAATTAGCCTCCAATTAAATTAATTAATTAATTTAAAAAATAAAGTTCATTCTTTTTAATTGAGGGGAAAAAAAAGAAAATAGCTGAAAAAAGGTTGGTCCTGTAAGACCTACTTAACAGCCGCTTTGTTTCCTAGCTACAGCCCAGCAAACTTGCCATTTGCTTTCACTGAATGTCCATATGAAGTCTATAACAGTTGGAAATTACTTCTGCTTTGTTTTGGAGCTGTACAACTGTTTTGCTGAGGCTAGGCTTATTTATTATTTCACTTATTTTCTTAACAGTTTACTAAAAAACTTTTAAAGAAAATAACCAGTTTCTAATAAAGGCATTTTATTTTGAATTTTATATTCTTAAACTTTTAATCATTTGGAAAAGAGATAAACAAGACATGTTCAAACAAATGATGTAAAACAACACAATTTCTCATAGCTATGATTCAACTTCTTTTGCTGAGTATCGTGGCCATCAGGCTTCACTACATTAACTAGCAAACTTTTTTTTGCCTTGACTTTACTTTTTCATTATTTGTGTTTGCCTCACCTGTAAGAACCATCTTACAAACCCCTTAGCCTGTGTCTGTATCACCGACTCTGCCCCTTTGTTCAAACCACAGTTGATGTTTGGAACACCCTTTTTAAGATTCAGTAGATACTCATAAGAAAATTCATAATTGTCTTATTCATTAATTCTTTGAAGAACTATTTATTGAGCACAACATGTGCTAGGAGCTGTGCTAGGTGCTGATCTACTACAGTGAATGTGACAGTTTGAACCCTCAAGGATCCATTATTTAGTAGGAGAGACGGAAACAAGCAGTTGCAGTACAGTATGGCACATGCTGTAACAGTGGTGTGCATTCTTTTCATAAAGCCTTCTTTATTTTAGTGGTATTGAAATGTAACTCCTTTATCCTATTCTAGAAATGATTATATGTTCTACAGGTTGTGTGTGCACTCAGTCACTCAGTCTTGCCCAACTCTTTGCCATCCTATGGGCAATAGCCTACCAGGCTCCTCTGCCCATGGAATTTAAGAATGCTGGAGTGGGGTGCCATTTCATACTCCAGGGGATCTTCCAGACCCAGGGATCAAATCCGTGTCTCTTGTGTGTCCAGCATTGGCAGGCAGATTATTTATCACTAACACCAACTGCTCCACATAGCTCAACACAAAGTTATCACACAAACCACAATATAAGGAGCTCTTAATTCTCATCTTATTTTTGTTCTGTTATCAACCATTACCTTTACAGGATTTTCATCTAAGATTATTCACACACCATTACTTATTAAATGTTTGATTACTACTGTATAATAATCATCGCCATGAGCACTAGCCTGGCAGAAATCAATCCTTTTTATATTTTCTTGGTCACATATTCACAGAGTTGATGGATGTTATTACCCAGTTTCTTATTGTGTTAACAAATATGTTACATGTTAACTGGTACCTATGGAATATATACATGGAAATCTAGTAAAGCATGATAAACCAGCAAGGTGATGGTTTGTCAGTCTTACTCACAACATTAACATTATAAAAGTTCTGAGGATCTTTAATAATGCAGTCATTTACATTGTGAAAAGTCCATTAACAGATTCCAGACCCTCCAAAGATGAAAAAATGTAGCCAAAATTGTAAACCCATAATTATGATTAAATATGAGAAGTGATGTATCAGAGGAGTATACAAAATTCTGTTGGAGTCCAAAGGAAGGCAAAACATTAATATGTTAGTAAGGGGAAATAAATACTGTTTAAAAACAAAATTCCATAATGAAAACAAAGCATTGTTTGAGTTTTGAGATTGAGTAACAAATAGTTATGTCTGTATTCATGAAGCAGAAAATTTGAGTTGGATCAAGCGGCTATGATTTTTCCAGTAGTCATGTATGGATGTGACAGTTGGACTATAAAGAAAGCTGACTGCCTAAGAATTGATTCTTTTGAACTGTGGTGTTGGAGAAGACTCTTAAGAGTTCCTGACTGCAAGGAGATCCAACCAGTCCATCCTAAAGGAGATCAGTCCTTGGTGTTCATTGGAAGGACTGATGCTGAAGCTGAAACTCCAATACTTTGGCCACCTGATGCGAAGAACTGACTCATTGGAAAAGACCCTGATGCTGGGAAAGATTGAAGGCAGGAGAAGGGGACAATAGAGGATGAGATGGTTGGATGGCATCACCAACTCGATGGACTTGAGTTTGAGCAAGCTCTGGAAGTTGGTGATGGACAGGAAAGCCTGGCATGCTGCAGTCCACAGGGTCGCAAAGAGTCATACACAACTGAGCGACTGAACTGAAACTATTTCTTTTCTTCAAGAGCATTCATTTAGGTAACCTTTTACAGAAGTGTGGCTCTAACTTTGAAAATATTAACAGTTATCATAGTCAGTAGAGTATGTGAAGTGATTTTGTATGTGTATGTAGTGGATTTTTTTTATCATTTCTTATTTCAATACGGGGAGGAAGTCTTTGTTGATTTTGCTGCCTATAGCTGTAATATATATATATATATATATATATATATATATACACTTCCATATTTTCAAACAACATTGAAATATTTAAAAAGGTGGAGTCAAAGTAACCCCTTAGTCCAGCTTCTGAGAGAGAAAGTGTTGTTAGCAGTTATTATGTGAATTCCAAAGTATTTTGCAAACATAGTTTTATATTACATTGTTCTTACTATAGAAATATTATTCTGTAAAATGCAGTTTTTTTCAGTCAGACAGTGGAATACTTTCCAGACTAGGAAAACTTACTTGTTTTGACATGCAGAAGTATCTATGCTATGTTAAATGGATTGTTTTATTTTTTTCTTTTTTTAAAACCTTTTTATTTTGTATTGTATTTTATTTTGTATTTATTTTTATTGTATTTTATTTTGTATAGCCAGTTAACAATGTGATAGTTTCAGGTGAGCAGTGAAGGGACTCAGCCATACATATACATGTATCCATTCTCTCCCAAGCTCCCATCCCATCCAGGCTGCCACGTAACACTGAGCAGAATTCCATGTGCTGTGTGTACAGTAGGTCCTTCTTGGTTATCTTAAATGTATTGTTTTAAAGCTAAATAGAATATCAATTATCTTTCATCAGTATAAATAATTTGGGTTTAAAAGTAGTAATTTTTTGTTCACATGTTCCTCTTTTTAAATTAAACTGTATGACTATAGAAGAATATAAAGCTTGCAGATGTACTATTGAAAATTAGTCTTTGGTGCTCTGGGTGTAATTATTGAAATAAAAAGAAATGGATATAAAATTTCAAATACCTTTTCCAACAGATCTTTATAATCTGTTATTTACTTTGCCTGATAAAACTTTCATTAAGATTATATGATGGGTTTCCCAGGTCTCTGGACTCAGGACTCACCAGTGCATTACAGGGTCTATCTGTCACAGACACACACCTTGTTGAAGTGGATGGAGACACGCTTTCCCTGTATGGCTCAGGAGCACTGGAATGTCTGGATCGGAACTGGAGTGTGCAAACAGCAGGAATGGTGACAACAGTGTCCTTCACTTTCATAGAATTTGATGAAATCGTCCAAGTGCTTCCCAAATTGAAGATTAAGTTTCCTAATTCTCTGGTAAACATTTCCTTTTTGTTGTATATTTGAATTCTTCTCAGTCATGACTTGTATATTCAGGCCAAAGACCTATTTTAACTTTTATTTATGCAATTTCTGTCTGTCAGGGAGACTAAGTTCTTGTGTTGAATTTCTGAATCTGAGATTTAAATTAGTATTCATAAATGGCCTCCCAGTCTTCTGTTAATATTGGAAATTTTCTCTCTAGAAAATGCTTCCTTATGGAGTATGAAGGACCAATGTAATTTTATTCAAGTGACATGCTTCTACTTTGGGAAACTTTCAACAGGACCTCACTTAACTCTTTATTATATATTCATTTACTATACCTGGTATTAACAGGACAAGTATACTCACATATAATTTTTATAGTAGTCCGCTAACAACATTTAAAATCATTTTAATAGCTCATTAAAGTTACTTTGAGAAATTAGCCTTTCCCAGTTATGGTATTATTATATTAATTATTAGTATGAATTTGTGAAAGCTGTGATTTCTGAGTTCTCTCTTGAGTTTTTGTTATCATTGTGTTTTTCTCAATTAGCTAGTGATTTCCCTCACCAACCCTTTTTTAAAAAATTTATTTATTTTAATTGGAGGCTAATTACTTTACAATATTCTAGTGATTTTTGCCATACTTGACATGAATCATCCATGGGTGTACATGTGTTCTCCATCCTGAACCCCCTTCCCACCTCCCTCCCCATCCCATCCCTCAGGGTCATCCCAGTGCACCAGTCCTGAGCGCCCTGTCTCATGCATCAAACCTGGACTGGTGATCTATTTTATATGCTAATATACATGTTTCAATACTATTCTTTCAAATCATCCCACCCTTACCTTTTCCCAGAGTCCAAAAGTCTGTTCTTTACATCTGTGTCTCTTTTGCTATCTCACATACAAGGTCATTGTTACCATCTTTCTAAATTCCATATATATGCATTAATATACCATATTGGTGTTTTACTTTCTGACTTACTTCACTCTGTATAATAGACTCCGGTTCCATCCACCCCATTAGAACTGATTCAAATGTATTCTTTTTAATAGCTGGGTAATATTCCATTGTGTATATGTACCACAGTTTTCTTATCCATTCATCTGCCAATAGACACCTAGGTTGCTTCCATGTCCTGGCTATTGTAAACAGTGCTGTGATGAACACTGGAGTACATGTGTCTCTTTCAGATCTGGTTTCCTCATCACCAACCCTTTTATAATGTATTTTGTTGTTTTGTTATATTCTCCTCTCTAATAAAAAGGATAGAAGTGGAGACAGTGTGTTTAGAAAAGATCATCCAAATTCACAAACAGAACATTTCTATTAGCATTTCAATGTTAATATTTTGTTTTCTGATAGCCAGTTTAAGTAGCCTACATAGTAATTAGCAAGATGAAAGTAATAATGGTTAACTAGTTCTTCTCAGAAGTAGTGAGCCCTGTATTTGTAATGTTTTGAAAATTTTACTTTTGGTTTTTCCTTTGTAGATTTAATCTCCATGTAAAGCATATAAAATCATTGTAATATCTAGAAGAGTCTGAATTACTGTATATTTATATAATTTTTTAGAAACATAGTTAATAGATAGGTGGATGTCCTTTGCAGAATGGAAATCACTTCAAGTTCAATATTGGGTGGCTTAATATATTCTATCAATAATTTTGTATTAGGTAGATTAAAGGTATGTAAGTTTAATGCATTCAGTTGGTTTAATGAAAACATATTAGCTAACCATAAAGTTTAGACTTATTTGGGGAATGATAGTGAAGCTTTAATGGTAACATTTTAAGATGGTTAGACTCAATATTCACCCCTTTTTTTGTTTATTATTGTAGCACCTTAAATTCAAGGAAACAAATCTTGTAATGCTGCAGCAATTTAATGCACTAGCACAGCTCCGTCGAGTTGACCAGTTGACAATTGATCCTCAAGGAAATCCAGTTGTCAGTTTTACACTCTGGAAATATTATGTCCTGTTTAGGCTGAGCCATTTTAATATGCAGAAAATAAATGGAACAGAGGTAAGCTAAACACTAAGTAAACCGTAGAATTAAAGTGTTCCTTTTAAAGGGAAATAATCATAAAAATATCCAGGAATTTATGTGTAAAATCATGATTGAACTTTTTAGAAATAATTTTTTAAAAAAAATCCTGATATTTAAAATGTTGAAAAGCTAAAAATATTTGTCTAAAAATTTCTAATATACTAGGCAAATTTTGTGAATAAATTAGTAACCAATCATGGTGAACAGTAAACACTTTTTCTCTTGTTTTTAAGTATTCTGAGAAGGAATGATAGGATAACAGTTTAAAATGAAAAGAAAAAGAACACTTCCGTAAGTAAGGTGATCTTTGTGTTTTTCAGAGTGTTTTACATACTGACATGCAAAAGGGCCTGGGGAAGTGATACTAAATGTCATTTAATAAAGGTTGTGATAGGGGCAGGGAAGAATAACATGCAAAAAAATGTACATGGGGAAAGAAGAGTGATTTTAAAAAGAAGAGATAAGAGGGAGAAATAAGCAAGGAGGAAAGTTAAAAGAAGAAAAAGTGAACATGAATGAAAAAGGAAATAAAACAACCATAAGTAAAAGTCTAGATTGCTTTATTAATAATTTGTAACAGCTGCTTGGACATATCTACAGTGTATAATTCAGGTCTGGAGCCTGAATAACTGGAAAATTATTAGCAAAGAGTTATTTTTCAGATTGATTCTGCTAAGCTTGTCACAAGGGTAATCCCCCAGCTATCCAAAGATCATGTTCTCTTTAAATATTACTTTGGAAGAAGAGAGAGAAACTATGTTTCTTCTACTGTGGAATTCCAGAACTGAGTTTAGATAATCCTCCAAAGGAAAAAATCTTTTAATATGCTACTAGTATTAGTGTGATTATCTCTTAAAATTCAGACCTCCTTATTGTAAGATGAGCTATAATCAACTTTGCTAGCAAGGTGGTTATAGCAACTGTAGTTCCCTGCAGCTGATACACCATAAGTAACTCTGGCCTAAAACTTGAGAACTCCAGCATACCACCAGTAGACTGGAGGTCTCTGGGTCAGCGTATAAGAGCCATGTGAAATTTGCATCAGCTATGGTAGGTCCATGACCCCAGTATCAGTATCTGTTGAAGATGTAGGGCAAGCTTGGAACCTTCAGATGACTATTAATTTCTCCAACTAGTTCTCAAGAGATTTATTTCAGTTTTATGTACCCTCTTGGTACTTCCCCAGAGAGGTTGTAAGTCACTGGTCAGATCTAATAATTAGTTCCAAAAGTTTCCAAAGCTAGCCTGGACTGTAGAATAGTTATTTTAGCTATAGGTGAGGAATTCTCCCTCATTAATGGCCAAACCATTATCTTGATTAACCCTAAATACTGTATTTACCCAAATGTGGGTCACTACTGGAGACATAATAGTTATTATAAAACCTAAAAATAGGAAGTAATAGTATAATTATATAAAGTAGAGAAGAATGAGAAAGAACCAATGTAATGTACTCTGATTTAAAGTTCTGAAAGTGTCAATGCCCAGGGATATTTGACCTTTTAATAAAAGACCTAGAATAAAACTGCTTATCTTATCCTTGACAGTATGTGATAATGTTATACTCTATTTCTGCTTTTCTTTGTATGAGAGAGAGTGAGCAATGTGAGCATCAAGAGGAAGAGATGGAGTAGTGGCCTGCACTGGCCACTAGGTGACTATGTTAGACCAAACAAGTTAGTTGTCAGCTGATGGAGTGATTCCAGGGAGCTGCAGCCTCATTAACTACTGAAGTCTAGGGAAGGAAGGGAGAGTCAGTCTGCAGTGATTCATATGTATAAGTCGCTTGTGAATTATAGGTTATTTTCCAGAAAATTCCTGTGTAGGTTATTATAGCAAGTGTTAAGAATAAGGTTTTTAAAGATCCAAAATGTACCAGGGTCTCTCAACCTCAGCTCTATTGACATTTTGGACCAGGTAATTCTTTGTTATGGGGACTGTCCCATACACTGTAGGACATTTAACAGCATCCCTGGCTTTGACTCATTAGATGCTAGTAGCATCTCTCCACCAGTTGCAATAAACCAAAAATATCTCCAGACACTTGCAACTATTCCCTAGGGGCCAAAGTGGCCCCTAACTGGGAACCACTGAATTGTATTGACAAAGAAATAGTATGTAAAATGCAAGAAACCTAATTTTATATTTAAAACATGCCCAGATATTAATGCAAGTCTTGCTTTTAGCCTTTAGTAGTTTCTTGGTTAACACAGGAACGAGCCCACATGGGGAATATATCTGTGACAAATTATTCCTTGTGGGGAGAAAGGTGGATGTAACTTCAGAATGAGCAGGAGTGCTGTTCCTAATCCAATGTTCATTCCCTCACAAAGGAATGAAATTATCCTTTCAGGAACAAGGTATTAACAACACATTGACTTGCCTTTAACACATTATTAAAGTTAGTCTATTCCATTGACACTTGAGATTTTCCCCCTTAAATCATTCTACTCAAACAAGCTTTGGGATTTTTGAAGAAGAAAAAAAATTCATTAAGAATTTAAGGTGTCTCAAGTATAATCCTCAGGAACCATGGCTTCTAAGTCAGAGCTAACACCTCACCTCCCAGCCCTTTTCCATCACTATAAGCCACATTTGTAAATCTACATTCTAATCAAGCTCAGGGAAAAAAGAGAAATATCAGTCAGAACTCACTCTCCTCTTACAGCCCAGGAGAATGTATTTTCCCTGAAAAGAAAATTTTTAATTAATTAATTTATTTTTGGCTGCTGCATGAAGTCTTAATTGCAACATGTGGGGTCTTCCTTGCAGTGCGTGGCTCTGTAGTTGCAGAGTCTGCAGGCTTTGTTCCCCTGCAGCATGTGAGGTCTTAGTTCCCCACCCAAGACTCAAACTGCATCCCCTGTACTGGACTCTCAACCATTGAACCACCAGGGAAGTCCCTACAAGAAAATATCTAATCTGGACATTTCTATGAGATTATGTTAGTTGTATCAAGTTAAGAGGCAATGTCATTTTTTACCCCTTTCCTATTTGTCTCTTCAGGTGACGCAAAATGATATGATAATGGCTGAGAGGCTGTTTGGAATCCTAGCACATGTAGCATCTTCTGAATTACCCCAGTACCGACTGATTTCAATACTGGGTGATGCCAGGTAAACTTTAATTTCTATAGTTTTTATAGAAGTATTGTTGCACCAGACAAAGTAATACATTACACACACTTCTTAATTGTGCTATTCATTTGTTCCACAGACATCCTAAATTTGTTTTTGTCTGGCCTTCTCCAAAGTGTTGGAGCTATAAAGATGAATATGATAAAGTTCTTGCTTTTTTGTGGCTTATAAGCTAATAAAGTATTACTTTATAAGCTAATAAGTTAAGACATTTCAGATGTTCTAAGAGTGTAGGAGAGACCACGCTTTGGAAGAACATTGGGGAAGGCATCACAAAGGAGTTAAGATTTTTCTAGCTTGTCAGGAATGAATAAGAATTTTTTAAGATACAGGGTATGAGGGAAGGAGATCTGCAAAGGCACAGGGAATTGTAAATAATTCAGAATAATTAGAGCATAGGATGATTGTGAGTTGTGATAGTGGAAGTAGAAAGATTGGTTGTGATCTGCTTTTGAAGAGCCCAGAAAAACAAAATGAATACTGTGCTTTGTAGTTGAGCACAACAATCAGGTGATTAGAGTCATGTTCTCGAGCGACTGCCATTTGAAAGGACGGAGAAGGAGGGGATGGAGACCACTCAACAGGCTAGTCTGTATTCCAGGAGAGAAGTTATAAGGGTCTGCACTAAGGAAGGATAGAGAAGATAATTTGAAAAATACATAGAAGTGTACCTGGCAGAAAACACTGACTGACAGGGCGCGGTATGAATAGGAGAAAAGTCAAAGATGGTGTGTCAGTCGTGACTCACTTATGGATAATTCCCCCTGACTGGAGTCAGGAGAAAACAATTGATATACAAGAAATCAGTTATCTACAAAATCACTGAAAGGGATAGGGAAGCAGTCTCCAGGCTGAGCCTGGAGGGGATCCCAGAACCAGTCCACCAAGGACACTGCCATCTCTGCTGCAGTCTGGGAGCTGGGGAGGTCAGGATACTTGTCCGAACCATGGCCTCCACTTTTCACATAGGGGTCAGGAAGTTCCCCATTCCTCTCCTCAAAACTTGGCTCTACTGTAATTCATACCAATAAAATGTGTATCTGGTGTGCTTGCTTTCCCACTTAGTTCAGTTCTGATTTCAGAGCTTACCCATGTGTATCTGATTGGCAGAACTGAAATCTCATAAAAAGCCCACAGAACATTCTGAAAAAAACTACTGAGCAAGGTGCTGTTACAAGATGAACAGTAAATGTAAGAAATAGGAAGCATTGAATTAAAGAAATGATGTTGTTGAAAGATTCATTAAAAAGTGGGCTTCCCTGGTGGCTCAGTTACTAAAGAATCTGCCCACACTGCAGGTAGACCTGGGTTTGATCCCTGGGTTGAGAAGATCCCCTGGAGGAGAGCATGGTAACCCCCTCCAGCATTCTTGCTGGAGAATCCCCATGGACAGAGGAGCCTGACGGGCGACAGTCCATGGGGTCGCAAATTGCTGGACGTGACTGAGCGACTAAGCACAGCACATAATGTAAAAAACTTTAACAACCTGAAAATAATAATCCCAGAATATCCTCAGAGAAAGGATGTTGAAGTTTGCCAAGTTTCTTTCCTTGTTTGGGAGAAATAGAAAAGTACATGTTTATCTATGTGTTTTCAAATTTCAAGGGCTACCATTAGAAAAGAATATAAGATGTACAATTTCTAAATCATTAAGAAACCACTGATCAACCAAAAAAGCAGAAGGGAAGAAAAAAATGAACATGTCAGTTATCACAAATATTCATGAATGAAATTCTATTAATTGATAATAGCTCTCAGCTTGGGTTAAAAACTGAATTTCATTTTGTTTTTGAGAGATACTCCTAAAGCAATATATAAAGGTTGAAAATAAAGGGATGGAAAATATGTAACAGGCAAATAACAATAAATAAATATGGGAATATTAATACTAGTGGTGATAGAATTGATGATGTTGTTGTTCAAGTTGTCCAGTCGTTTCCAACTTGGCAACCCCATGGACCACAGCATGCCAGACTTCCCTGTCCCTTACCATCTCCCAGAGATTGCCCAAGTTCATGTCCATTGCATTGGTGATGTCATCCAGCCATCTCATCCTCTGACACCGTTTTCTCTTTCTGCCCTCAATCTTTCCCAGCATCAGGGACTTTCCCAATGATTCAGCTGTTCACATCAGTGACCAAAATGCTGGAGCTTCAGCTTCAGCATCAGTCCTTCCAATGAGTATTCAGGCTTGATTTCCTTTAAGATTGACTGGTTTGATCTCTTGGCTGTCCAAGCAATTCTCAGAAGTCTTCCCCAGCACCACAGTTCAAAGGCATCAATTCTTGGCGCTCTGCCTTCTTTATGGTCCAGCTCTCTCAACCACATGTAACCATTGGGAAGACCATAGCCTTGACTACATGGACCTTTGTTGGCAGAATGATGTCTGCTTTTCAACACGCTAAGTTTGTCATAGCTCTCCTGCCAAGAAGCAATAGTCTTCTGATTTCATGGCTGCAGTCACCATCCACAGTGATTTTAGAACCAATAAGAGGAAATCTGTCACTGCTTCTGCCTTTTCCCTTTCTATTTGCCATGAAGTAATGGGGTCAGATAGCATGATCTTAGTATTTTTAATATTTAGTTTTAAGCTGGATTTTTTCACTCTTCTCCTTCACCCTCATCAAGAGGTTCTTTAGTTCCTCTTCTCTTTCTGCCATTAGAGCATTAGAGTGGTATCATCCAAATAACTGAGATTGTTGCTGTTTCTCCCACCTATCTTGATTCCAGCTTGTAACTCATCCAGCCTGTCATTTTGATGATATCAAAAACTTAAAATCAACCAAAAAAGATAATAATTATGAAACTTAATGCAACCAAGATCACAGCTTCTAAATATGTTAGCAAATATAAGTATACATTTAAAAATTCACATTATTGTGGTAAATATTAACCTATTTGATCATTTGATCAAACAAACACAATTAAAAAAGAATACTGAGGATTTGTATTTGGTACAGTACTGTACCAAATAAATGTATTTAGAATTGTATTTCCAGAAACTTATTCCAAATTCAGGGGGGGGAAAAGCCTTTTTAAATACCTATGAGAAACATTAAAAAATTGAACATATATTTAAACTCAAAGAAAATTTTCATATACCTCAAAAAGCATATTCATGCATGTAACTTTCTGTAATCATAATATCATAAAATTAAAAAAGAATGAGACAAAAACCTGTCCTATTGCAGTTGGAAAAGCAAAGAAACAAGAGAAGCAAATTCTCAGAAAATAAGATACAAGTGCCTTTAAACTTTAAAAAAGTTATTTGACCTCAAAGTTATAGACAGCACAAACATAGGTATCCACGGATTTTCATTACAGTGTTTATAATATTAAATAACAAAAATATGAAAACTCAGTTCAGTTCAGTCACTCAGCCATGTCAAACTCTTTGCAACCCCATGAACTGCAGCATGCCAGGCCTCCCTGTCCATCACCAACTTCCGGATTCCACCCAAACCCATGTCCGTTGAGTCGGTGATGCCATCCAACCATCTCATCCGCTGTCATCCCCTTCTCCTCCTGCCCTCATTCTTTCCCAGTATCAGCGTCTTTTCAGATGAGTCAGCTCTTCGCATCAGGTGGCCGAAGTATTGGAGTTTCAGCTTCAACATTAGTCCTTCCAATGAATACTCAGAACTAATCTCCTTTAAGATGGACTGGTTGGATCTCCTTGCAGTCCAAGGGACTCTCAAGAGTCTTTTCCAACACCACACTTCAAAAGCATCAATTTTTAGGCACTCAGCTTTCTTTATAGTCCAACTCTCACATCCATATATGACTATTGGAAAAACCGTAGCCTTGACTAGACAGACCTTTGTTGGCAAAGTAATGTCTCTGCTTTTTAATATGCTGTCTAGGGTGGTCCTTTCCTTCCAAGGAGTAAGTGTCTTTTAATTTCATGGCTGCAATCACCATCTGCAGTGATTTTGGAGCCCCCAAAAATAAAGTCAGCCACTGTTTCCCCACCTATTTGCCATGAAGTGATGGGACCAGAGGCCATGATCTTAGTTTTCTGAATGTTGAGTTTAAAGCCAACTTTTTCACTCTCCTCTTTCACTTTCATCAAGAGGCTCTTTTGTTCTTCTTTGTTTTCTGCCATAAGGGTGGTGTCATCTGCATATCTGAAGTTATTGATATTTCTCCTGGCAATCTTGATTCCAGTTTGTGCTTCATCCAGTCCAGCATTTCTCATGATGTGCTCTGCATATAAGTTAAACAAGCAGAGTGACAATATACAGCTTTGACATACTCCTTTCCTGATTTGGAACCAGTCTGTTGTTCCATGTCCAGTTCTAACTGTTGTTTCTTGACCTGCATACAGGTTTCTCAAGAGGCAGGTCAGGTGGTCTGGTATGCCCAACTCTTTCAGAATTTTCCACGGTTTATTGTGATCCACATAGTCAAAGGCTTTGGCATAGTCAATAAAGCAGAAATAGATGTTTTCCTGGAACTCTCTTGCTTTTTCAATGATCCAACGGATGTTGGCAATTTGATCTCTGGTTCCTCTGCCTTTTCTAAAACCAGCTACGTGTCCATTAATAAAGGACCAATTACTTGCAGCTATCAAAATTATTAGAGGTTCTGATATGAAATAATCTTTAAGATGTCTTAGAAACTAAAAATACAAGATATAGAACAATTGTATAGTATGCTGCAATTTATGAGAAACAGAACATACACTTCAGAGATTTCCTTGTGTAATTTTAAATATTTGATTTTCTAAAAATGATTGTCTCTGCATCTATTGAGATAATCATACGGTTTTTATTTTTCAATTTGTTAATGTGGTGTATTACATTGATTGGTGGATATTGAAGAATCCTTGCATCCCTGGGATAAAGCCCACTTGGTCATGATGTATGATCTTTTTAATATGTTTTTGGATTCTGTTTGCTAGAATTTTGTTAAGGATTTTTGCATCTATGTTCATCAGTGATATTGGCCTATAGTTTTATTTTTTTGTGGTGTCTTTTTCAGGTTTTGGTATTTAGGTGATGGTGTCCTCATAGAATGAGTTTGGAAGTTTACCTTCCTCTGCAATTTTCTGAAGAGTTTGAGTAGGATAGGTGTTAGTTCTTCCCTAAATTTTTGGTAGAATTCAGCTGTGAAGCCATCTGGTCCTGGGCTTTTGTTTGTTGGAAGATTTCTGATTACAGTTTCAATTTCTGTGCTTATGATGGGTCTGTTGAGATTTTCTATTTTTTCCTGGTTCAGTTTTGGAAGTTATACTTTTCTAAGAATTTGTCCATTTCTTCCAAGTTGTCTATTTTATTTGCATATAGTTGCTGATAATAGTCTCTTATGATCCTTTGTATTTCTGTGTTGTCTGTTGTGATCTCTCTATTTTCATTTCTAATTTTGTTGATTTGATTTTTCTCCCTTTGTTTCTTGATGAGTCTGGCTAATGGTTTGTCAATTTTATTTACCTTCTCAAAGAACCAGCTTTTGGTTTTGTTGATTTTTGCTATGGTCTCTTTTGCTTCTTTTTCAAGTTGCTTTAGGTATATAGTTAGGTTATCTAATTAACTTTTTTCTTGTTTCTTGAGGTATGCCTGTATTGTGATGAACCTCCCCCTTAGCACTGCTTTTACAGTGTCCCATAGGTTTTGGGTTGTTGTGTTTTCATTTTCATTCATTTCTATGCATATTTTGATTTCTTTTTTGATTTCTTCTGTGATTTGTTGGTTATTCAGCAGTGTGTTGTTCAGCCTCCATATGTTGGAATTTTTAATAGTTTTTCTTCTGTAATTGACATGTAATCTTACTGCATTGTGGCCAGAAAAGATGCTTGGAATGATTTCAATTTTTCTGAGTTTACCAAGGCTAGATTTATGGCCCAGGATGTGATCTATCCTGGAGAAGGTTCCATGCACGCTTGAGTAAAAGGTGAAATTCATTGTTTTGGAGTGAAATGTCCTATAGATATCAATTAGGTCTAACTGGTCTATTGTATCATTTAAAATTTGTGTTTCCTTGTTAATTTTCTGTTGATCTATCCATAGGTGGATTATTAAAGTGGTGGAGTATTAAAGTCTCCCACTATTATTGTGTTATTGTTAATTTCCCCTTTCATACTTGTTAGCATTTGTCTTATATATTGTGGTGTTCCTATGTTGGGTGCATATATATTTATGATTGATATATTCAACATCCATTTATGATAAAAACCCTCCAGAAAGCAGGAATAGAAGGAACATACCTCAACATAATAAAAGCTATATATGACAGACCGTCAGCAAACATTATCCTCACTGGTGAAAAATTGAAAGCATTTCCCCTAAAGTCAGGAACAAGACAAGGGTGCCCACTCTCACCAGTACTATTCAATATAGTTTTGGAAGTTTTGGCCACAGCAATCAGAGCAGAAAAAGAAATAAAAGGAATCCAGATTGGAAAAGAAGAAGCAAAACTCACTGTTTGCAGATGACATGATCCTCTACATAGAAAACCCTAAAGACTCTACCAGAAAATTACTAGAGCTAATCAACAAATATAGTAAAGTTGCAGGATATAAAATTAACACACAGAAATCCCTTGCATTCCTATACAGTAACAATGAGAAAACAGAAAGAGAAATTAAGGAACAATTCCATTCACCATTGCAACGAAAAGAATAAAATACTTAGGAATACCTAAGAATACCTAAAGAAACAAAAGACCTATATATAGAACACTATAACACACTGATGAAAGAAATCAAAGAGGTCACAAATAGATGGAGAAATATACTGTGTTCATGGATCAGAAGAATCAATATAGTGAAAATGAGTATACTACCCAAAGCAATCTGTAGATTCAGTGCAATCCCTACCAAGCTACCAACGGTATTTTTTACAGAACTAGAACAAATAATTTCACAGTTTCTATGGAAATACAAAAACCCTCGAATAGCCAAAGCAATCTTGAGAAAGAAGAATGGAACTGGAGGAATCAACCTGCCTGACTTCAGTCTTTACTACAAAGCCACAGTCATCAAGAGAGTATGGTACTGGCACAAAGACAGAAATATAGATCAATGGAACAAAATTAAAAGCCCAGAGATAAATCCACACAGCTATGAACACCTTATCTTTGACAAAGGAGGCAAGAATATACAATGGAGAAAGGACAATCTCTTTAACGAGTGGTGCTGGGAAAATTGGTCAACCACTTGTAAAAGAATGAAACTAGAACACTTTCTAATACTATACACAAAAATAAACTCAAAGTGGATTAAAGATCTAAATATAAGACCAGAAACTATAAAATTCCTAGAGGAAAACATAGGCAAAACACTCTCTGACATAAACCACAGCAGGATCCTCTTATGACCCACCTCCCAGAATATTGGAAATAAAAGCAAAAATAAACAAATGGGACCTAATTAAAATTAAAAGCTTCTGCACAACAAAGGAAACTGTAAGCAAGGTGAATAGACAGCCTTCAGAATGGGAGAAAATAATAGCAAATGAAGCAACGGACAAAGGATTAATCTCAAAAATATACAAGCAACTTCTGCAGCTCAATTCCAGGAAAATAAAAGACCCCATCAAAAAGTGGGCCAAAGAACTAAACAGACATTTCTCCAAAGAAGACATACAGATGGCTAACAAACACATGAAAAGATGCTCAACATCACTCATTATCAGAGAAATGCAAATCAAAACCACAATGAGGTACCATTACACGCAAGTCAGAATGGCTGCTATCCAAAAGCCTACAAGCAATAAATGCTGGAGAGGGTGTGGAGAAAAGGGAACCCTCTTACACTGTTGGTGGGAATGCAAACTAGTACAGCCACTATGGAGAACAGTGTGGAGATTCCTTAAAAAACTGGAATTAGAACTGCCATATGACCAGCAATCCTGCTGCTGGGCATACACAGTGAGGAAACCAGAATTGAAAGAGACACATGTACCCCAGTGTTCATTGCAGCACTGTTTATAATAGCCAGGACATGGAAGCAACCTAGATGTCCATCAGCAGATGAATGGATAAGCAAGCTGTGATACATATACACAATGGAATATTACTCAGCCGTTAAAAAGAATACATTTGAATCAGTTCTAATGAGGTGGATGAAACTGGAGCCTATTATACAGAGTGAAGTAAGCCAGAAAGAAAAATACCAATACAGTATACTAACACATATATATATGGAATTTAGAAAGATGGTAACAATAACCCTGTATGCGAGACAGCAAGAGAGAGACAGATGTACTGAACAGTCTTTTGGATTCTGTGGGAGAGGGCGAGGGTGGGATAATATGGGAGAATGGCATTGAAACATGTAAATTATCACATGTGAAATGAATCGCCAGTCCAGGTTCGATGCATGATACAGGATGCTCAGGGCTGGTGCACTGGGATGACCCAGAGGGATGGATGGGGAGGAAGGTGGGAGGGGGGTTCAGGATGGGGAACACATGTACACCCATGGTGGATTCAAGTCAGAGTATGGCAAAACCAATACAATGTTGTAAATTAAAATAAATAAATAAATTAATTTTTAAAAATGATTGTCTCTAGGAGTTAAACTGAGGTTTAACTAGTGCAGGGTTTCATAGTGCAGAAGATTACTTTTTACTGTATGTTTGTATATAGTGCTTGGAATTATCTTTTTGGGTTTGTTCTGGCTTTTTGTTATTATTTTTTTGTTAAAATTATTGTATTAGTTTCTAAAAAAAGGATTTTAAGACATTTCCCATCAGTATTCCTGCAGTAGAAGAAATGATAGTCTCTAATTAAGGCAGAAAGAACCTGATCCCAGATAGAAATTCTGACATGCAAGGAGAACTAAAGAGCAAAGAAAGTAGTAAATTTCTGAGATGAAACTAAATAAACATCGACTATATAAAGCAACAATAATAGTATTGTGAGATTTTAAAATCAATGTATGTATTGAAATGAGTAAATTAGGAAAGAATAAAGACTGAAAATGAAGGAGCTAAACATTTATCTAAAGAAGTTAGGAAAACAATAGCAAAATAATCCTGAAGAAAATTAAATAAAGCAAATGATAACATTGAAAGTGTAATGAAAAACTGATTATTTGAAAACACTACTGAAAGTGATGGGTAATTTGTATATTGCTTTCATAATTAAAAATCAATGAAATAAATGTAAATAAATATCTATATTACTTTCTTCTTTATGAGTGAGAAAATTATGCTACCAAAATATTCAGTAAATGAGACTGATTATATAATTGACCTACATCACAATTAAATTTTATTCATTTATTAAAATGTTAATTTTAATAACACAGAAAATGCTTATTATATAGCATTATGCAAAAACAGTATACAAACCTGGATGGTTAGTATGATCTTACCTTTTTACAAAAATTCACAGAGAAAGCCTATGAGGAAATATGTCTAATGTGAACAATTTACTGATTTATATAGATTTATATGCTATGTATTTATGGATGATTTTGCTCTATTTCTTTATACTTTTCAAAATATGCACTCCTTATAATTTCTTAAATCGCTATGTTATACTCTTATTAAATTGGAAAATTAAGACATTTTCTAAAATATATATTCCCTTTTTGCTCCCAGTCTTCAGTTCACAGTTCATAGTAGTTACACCACTTCCCTGAGAGGCACCCTAAGTGGTAGAAACTGGAAAGCAACCTTCATGAATGATAAGTTGCTGTCCTCTGGAATTCTAGGCTTGTGGGTCTGCAAGTGATACTATGAACACTATGTTCTTCATGATCAAACTCAGCTTCCTGTTTCATTATTTACCTCCTGCTGAGATCTTGCCCTTGATATGATGATAGCTAGAGGTATTTTTGTTCTGCTTTTCCTAAACTTAAACCAGTATTCCATTCCATTTCTAGCTATGGATAATACTACTGAGCTACATAATGAAATTATGAACTATTTGTGTGATTTATAAGATGTGTAACTAACATATTTTATGGGATATAAAGACTATGAAAGTTTGGTCTACTATGTGTTTAATTGCTTTGTGTGTGTGTGTTCTGTGTTATTTAAGTTTTATATTGATTTTTTAATATAATTTATTTTATTTTTATATATTATAATAAATTATAACATTTATTATATATTTATATATTTATAATATATATAATATAATTATATATTATATATATTACATATATATAATAAAATATATTGTAATAATATAATAAAAGTAAATATATTTATTTATAATATAATAAAATATAAATTAAAATTATTTTATTAAATTTTTATATAATTTAATATAATTTCATCTTAGAAATGCTTGAGACATGTCTTTGTTGATGATTAATAGTGAAGCAAAAGAATTTGAGTTATATAACTTAATTAGTAGAGATATTGGAGTAGTGAATTGACTGTAAAAACTCAAACTTATAAAACAGATATTCTAAAAAACATATGCTACCCTATAAAATCAACAGAAAAGGCATTTTCACCAGTTGGATAAGTAACTCTCTGAGTCTCTTTATGGTCTTTCTACAGGAAGAAGCAATTCCGGTATCTTCTAGAAACCAAAGGGAAAAAACCTGGTATTGTCAGTGAAGAAAATAATGATAGCAAGAGACTTGTGGGAGAAAACACAAATCGTGCTACACTGAATTATACCACAAGAGACTTTTATACTGAAAAGCTAGAGGTAAAACTACCATTATCTTTGGAACTTATTGCCTGGATTAATTCCAAATGACTTGAGACTTGGGAGTTATATGTTTCTTTCCTAATCATTTAAGATAACCTTTTTAAATTCTGGAATGTTAGTCAGCCTCATATCCAGAGCTGGGGGCAGTAGGCACCAAGGAATTCGGGAGAAGGAGAGCCCTTAGTTCAATATATTTAAGCAGAAAAGAAATGTTTAAAAGAAATAGGTACCAAAAGTTTAGACCAAAGTAGGACCAGGATTCACATCTCTCTGAATTAAGAAAATTGGAGTAGACTTGCTCTGAGTACTTACCTAGCCTGTGCCAGACTGGCAGAAGACACAGCAGAACCTCCATTTCTCCAAGGACCATTGCATAGGTCCTTGATGTTTTAATTCACTATTTTGTCCTCCTACTGCATTAGCTTCTGTGTTCTTAGTCACATAATTTTAACCTATTCTGTTCCCACTATAGTCTTTTAGACATAAAGGCTAGAACCAATTCTTTACTACTGTATGTGTTCAGAAGTTTTTTGAAGGAATGCTGTGTTAGGGGACTGCAGAACTATAAAGAAGAGAACCATGCAGTGCGTGCCTTGATGGAACTCAGAGAAAGGTGAAGAAACAAGTCATCTAAATAAAAATAAGATGTTAAAATTCTGCAAGAGTGTTTGAGGGATTTAAGGGGTGTGTGTGAGTGTGTATTGGCCAAATATTTTTCAAATGTTTTATAATGGTTGTGAGATTCTTTATGCGAACTATATTGTAGCTGAAAACTCATTATGTCAAAAGAAAGCAAAACAGCAGAGCTGCCCCTGTTGTAGATGGGGTCCAGAGCTCTATTTGATTGGATCTTCTATTCTTTTCCTTTCTCCTTACCTCATTCCCAGACCTGAAGAATCTCTTTGGAACCCCTAGGCCTCTAAGGATTATACTTTGAAAAGCACTTAACTCAATGCAACAATATTTTTATAGCATCCTGAAGGATGTTTTGAAAAGATTCTGCTTTAAATTCAAGCACATGAAAGATTACTGCTTCATGAGGTAGTTGGGTATCACTGAACAACTCCAACAGTGCAGAAATTCTTACCCATGTTAAGCTGCCTCCTAATAACTTTCAATTAGTGATGCTAATGTTGCCTTATGTAGAAAACAGAGCAAATATCTTCCTTATGAAAACTCTTTAATACTTGAAATGAGTTACTTGAAGTTGTCTTTATAGTTATACTTTCCTACATTCAAAAATCACGTATTGAGCACCTGTCACATGTAATACTTGGGCTGTAACAAGCTGCTGTTATTGTCCTCATGAATCTCACATTCTAATGGAGGAGACAGACATATGCAGGGATAGTGTGAATCACTAAGTCAAGAGAGTGTAGCTCAGAGAAAATCTACTCAGTACTCTGTGGTGACCTAAACGGAGAGGAAATCAAAACAAAGAGGGGATACATGTATACGTATGGCTGATTGTCTTCCACAGAGCAGTGTAAAGAAACCATACTCCTTAAAGTAATTTAAAATTTAATACAATCCCAATAAGGGACCAAAAATTTTTCATTGAATCGATCCCACAGTACTTGTGGAAAAATAAACAAATAACCATAAAAACTCTGAAAAAGAAAAATGATGAGAAAACTAGCACTACTAGATAAATTAAGACATGTTATGGTCTTATCAGTTAAGATAGGGTGTTTATGGAGAGATAGTCTAGTGGGATAGAGTGGAAAATTCAAATGTACATCTAGATAAAAAAGAGAATTTATGATATGATAAAGAATAATCTCAAACAAATCAAGAAGGATTATCCCAGTAGTGATTTGAAAATAACTACAGAATTAAGGGGGGGAAAAAGCTGGATTCAGACTTTATACTTATATTCGCATTAGTTCCAAATGAGTCAGAGATATTGAAGTTTATAATGAAAGGGTAAAATATCTATAAGAAACCATGAAAGATTAATGTACAGCACTGACATCAGTAAGATCTTCAGAGAGATAAAATAAGCAATGACAGAAAACAAACTGAAAAAAATAATTTGCAACTAATCTCCCTAAATTATCAAGAACTTTTAGAAATCACTGAGAAAAGCGACCAACAATCCAGTATAGGTTGTGTCACTTATTCAAAAATAAATGTAAAATAATATACCATTTACCATGACAGTAAACACTGTCAGTTCAGTTCAGTCACCCAGTTGTGTCTGACTTTTTGCGACACCATGAACTGCAGCATGCCAGGCCTCCCTGTCCATCACCAACTCCCAGAGTTCACCCAAACCCGTGTCCATTGACTCGGTGATGCCATCCAACCATCTCATCCTCTGCCGTCTCCTTCTCCTCCTGCCCTCAATCTTTCCCAGCATCAGGGTCTTTTCAGATGAGTCAGCTCTTCACATCAGGTAGCCAAAGTATTGGAGTTTCAGCTTCAACATCAGTCCTTCCAATGAACACACAGGACTGATCTCCTTTAGGATGGACTGGTTGGATCTCCTTGCAGTCCAAGGGACTCTCAAGAGCCTTCTCCAACACCACAGTTCAAAAGCATCAATTCTTTGGTGCTCAGGTTTCTTTAAAATATATATAAGTCCTCCACAGAGAAAATTGTAATGTTTTATTGAAAGACACTGAAAAAGAACTAAATGGATAATTTATGTTTATGGACAGAAACTTTCTACAAAGTAAAGATGTCAGTTCTTCCTAAATCCATCAGTATAAGGCAGTTCTAATCAAAATTTGGACAGTTATTTGTGGAACTTCACCAGTTGATCCTAAAGATGTCTGATAGAGCAAAGGACTTAACACAGCAGTGTAAGTGAGGAGAACTTGCCTTACCAGATATGAAGTACTATTTTTAGCTGTAGTAATTGAGGTCATATAGGAATAGATTCATAGATCCATGGTCAAAATAGCCAGAACTAGCCCATGTTTATGGGAAAACTTTGTACAGATATCAGGTATTGCTGACTTCTACAGACAGACTAGCTAATAAATGCTACTGAGGAAATGAAATATCAAATCAGAAATACATATCCCTGCCATGGTGTACTTTGTTAAAAACCATATTAAAAAAATTAACCCCAGATCAAATAAAAACCCAAATATGAAAAGCAAACTATAAAATTATCACTTAAAAAAACAGATGAAAACATGGCCATGATTGGGTAGGCTATGATTTTCTAACCCCCTGCCCCCCAAGGGCACAAACTGTAGGGAGAAATTTTGATAAATTTGGCAATAGAGGTCATTTTTTGAAAAAAACAAAAACAACAGGAAGAGTTTCCATGGAGCCATATAAGCAGAGTCTTGACTAAAGTGGTTCGAGAGGGAAATAAGCAATCAAGAAGTAAAGAGAGCAAATGCTGGCTCCTGTTTGAGAAGTATCAAAGGGAAAAATAAAATCTGAAGCCACATAACATTTGGAAAGAATAATATGCCATTAGGAGATTTGGATCTGTGCCCATGATTCCACCACTTATTTATTACCTGAAAGGCCTTGCCCTGGTCCCTTAATCACTTTCTCTTGACTCACAATGTAGCATTCCCCACTTCCTGAAAAATATTTAAATCACTGCAACACAAAGTGCTCGTTCTCTCTCCTCTGTATATCTTGAGTTGTTGAAGGAATTACTTGAAGTAAGTTTCTCACAAATCAGGTAAGCTGCCCCTTTCACTGTACATATGACATGTATAATTCTGTTGCTTGGCAGGTGTTCATCCAATGTCCTGACTTATTCTGAAAAAGATTTGAGATGGACAGAAAGCTGAAAGGGATTTGAAAGAATCCAATCCTGTTATTAGACAGCTGGGGAAAACTGGAAACTTAGGTGAACAACTGAGGCTCACATAGTGAATTCCTGACTGAACTGCCTCTAGAACTCAGACCTTCTGATTCCTGGCCTTGGCTCCTTTCAGTTTATCATGAATGCATCCTAAAGTCTTCTTGACCACCCCAGCACAAAGGGCTCTCGTTTCTTTGAACACCAGTGGTATTTGCTGTCTAAAATCTCATCCAGCACTTATGTACTGTTTCATTTCTTTTAGTTAAGCTTTTAATGTGTGTAGGACATCTCTCCAACTAGACTGCAGGTTCTTCAAGAGCTAGATTAGCTTTTTATCCAGGTAGGTATTAGTAGATGACAGCTGCTGCTGCTGCTGCTAAGTCGCTTCAGTCGTGTCTGACTCTGTGCGACCCCATAGACGGCAGCCCACCAGGCTCCGCGTCCCTGGGATCCTTCAGGCAAGAACACTGGAGTGGGTTGCCATTTCCTTCTCCAAGATGACAGCAAATCCTGAGCAAATCTCTCAACCTTTGTTAACCTTAGATTCCCATTTATAAAATGGAGATATGGATTAAATTCCTATAGAAGTACCATTATCGTTAAAAAAACTCTATAACAAGTCTACCATGACCTGCTTTTTTCTATCTTCATGACAATAAAATTTTAGTTCAATGCACTAACATAAACAGTATTGTATAGAGTTCATCTCATCAGGATTGAACTTGTGAAATACTTGTTTTATGACCCCCCCCACCAGGATAGAAAAAAATAAGTGTGTGATGTGTGAAAGCATTTGAGAATGGAAAAACATTATTCAAAGAGGAGCAACTTCTTGACAGGTCAGGGCAAGAGAAGTATCTCTAATGTGCTCTTAACAGGATCGTTCTGAACATGCAGAATGAGTCGTGCTGGCAGACACCTGATGAGTTTTAAGAGTATACTGCATGGAGATGCAGAGTAATTGGCTTAGTGGAGAGAAGAAATGAAGCAAAGATGCTTTCAAACACATTTACTAATTAAGGGTTAGTGTATATTAGATACAATTCTGTATCAACATGTTTATAAAGAAGTCATGGAAGAAACTAGCACAGAATTGTAAAGCACCAAAAATTGCACTATGCCAATTAGAAAAGTTTAATTTGTATTATATGTAAATTATTTAACAGAAGTCATCATTTAAATATCTTTATATTTTTCTTATCCCTTATTACTATAAAAATTTTCCAGTCCTACCTACTGCTAGAAATTTTTTTAAAATTCAAAATCATGTTTTAAGAAACTTAGATGTCTGTAAGAGAGGTCTTCTACCTCTATAAATACATTGCTCATTGCAAAATAGTGCTTGTTTTAGTTATTGATCTCTATTGATTCACACTTATCTTTCTTCTTGGTAGTCTCCTTGTTTCCCAAATTTATTGAGTGTAAAAAGGGAGCACCTAAATGCTGTTCTCATTGATAAGCTAACTTAGTGCTCATGATTAAGTCCCAGGCAATATTTCAGAGTTAGTGAAGTTCGGTTCACCAGAGAAGTCACCAACTGGAATGATCTGTTCTTTATTGCCTATCAAAATCTGTACATATTTTTATGATAGGTCAATATAGACCTATTGCTTTTTTTTTTTTTTTTGTTTTGTGTTTTGTTTTCCATTTATTTTTATTAGTTGGAGGCTAATTACTTTACATCATTGCAGTGGTTTTTGTCATACATTGAAACCTATTGCTTTTAAGACATGAACTAAATCAGATCAGCATGTGATTATTTATTATCAGTAAGTGATTATTTAGAGAAATCTTATATGTTATAAGAAAATTTCCAAAATGTGCCTCTGTTACAGGAAGTTAGTAACAATTGGGACTCATTGTTAAAGTCTGTTAATTAATCAAGAATCCAAAGCATATTTATTTTTTGTTTTATAAATTATAAAACTTTGGAAAAGGAAGAGAAGTAGATAAAAGTAGTAGAAATACTCATCGTCTCACTACCCTAAGACAATTTTAATGACACTTCAGTATATTTTCTTTCAGTAATATTGAATATATTTTTGTAACTTTTTAATGAAAATTTCAAACATATGACAAAGTTGAAATAATTTTACAGTAAACATTCATTCCCCAAACCTAAATTCTACTGTTAGCATTGTACTGTACCATGCACTTGCTTTATTACTTATCTACCCTTTTCCCCATCCATCAATAATCCACCTTATTTTTTAAATTTATTTCAAAGTAATTACACACATTACCATGATTCTCCGTAAATAATTCAGCGAGCAGGTCATTCAGTTCAGTTCAGTTCAGTTCAGTCGCTCAGTCGTGTCTGACTCTTTGCAACCCCATGAATCACAGCACACCAGGCCTCTCTGTCCATCACCAACTCCGAGAGTTCACTCAAACTCATGTCCATCGAGTCGGTGATGCCATCCAGCCATCTCATCCTCTGTCGTCCCCTTCTCCTCCTGCCCTCAATCCCTCCCAGCATCAGGGTCTTTTCCAGTGAGTCAACTCTTCACATCAGGTGGCCAAAGTATTGGAGTTTCAGCTTCAGCATCAGTCCTTCCAATGAACACCCAAGACTGATCTCCTTTAGGATTGACTGGTTGGATCTCCTTGCAGTCCGAGGGACTCTCTAGAGTCTTCTCCAACACCACAGTTCAAAAGCATCAATTCTTCGGTGCTCAACTTTCTTCACAGTCCAACTCTCACATCCATACATGACCACTGGAAAAACTATAGCCTTTACTAGATGGACCTTTGTTGGCAAAGGAATGTCTCTGCTTTTTAATATGCTATCTAGGTTGGTCATAACTTTCCTTCCAAGGAGTAAGCATTTTTTAATTTCATGGCTGCAATCACCATCTGCAGTGATTTTGGAGCCCAAAAAAATAAAGTCAGTCACTGTTTCCACTTTTTCCCCATCTATTTCCTGTGAAGTGATAGGACCAGATGCCATGATCTTAGTTTTCTGAATGTTGAGCTTTAAGCCAACTTTTTCATTCTCCTCTTTCACTTTCATCAAGAGGCTGTTTTGTTCTTCTTTGTTTTCTGCCATAAGGGTGGTGTCATCTGCATATCTGAGGTTACTGATATTTCTCCCAGCAATCTTGATTCCAGCTTGTGCTTCTTCCAGCCCAGCGTTTCTCATGATGTACTCTGCATATAAGTTAAATAAGCAGGGTGACAGTATACAGCCTTGACGTACTCCTTTTCCTATTTGGAATCAGTCTGTTGTTCCATGTCCAGTTCTAACTGTTACTTCGTGACCTGCATGCAGGTTTCTCAAGAGGCAGGTCAGGTGGTCTGGTATTCCCATCTCTTTCAGAATTTTCCACAGTTTATTGTGATCCACAGAGTCAAAGGCATTGGCATAGTCAATAAAGCAGAAATAGATGTGTTTATGGAATTCTCTTGCTTTTTCGATGATCCAGCGGATGTTGGCAATTTGATCTCTGGTTCCTCTGCCTTTTCTAAAACCAGCTTGAACATCTGGTAGGTGCCCAATATGCTACTGGAGATCAGTGGAGAAGTAACTCCAGAAAGAATGAAGGGACGGAGCCAAAACAAAAACAATACCCAGTTATGGATGTGACTGGTGATAGAAGCAAGGTCTGATGCTGTAAAGAGCAATATTGCATAGGAACCTGGAATGTTAGGTCCATGAATCAAGGCAAATTGGAAGTGGTCAAACAGGAGATGGCAAGAGTGAACGTTGACATTCTAGGAATCAGCAAACTAAAATGGACTGCAATGGGCGAATTTAACTCAGATGACCATTATATCTACTACTGTGGGCAGGAATCCTTTAGAAGAAATGGAGTAGCCATCATGGTCCACAAAAGAGTCCAAAATGCAGTACTTGGATGCAATCTCAAAAACAACAGAAGACCTACAAGACCTTTTAGAACTAATACCCAAAAAGGATGTCCTTTTCATTATAGGGGACTGGAATGCAAAAGTAGAAAGTCAAGAAATACCTGGAGTAACAGCCATATTTGGCCTTGGAGTACAGAATGAAGCAGGGCAGAGGCTAGTAGAGTTTTGCCAAGAGAACGCACTGGTCATAGCAAACACCCCCTTGCAACAACACAAGAGAAGACTCTACACATGGACATCACCAGATAGTCAACACTGAAATCAGATTGATTATATCCTTTGCAGCCAAAGATGGAGAAGCTCTATACAGTCAGCAAAAACAAGACCAGGAGCTGACTGTGGCTCAGATCATGAACTCCTTATTGCCAAATTCAGACTTAAATTGAAGAAAGTAGGGAAAACCACTAGACCATTCAGGTATGACCTAAATCAGATCCCTTATGATTATACAGTGGAAGTGAGAAATAGATTTAAGGGACTAGATCTGATAGAGTGCCTGATGAACTATGGACAGAAGTTTGTGACATTGTACAGGAGACAGGGATTAAGACCATCCCCATGGAAAAGAAATGCAAAAAAGCAAAATGGCTGTCTGAGGAGGCCTTACAAATAGCTGTGAAAAGAAGAGAAGCGAAAAGCAAGGGAGAAGAGGAAAGATATACCCATTTGAATGCAGAGCAGATCATTAGAGTTCAATAATTCATATAGTTTCTTATTTTGAGGTATAATTTATTTGCAATGAAATATAAATCTTAGGTATACAATTGTTAAGTTTTGACAAATACATATACTCATGTAACCCAATCTCTATCAAAACTTCATTTTGTACTTTTCTTTTTCCATTTAGCATTATAATGTAAGCATTTTCCTTGTTACTATACATCTTCATAGTAGAATTTAAGGGCAGTGTTTGTTGATATTTTAAATTTAACTTTTTAAAAATTATTTTACTATTTTGATATGAGTTAGAGGTTTCAGTAGATCCTTTTTCAATTAGTTAAACCTATTTTCTCATTGATATTTATTATTTATTTCCTTCTGTGATTATTCTTTATTTCTGTGAATTGCCTCCCGTATAATTCTGGTTATCTGATCTATTCCATTAATTTTTTCCCATATATATTATGGCATTTTCCATCATCATGTCTGAATACTCAAAGTATCAATCGCCAAAATAAGTGTTGAATTCTTGCGTTAATCAAAATGGCTTTGTTTCAGCTTCTAGGATGAAATCCGGGCCCAGTGCCCCAATTACCTCAGGTCTCAAACTTCCTCTATTGCATTTTTAAACCCAGGTTTTTCATTTGGGCTTCCCTTGTGGCTCAGTTGGTAAAGAATCCGCCTGCAATGTGGGAGACCTGGGTTTGATCCCTGGATTAGGAAGATCCCCTGGAGAAGGGAAAGGCTACCTACTCTAGTATTCTGGCCTGGAGAATTCCATGGACTCTATAGTCCATGGGGTTGCAAAGAGTCGCCTGAGCAACTTTCACTTTCACTTTTCATTTGCCGACTGCCAGACCCAGAAGTTGAGTGGGTGCATTGTCTCATCTGAAGGTCAAGTTCTGGGTCCCAGGCTTGTATATATGTCCTCTTTCTCCTTGTACACTTTCCCCCAACTTTGTCCAAATATTCTCAGCCACATAAGTCAGTGTAATGTATCACTACATTCTTTCCTAAAATATGAAATGAATTCAGAGTGTGGATATTTCAAGTGTGTATATAGATATTAACTGACCTCAAGGCTTCCCAGGTGGTGCTAGTGGTAAAGAACCCTCCTGCCAATGCAGGAGATGTAAGAGACATGGGTTCAATCCCTAGGTTGGGAAGATCCCCTGGAGAAGGGCATGGCAATCCACTCCAGTTTTTTTGCCTGGAGAATCCCATGGACAGAGGAGCCTGGTGGGCTACATTCCATAGCATTGCAAAAGAGTCGGACATGACTGAAGCAACTTAGCACGCATGCACACTAACTGACCTCATGTTAATTAATATTGTTAGCATCATGTACCATTAGAAGCCATGAATCTGTGCATTCAGCTGACTTGTGTGAGGTCAACTACCTGCACTGAGAAAGGAGAAAGTCTATCAACAGAGAAACTGTAGTTATGATCCAGTGATTCCAATAAATAAAAGCTTTTAAAATACAACATAAAGTCTTTATTTCTCCCCACAATTAGCAAATGAGTTTCATATTAGCTCAACTGGAAGTTTTCTTCTCATAGTTGCCAAGAAATACATTTTTTAACAGAGCTGTCCCGCAGAGCTGGGAGTGGACTGGCAAGAAGGAAGCCCTCAGTTGCTGTCTATACTCAGGCAGAGCTCTGTGTCAGAGTGTCTGGGAAAGTGTTCCTGCTCTGAGGGGTGGGGTCAGAATAGATTATTTCAGGTTTCTCTGGTTCAGCTAATTGTTGCTCTGGTTTGGGGCCTAATTATGATCCAATGCAAAATATTCTTTTTTCTAACAGGAAATAAAGGAAAAAAAGAAATTCTGCAAGATGTATATCGAGGATCTTGTGAAGGAAGCCACAGAAATCAACATGAAAAATGAAGCTTTGCAGAAACTTTGGCCACAGATGTTCATTGAGCTTGTGAGGGATGCAGTTATAGAAATCCGCAATAAAAATTCCTATATGAAGCTTTGCCTACAGCAGATAACTGACCAAAAATAGAAATGGCTTTTAGTTACAATTGAGATTTTCAGTTTTATGTTTTTGATGGTTAAAAATATGTGGGTTGAAAAATGTTAAAGCAACAACAAAACTTTTCCTTCAAGCTAGAAAGACTAGCATCAAAGCATTTATTGCCTACTGTTCTTGTAGTTAAAGGTTAGGAAGGGAAAGAACAAAAGGGAAAATTCATTTCCTATGTATGTTGACCAAACAGCCTTTGGGAACTGAGCAGTCTTTAGGGCCCTTGAATGGGCCCTGCATCTTGGGTTCTTGATTTGACTGGTGCCCCTGCTATAGCCCAAAGCACGTAGTGTTCGCTCATGGTTCAGCATGAGTTGCTTCTGTCTACTTTCAGCTGATAATTTTTAGTTACTTACCTCTTTATTTTATGTCTTGATTTCAAAGCCAAAAATATGTTCTTTTTTATGAGTGAAGAGTAAACTTATTAATAAATTAGTTTAAAAGAAAACGTGTTTGCCTCCTTAATCCAGTCAGAATTGTCATATTTATTGTATGTTTCTCTTTACCTGAGTAGGAGCCCTTCTCTTTACTTTTGTAGGAAGAGGCCTCATTCTTCTAAGGATGCATCCTTGGTGCACCACAGAAGGTCCTGGGGGTCACTATGAGCAGAAAATATGAAAATGAGTCCAAACAGGGACAGGAAGAAAGTGTTTTTGCCTTAAGAGATCCTGAGCGTGCGTATGTAAAATGCAGTGACTAATCAGGAAGTCTGCGTCTCTGAATGGTGTCTCTTTCTGCTGTTGGCTGTGCTGAGGCTCTTTTTCTAGATAGGCATGTGTACCTGTATCTCAAAAGTATTAGGGATTTATGAGGGCAAGTTTCTGATTTTTCTAATTCCAGTTGAAGATCAAACCAAGAAATAAGATATAAGCAGGGGATTGTCCTGGTTGATGCTAGTGATTTTGGAGCCCATGACCATAGCCAGAAGTGGTACAACTTTAGAAACACAATCTTACAGGTCCATAAATAGGAATTCTCCGATATGCTCAGATTTCACCAGGCAGCTAGCTGTATAGATCACCAGGATATGGGGAAATGAGAACAAAAGTTACAGGACAATAGAGTCCTATGGAAATGCTTGAAGGGAAGGAAGGTAAGCTGCTTTGCTTACACTAAGAAAGGCCTACATCCTTAAGAGCTCTTGGTGACCCTCAAGTTTAAGAAGGGCTCAAGTTCAGGAAGCCATGTTTCAGAACATGGCCTTTCAAGTCTCATTGTCCTGGGTTTGCATCTTGGCACTTCAGCTCCCACTTTAGCTTGTGAACCATCTGGACATCAGTTTCCTCATAATAGCACATATCTTATAAGATCATTGTGAGGATCAGATGAGATAATGCATTTAAAAGTGACCACAGAGTAAATGAAGCTATTCTTCGTCATCTTCTAGAAACAGGTTGAACCACAGAGTTGGTGCCCCAGGACAGGAAGAACTGTTAGTGTTTCCTGATGAGACTCCACCTCTCCAAATTGAAACATACAGACCAACTCTCATCTGTCTGGTAAACAGTGACCCCTCCCCGGGTTTCTCTCTTATTTGGTATAGAACTGAGAGCCCACCTTGAGGGTGATGCTGAGATGAAAAACAAGAGTATGTTGTTCGTGGGCTTCTAGGAAATATGAGAGGCAAGGACATCTGACTCTGACTCTGGACAAGGACATCTGACATCTGACTCAGGCATGCGGGGAGTGGTTGCTCACTCTAGGCCAGGCAGGGGAATGCCTGGCTGTTTAATAAATGACCTGTCTAGCTTCCTGCATGCTGCCTCTCTTCCCCTCACCCTCCCACCCCTGATGTTAAAGAGACTAGATCTTCACGTTCACATGCATTCTTGGCTCTCCCCAGTCCTCCTGGGCATTTAAGGAACTGAAAGAAGATCAGCACTCACTGGCTTGGTGGCAAACCTACAGGTTGGCTCAAACTCAGAGCACCTGCTTCAAGCCTAGTAGGAGGGTTTCTGTCTTGTTTCTGAAATCAAAACTCCTTAATGCCCCATCTTTGGTCACTTGGTCTCTTCATCCATTTGCACTCGAGCTCCCTCTTGTTTACCGCCACTGTTACACACTGACTGAGTTCTATTACTTGAATCCTTGTTTTGCCTGATCCCAAATCCCACTGACTGTGTCCTCCTGTGTAATTCTTATCCCTTGCTACTCAGCTTCCTCCCAACCCATGCTTGCTGGACTTTCAGGGTGAGGATAATCCCCAGAGGAAAGGGCAAGGGGACCTGGGTCTACCGTGTCTGAAATCAACTGAGGACTCTCTGGCTAGTGGGGATCCCTGCAACAAGTTGTCATCTCTGCTTGGGGTTTTCCAGGATCTTCCGAAAGGGAGTGAGATGCATACCACACAGCTGAGACTATCAAGGCTAGTGTATTTTGAAGGATTGCCTTTTTCCAAGAAGAATCTCGAGCTGAAACAGAATATCACCTCAAAAACAAAAAGGTACAGAATCCACCAACTGGGGAGATACCATCCTCTGGGTTATGGTTTAGCAGTTAGCTGGTTACATGTGCTGTTGTTGGGTCTGGGGATGGCTGCTGAGTGTGCGGCTAATTAACTGTGCTGCTGTCAAGGATGGTGCCCGGGTCGGCTCCCTACTTCGCGAGCTTCGCTCCACTAAAGGCCTGATGCAGGAGACCGTGAAGCCTCACCCTGCTCCTGATTTGTTCCTTTCCAGGGCAGGGGCGGCAGTGGTATTCATATGCTCCACTGAGTAATAATAATCATATCAACAAATAGGATTTATTTACTTAAAATCATGCACTAGTTTAAGCTCTTTTTTAAAATGTTTTAAATTTATTTTTGTCCGTGTTGAGTCTTGGTTGCTGCATGCCAGCTTTCTCTAGTTATAACAAGCGGGGTCTGCTCTTCACTGCGATGCAGGGTCTTCTTTCGGTGTTTCTCTAGTCGTGGCGCGCAGGCTCTAGGTGAGCAGACTCAGCAGTTGCAGTACGTGGCCCTAGAGCGCACGGGCTTCAGTAGTTGCTATTCAAGTGCTCTAGAGCTCAGGTTCAGTGGTCATGGCTCGTGGGTTTAGTTGCCCCACAGCATGTGGGAGATTTCTAGACCAGAGATCAAACCCATTTCCCCTGCACTGCAGGACTCCACTGAGTCACCAAGGGAGTCCTATTTTAAGCTCTTTACATGTATTGTCTCATTTGTTCTCCCTGCACTGTGATATACATGTGCTATTGCCCCTATTTGAACACTAGAAAACGGAGACATTGAGAGGTTAAAAACCTCACCCAAGAGTATTTCATCCAATAAGTAGTACATGGAACCTACATTCACGACCATATTTCGTCTTAAGCATTTGGCATCTGAGTAATATAAATGAAAGAATGAAAAGAAAGGAAGGAAAGAAAAGGAAGAAGCAAGTAAAGGAAAGAAGGACAAAAGAACAAATGAAAGAAGAACCTGGCTAGTTAGCAAGGCAAGCATGCAAACCAGAATACAAAGATACTGCTCAGGAGAATATTAAGTTAAATCTTAAAGGACAAAGGTTAGTTTTCCTAACCTGCTTTTATGGGTCAGCTGGAGATGGAATGGTTACTGTTGCCAAGAAGTTCAGAGCCAAGTTTGAAACTTGATCACACTGACTGTGGTTAACCAGTATTGATGGAGTATTTGTTATCTTTGATCCTGATTTTCTACTTAGGTTTATGTTTTTCTGGCTCATTGTATGTTTTTTTTTTTTTTTTTTTTTGCAAGCTACCTCAAATCCTTTATGGAAACAGGATAAAGATAAATAAGTGAGTTAAAATATACCCAAAGCTCCAAAGAATAGACTACTCCTATATTTTGGGCAATGAAATAGTTTACAGTTTCTCTTCAGGAGACAATGAAACTATTCCTTATACCAATCTCTCTAAACTTGAGTTATCAGAGAGTTGGCGTCTTTCTTCTCTTTGTTTATCTTGAAATATTTCAACATGTAGAAATATAGGTAGAATAGTATCTCAAATAAAACCCTGTATCCACTACCAAGCATAACAGATATTTTTCCACATTTGCTTCAGATTTTAAAAATAAAACATCACAAGTAGAAATGGAGCCTCTGTGTAGCTCTTTCCCTAGAGGTAACCACAATCCTGAATTTGATGCTTATCATTCATTCATGTTTTCATACCATTCCTATTTATGCAATATGCATAGGGAGTTCATTGAATTGACTTCATATTTTCATATTTTATATAAATAGTATCATGCAATATGCATTCTTTCTGCATATTTTTCTACTCACTATTCTATTTCTGAGAAGATCTCCCCAAAAACATAATTGATGGGAATAAGTAACTCAGCTTTTGTTATTGGTTTTTTTTTTTACTGCTGTTTGATATTTGGCTGTATGGTCAATGTATAATTTATATGTTCATTTTCCTGTTGATGGGCATTGTGATTTCTAGTTTATAACTATTACACACAATTCTTCTTTGAATATACTTGTTCACAGGTGAGTTTTGAGAGCACATAATTCCTGATGGAATTTCTGGGTCAGATGCACATCTTCAACTACATTAAGTATTGTAAACTGTTTTCTGAAGTTATTATCAGTTTACATTCTGACAATACATGTTCAGTTGTTCTACATTCTCAATTATCGATTTCAGTTTTTGCAACCTGACAAGTTAATGTGCAGTTATGTGTGTGTGTTCTTGAGGATGGCTTTTGTGCAGAGAAGAGATTATTCAAGAACTTTTTTAAAATTAAATTTATATACAGTGAAATGCACTTAAGTGTAAAATCTGATTAATTTTGAAAATATCAACATCCCAATTACGATATAAAACATTTTAATCACTTGAGAAAAGTTATTCTAGCCAATTGCCTTTCCCTATGAGCAACTATTTTTCTAATTTCTTTCACCAGTGATTGGTTAATTTTGTCTGTTCTAGAACTTCCTGTGAATAGAACAATACAGTGTGTACTCTTGTGTCAGGCATCTTTTACCCAAGAGATATATTTTTAAGAATCACTCATATTGTTTCACGTATCTGAAATTGTAATTTTTATTGCATAGTGTGAAAATACTACAATTTGTTTAACCATTCTATTGGGTTGTTTCTAACTTTGGGGATATTATGAATAAAGACATTTTATACAAGTTCACTGGAGCTACTGGGTCATTATAAGTTTAACTTTCTAAGAAACTGCCATGCATTTTTCAGGTGTATAATTTTACACTCTCTCCAGCAACGTATACAGAGTTCCCACTGCCCACATGGTTGCCAACATTTGCTGTTGTGAGCCTTTATTATTTTCAACAATTCTAGTGTGGCTTTTTTGGCCATCTCATTGTTGCTTTAATTTTATTTTCCCTGATGTCTAATGCTGTTGATCATGTTTTTATGTGCTTTTTAGTCATTTTTATTTCTTCTTTTGTGAAGTAAATGTTCAAGTCTATTGCCCATTTCTAAAATTTGAATTGTTGTTTTATTATTGATTTGTATGAGTTCTATATATGTTCTATATAAAATACTTCTGTTTTGAATTATAAAGTTTAATCCACTGATTAAGCTGGATTGCCAGGGAAATCCTGGCAAGTGCTTTTTGATGTTCCCTTTAAAATGGTTTGCCTGTCCAAAGTTTGCAAAGATATTCTCTGTTTACTTCTGGAGGCTTTATAGATTTAGCTATCACATTCAGGACTGTTATCCTTCTTGAATTAATTTTTGCAAATACTGTGAAGTAGGGATCAAAATTCATTTTCTTTTGCATATGGAAACCCAGTTGTTCCCATATGGTGGTGGTTTAGTCGCTAAGTTGTGTCTTACTCTTGCGTCCCCATTGACTGTAGCCCGCCTGCATCCTCTGTCCATGGGATTCTCCAGGCAAGAATACTGAAATGGGTTGCCGTTTCCTTCTCCAGGGGATCTTCCCAACCCAGGGATCAAACCCAGGTCTCCTGCACCGCAGGCAGACTCTTTACTGACTGAACTACAAGGGATATAACTTCGTACAAAAAGTTCCTTTCTCCCATTGAATTGCATTGGTAATTTTTTTTTAAAAATCAATTGACCTGTACTTGTGTGGGTCTCCTTCTATACTTACTATTCTTTTCCATTTTAAACTCTTTACATGATACCATACTGTCATGAATACTGTAGTAAGTCTTGAAATCACATAATGTAACTCCTACCAACTTCATTTTTATTTTACAAAATTGTTTTAGCTAGTCTAGGTCTTTGCATTTCCATATAAATTTTAGAATCAGCTTGGCAATTTCTACAATAAAAAATGATTTGGGACATTTTTATTAGGATTATACTGACTATAGATGAATTGAGGAAGATGAATATCTTAATAATACTGCATTTCCACTGCATGAATATGAGATATCTCTTCATTTATTTAGACCATTTTTCAGCAAAATTTTGTAGGTTTAAGTTTAAATTTTATTCTGAAGTAAATTTATTCATGACTTTTTTGTATTTTTAAAATATTTTAAAGTTTTACTTTCAATGCTTTTTGCTAATATATAGTAATACAATTTATATATAATTGATCCTCATTGTTTATAGATTCTGTATTTGCAAATTCGCTTAATTGCTAAAGTATATTTGTAGCCTCAAAGTCAATACTCACAGGGCTTTCATGTTCATTCACAGACAAGAGCAGAGTGATGACAAATTTAAGTCAACCAGCACACACCTCCCAGCTGAGATCAAGGAAGGCAACATTCTGTCTTCTTGTCTTAGTTGTCATAATGTAAACAAGTATCCTTTTCATGGTATATTTAGTGTCATGTCTGTTGCATTTTTATCTTTCTGTTGGTGATTTTTTGTTTTTTTTAAAGTGTCACCCAAGGATAGTGCCAAACTGCTCTCTTAAGCACAAGATGGTTGTGATGTGCCTAACAGGAAAAATACATGTGTTAGATACATTTTGTTCAGGGATGAGTTGTAATGCTGTGGCCATGAGTTAAATGTTATTGAATCAATAATATGTATTCTAAAACATGTCTTAAACAAAGCATACATTAAAACATACTAATTGACTGAAAAAATGTTGTGCTCAGAGGTTCACAGGCACCTAACCCTGTATTTTCCCCAGGAGCAATTGTGTAATATTTGCTAATTCAGTGTTCACAACATCTTTATAGAATATAACTTCAGTGGATAGTGACCTTGTATCCTGTAACTTGGCGTGCTGCAGTTTGTGGAGTCGCAGAGTCCAACAGGACAGCAACTGAACAACAACAAACAATCCATGCTTTACTAATTTTAATAGATTCTTTCATAAGTTTCTTAGGATTTTCCAAAAAACATTTTGTCTACAAATACAATGTTACATCTTTCTTTCCAGTCATTATACCCCTCATTTCTTTTTCTTTCTTTATTGTACAGGCTAAGATTGCCAGTTCAGTTGTCTAAAAGAATTGGTAAGAGTGGTTGTCATTGTTTTGTTCCTAATGTAAAAGTATTCAGCATTTAATTGTTATTAAGATTAACTATAGGTTTACATAGATAGCCTTTGTCAGACAAGGGAAATTTTTCCCCTTTTATTCCTAGTTTGCTAAAAGTTTTTATGGTGAATGAATATTGACTTTTGTGAAATATTTTTCTACATCTGTTGAAATAATCATATAACTCTTCCTTGAGGCTGTTTATATTAAACCAGCTTTGCATTATCAGGATGATATAATGATATCTTTTAACATATTGCTCAATTTTATTTGCTAATATTTGTTTAGAGGTGTTTACGTCTATGTTTATTAAGAATATTGTTCTATGATATTTTTCTGTTGCCTCTTTTTCAGATTTTGGTATCAAGGTTAGGTTAGTCTCATAAAACTAGTGGGAAAGTCTTCCCATCTACTCTGTTTTCTGAAAGAAAATGAGAAGAGCCATATCCTTTAAAATATATGCTAAATTTCCTTGTGATTTATTCTTTGACTCAGAGGTTACTTAGAAATGTGTTATTCAGTTTCCAATATTTGGCCCATTATTTGAATAATAGAACATTTCATATCATTTTGGTATGTGTGTGGAATCACCAGTATCAGCATCCGAATCAAAGTTTGATTAAAGTGTCTATCTCTGTTCTGAAAGGTGACCATAACATCTGTATGTCAATTTAGGTAAAAATTCTCAAGTATATTGTTCAAACCATCCTTTGCTTTATGCATTTAAGAACATGTTATTAAGTGCATACAAATTAAAAGCTGACATAACTTACTGGGGAGATGATGTTTTGATATTATGAAATGGCTCTTTTGTCTCTAGAAATTTCTAAAGTCTATTTTGTTCAATATTAGTATAGCTATATCAGCTTTGTTCTTCTCACAGTTTGAATGGGGTATTTTTGCATGTTTTAATTTCAGCCTTTCTGTATCCTTAGGTTTTAGGCGGTTGTTCAGTCGCTCAGTCATGCCCGACTCTGCAACTCCGTGGGCCGCAGCACGCCAGGCCCCCCTCTCCTCTACTGTCTCCTGGAGTTTGCGCAGACTCATATCCATGAATCAATGATGCTGTCCAACCATCTCATCCTCTTATGTTTCTTTTAAACAGCATATAATTTATGTTTCTATCCAGTCTAGCAATGTGGCTTTTATTTTTTTCCATTTATTTTTGTTAGTTGGAGGCTAATTACTTTACAATAGTGGTTTTTGTCATACATTGACATGAATCAGCCATGGATTTAAATGTGTTCCCCATTCCGATCTCCCCTCCCGCTTCCCTCTCTACCCGATCCCTCTGGGTCTTCCCAGTGCACCAGGCCCGAGCACTTGTCTCATGCATCCAACCTGGGCTGATGATCTGTTTCACCCTAGATAGTATACATGTTTCGATGCTGTTCTCTTGAAACATCCCACCCTCGCCTTCTTCCACAGAGTCCACAAGTCTGTTCTGTACATCTGTGTCTCTTTATCTGGCTTGCATATTGGGTTATCGTTACCATCTTTCTAAATTCCATATATATGCATTAGTATACTGTATTGGTCTTTATCTTTCTGGCTTACTTCACTCTGTATAATGGGCTCCAGTTTCATCCATCTCATTAGAACTGATTCAAATGAATTCTTTTTAATGGCTGAGTAATATTCCATGGTGTATATGTACCACAGCTTCCTTATTCATTCGTCTGCTGATGGGCATCTAGGTTGCTTCCATGTCCTGGCTATTATAAACAGTGCTGCAATGAACATTGGGGTGCACGTGTCTCTTTCAGATCTGGTTTCCTCAGTGTGTATGCCCAGAAGTGGGATTGCTGGGTCATATGGCAGTTCTATTTCCAGTTTTTTAAGAAATCTCCACACGGTTCTTCATAGTGGCTGTACTAATTTGCATTCCCACCAACAGTGTAAGAGGGTTCCCTTTTCTCCACACCCTCTCCAGCATTTATTGCTTGTAGACTTTTGGATAGCAGCCATCCTGACTGGCATGTAATGGTACCTCATTGGGATTTTGATTTGCATTTCTCTGATAATGAGTGATATTGAGCATCTTTTCATGTGTTTGTTAGCCATCTGTATGTCTTCTTTGGAGAAATGTCTGTTTAGTTCTTTGGCCCATTTTTTGATTGGGTCATTTATTTTTCTGGAATTGAGCTGCAGGAGTTGCTTGTATATTTTTGAGATTAATCCTTTGTTGCTTTGTTTGCTATTATTTTCTCCCAATCTGAGGGCTGTCTTTTCACCTTGCTTATAGTTTCCTTTGTTGTGCAAAAGTTTTAAGTTTCGTTAGGTCCCATTTGTTTATTTTTGCTTTTATTTCCAATATTCTGGGATGTGGGTCGTAGAGGATGCTGCTGTGGTTTATGTCGGAGAATGTTTTGCCTATGTTCTCCTCTAGGAGTTTTATAGTTTCTGGACTTACATTTAGATCTTTAATCCATTTTGAGTTTATTTTTGTGTATGGTGTTAGAAAGTGTTCTAGTTTCATTCTTTTACAAGTGGTTGACCAGTTTTCCCAGCACCACTTGTTAAAGAGGTTGTCTTTTTTTCATTGTATATTCTTGCCTCCTTTGTCGAAGATAAGGTGTCCATAGGTTCATGGCAATGTGGCCTTTTTAAAGGTGAATTTAGTTCATTTGCATTTACTGTAATATAAAATCAACTGGGTTTAAATTAACTACCTTAGTCTATGCTTTTACTTATACCTCCTCTTCCATGTTTTATTTCATTTTGTTTTTTCATCCTTAATTGCTTCCTTTTGATTTATTGAGTATTATTTGCTATTAAATTGTTGGTATTTTTTAGCCATAATTTTCCCTATATGGATTTAGAAGCTATACACTCTGTTTCTATTTTATGAATGACCTCCATATAAATTATATATATATATATATATCATATCTGATAGTTTTATAATAAGCAATAAATTAAGACTTAGAGGTCAAACTTCACCAACTCAATAAAAAACCAAATTTTATATAGACTTAATAGTGAACATTTATACTTCATATTCACAATTTTATATTTCATTTCTTCATATCAAATCATCATTTTACACAGCTCCATTTGCCCAGCACCTTCATTTTCTCATTCTTTATTTACACTGGAATCAGCTCACTATTTAAATTTACATAATTTACATTAATTTAATATGCTCAGCATTATTCTTGACCAATAAACCATTTTTAGGAACTATGACTAAACACAGTATAATAGAAGTGAGAAGGAAATAGCAACCCACTTCAGTACACTTGCCTGGAAAATCCCATGGACAGAGGAGCCTGGTAGGCTACAGTCCATGGGGTTGCAAAGAGTTGGACACGACTGAGCAATCGGTTCTTCTATGGAAGTGAGAAATATACATATTAAGGAAGCATTCATTCAACAAATACTCAATGAGTAATTATGAGGGTTTTAAGTGTATGCCAGACATAGTGCTGTGGTTCAGAATATAAAAGTGAGCAGTAATAAATGTAGCCTCATAAAATTCATAATCAAGTAGACAGTACAATCTGCATGGTGAGAAGCTCCATTAGCCTAGAGGAATTCTACTGACTGATTTTCAGCAAAAAACAACTGTTTATAACATGGATAATCTTTGAAAATAAAAATATAGGAATGCTTATACTTCTGTGAAAGTAATTTTATGTTCCATAAAGTATTTTTGACCATTCTGAAACCACCAAAGTATCTTCAGTTCATTCACTTAGACTGCTGGCATCCACCAGTGGTCTAGAGAAAATGACTTACAAAATATACATGTCGATGTGTTTTTTACATATCCTTCTCCAGCAGTGTAGCAGAAATCTGGTTGGTGGAATTGATTTCACTTGTTCCAAAGCTGAGACATGATTGTCAAAAGCTGGTTAACAGTCTCTTGTCTCTTGCTGCAGTCATTGTGCACTGAATCAGACGTAAGCCAATCAACATATGGAATTTCTCTAGCATCAGTAATTGGTTCAGTAGGGCCAATCGGAGAGAAGTAGTTTTGTTTTATGCTTTGAATGTTTGGGAGTAAGAGAGCTGTCTCTCTCTTGCTGTCAATACATAATGTACAAATATGAAGGCTAGAACTTCTACAACTCTTTAATACCATAAAAGAAATCACCCACACTCAAGAGAGGACTGCTAATAACGAGGACTAGAAGAGTCCTGTTAGAGCTATGCTTGAAGCCCTCTCTACTGCTGAATTTTTTCTCCGCTGAATGATGTCTGGGGCTTCAGGAAGGAAGAGGCATAGAATGGCATTTGGAAAAGTCTGAAGGATTATTTACTCACATGTCTGGTGGTTGATACTAACCATTGACTGGGACTTCTTCTAGGGCTGTCACCCACAGCACCTACGCATGGCCTCGTCAAACGGCTGATTGGGCTTCCTCACAGCATGGTGGCTGGGTTCCTAAAGAAAGCATCCCAAACTCTATCATCTTCTATGACTTAGCCTCAGAAGTTGCATAGCATCACTTTCAGATCAGAGATCACATTAGATCATATTGATCCAGCTCTAGTCTGGTGTAGCATCAAAGTCACACTGTCAAGAAAAGCATGTGGAATGGGAAATAATGATACATCGATTTTGAAAACTACCATTTGCTGCACATACCATGCTGTTTCTTATTTCTAAGGGCTTGGATATTTTGCAACATTTCTTTCTACCTTTATCACTGGCTAAACCACACTTAGCCTTCTCTGGGTGAAAGGAGTCCCTGTCAGCATATACACAGTACCCTGTATTTCTTTTATAAAGTTTACTTGTAATTTACATGCCTATCTCCTCCAACATTCTCTAAAGTCCTTGACCATGTCTGTCTTCATGTCTTCATTGCTGTAATCCAGCATAGTTAGCAAGCATAATATATGGATGAGTAATAAAGCTTTATCTTACACTTTGTATAGCAAACCAGTTTCATTTAAGTTGGATTCTCATTTCTGAGACAGCCCTCAATTTCCAGACTTTTAAAATCTTTGCATCCTGCATTTTTTTAAACCCTTTGCACTGACACATCTATGCACCTTCCAGATGCAAAGTTCAGACTTTTATAAGCCAGGCAGCAAAGAATATTCTGAGCTACATCGTAGTGGCCATGCCCAGCAGCCAACTGCTCAGTCTTATGAACATCACCATGTGTGTGCAGCAAAGTGAATGGAAAAAAGAAAAATAAGTAATTCTGATACTAGTGATAAGTGAAACCTTACAGGTACTACAATAGAGTCAAAGATGAAAATCAAAAATAAAAAATGATAGAAAGGCAATAAAAAATAAGAACAAAATGGAAAGAATTTCGCTGGAAGAACATCATCAGAGATGGGATCTAGGGGCTTCCATGGTGGCTTAGTGGTAAAGAATCCACCTGCCAAAGCAGGAGACACAGGTTAGACCCCTGATCCAGGAAGATCCCACATGCTATGGAGCAATTAAGCCCATGCACCACAGCTATTGAGCCTGTACTCTAGAGCCCGGGAGCGGCAACTACTGAGCTCATGCACTGCAACTGCTGAAGCCCGCACTCCCTAGTCTGTGCTCCACAACAAGAGAAGCCACCACAATGAGATGCCCACACTCTGCAACCAGAGAGTAGCTCCCCCTCACACAACTAGAGAAAAGCCCATGCAGCAATGAAGATACAGCACAGCCAAAAAATAAAATAAATAAATAAAATTATTTTTTAAAAGATGGAATCTAAAAGATAGAATGTTACTATGGAATCTATCATTTTCTTAGCTCTCTGGAAATGAAAGCTGCTCATAATACACAAATTCTTCTGATGAACCTTTCATTTTCTAGCAGATTTATAGGGAGATATTGCCCACTTAAAGAGTAGACTTCTTATTCTAAAAAAGATATGAATTAATTTCCATCAACTCTACAAATCAAGTTTATCAGTGTATCCAGGCTGTGAACTGATGTTGAAGATGGCAACATAAGTTATGTAGTCTGGGAAGAAGACTTGAAGTCTTAGATAACACCTGTGCCTGACAAGCAGAAGGTCATATCAGGTTCATGACTGGCAAGATATCTTCTGAAGTATAAGCAAAGACCTACTCTGGGAAATATTTCTGGAAAGATGGCGTAGGGATGCCCACATCAGAATCGCATTAGGGAGTCTTATAATTCAGATGGCTGCCTGCATTCCCTTTCCTCAGATAAAATCTCTTCAAGTGGGTCCCTGCCTTTTCAACAGGTCCCCAAATAACTCTTCACATATACCAAATTTGGAGACCAATACTTGGTAGATGCTGACACTGGATCCACGAGTCACTTGATGCATTCCTGTAAGCTGAGAAAGCTCCCCAGTGAGACTAAACTGGACTCACCAGGAGAAAGTCAACCTGAGCAAAGCCCGGGTGACATAAGCCCATATTAACAAGAAGAAAGGGTTTATGTCAAGAGAATGAGAAGAAGAATCCAAGGAAAGATTCGGCCATCACCTTTGCAAACTTGGTGTATTTTCCGATGTCTAGGACCTCTGCCTTTCTCCCCTGGCCGACAGGGTAACAGCAGAACTGGGTAGCCCTCCTTCCAACAAGTTTCTGTGAGGCACTGATCACGCGGTCCAGAGCATTTTGTGAGACTGTGACGCAGAGACAGTGGCTTGAAGTATGATCTAAGAACAATAACACTCCTGGCTTCTGCGCTGTGGGACAGCCTGCTGACAGCAGTGGAAATGTTGATCAGCCCGAGACTGATCAACAATGAATGGGGCAAGTGAGACTGACTTTCAGCTAATCCCAGCACTGAATAGAAGAAATCAGAGATCTTTTACATCATAAGCTATGGGAAGTTAGATCTAGTAGCTGAATTCGCAAAGCCTAAAATGGACATGAAGATGCTGTTGGCAAACATAAGTAGCCTAAAGACCAATGTCCAAGCAAAGCTGAGACTGGAAATATGTAGCTAACCCCAGAGAGCTTACTTATTAACATGAGCTCAGCTAAAACAATTCAAATTCTGCTGGGTTTTTCTATCAGTGAGTCTGTGGCTTGTATTTGTGGTCTAGGAAAGAAACTGTATGAGTGAGTTTCTCTCTACTTCTCTTTCTCATCCTGTCCATTTTTCTCTCCTTTAGTGTCCTCACATCTCTCCCTGCTTCTCGTATCTTGCTATAAATCCCCTCTCGAAAGTAATAATTTTTTCCATATCTGTCATCTGTTTTACTTCCTTTATTTTTTTGTCTCAGGTATTTCTGTAATCCTCTATCTTTCCTGCTCCACACTCTTGGTGCTGTCTCTTTCCCACACTTCTCGTCACAAAGCACATCTCCTTCGCTCTCATCCCATTAATCTCTTCCTGTCTTTGTTTTTGTTTCTTTGTTTCTCAGTGTCTCCCTGTCTTTATATCTCAGTCTTCCAAGACCTTTATATCTATTTTTAAAAATCTCTGTGTTGATCTCAATCTCTATCAAGTTATTCTTAGGAGAATTAATGTGCCAAGGGAAGTGAGCTATTCTGACAAGCAATATCTAAGGTCCCATGGAGAGAACAGAGAGCTGTTACATCCAGTTTTCTCCTACCAGACTGTGAATTCCTCAAAGCCGGGATAGTGCTGGGACCACATTAGGACCATATTTCCCTGTTGGTTCAGTGGTTAAGGCTCCATGCGCCAATGCAGAGGGTACGGGTTCAATCCCTGGTTGTGGAACTAAGATCCCAATTGCCTTGCAGTATAGCCAAAAAAAAGGACTTATAGCTGCCTTCCAAGCAGGTGACCCGGGTTCGTTTCCCGGCCAACACATAGTGCTCTTCGTTTTATTGGGCTTCCCTGGTTACTCAGATAGTAAAGAATCCTCCTGCAGTGAGAGAGATCTGGGTTCGATTCCTGGATGGGAAGATCCCTTGGAGAAGGGAACAGCTACCCACTCCAAAATTCTGGCTTGGGGAATTCCATGGACAGAGGAGCCTGGCAGGCTACAGTCCATAGGGTCGCAAAGAGTTGGACAGGAGTGAGTGGCTTTCACTTTCACACTTATATTAGGGGCACGTATATTTATAGGACCTTTGTTACCAGGGAGAAAGTGTTCATAACAGGTGATACCAATTACTATAGGAAAAGTGTATGCTCAGTCACTCAGTTGTGTCTGACTCTTTTTGACCCCATGGACTAGACTTCTCCAGACAGAAGAGTCTGTCCATGGAATTGTTCAGGCAAGAATACTGGGATAGGTTGCCATTTCCTTCTCTGGTATAGGAAAAGTAAGGTACATCAATATAACATCGTTACATTTGAAAAAATCTTAGGAAACCATTTTTAAAGTCACATTTTCCAGTGCAACTGGCTCAATAGCAGTGTTGGAACTTTTTAAAAATGTATATATTTAAAAAATTTTAATTAGAAGATAATTACAGTATTGTGATGGTTTCCGCCATCCATTAACATGAATTGGCCATAAATATACATATGTCCCCTCTCTCTTGAACCCACCTCCCTCCTCTTCCCACCCCTCTAGGTTGTCACCAAGCACTGGCTTTGGGAACTCTTGCCCATTTTTCATATACATCCTCCTCTGCCCACAATTCTAATACTTTTGTCAAGTGAAAAAATGAAATAGGATTGCCCAGAGGATAGATGGTTCTTCATGCTGGAAAATGGAAAAGAAAGATCAGAATGAGCCTGGAATATCCTACTGCCCCCAGAAAGCAAGATTTTTTTTTTTTTTTTTTTTTTAAAGTATAAGAGGCTCTGGAGAAGAAATGGCAACCCACGCCAGTATTCTTGCCTGGGTAATCACCAGAGGAACCTGGTGTGTTACAGTCCATGGAGTCACAACTGTTGGACATGACTTAGCATCTAAATCACCACCATCAGTAATAGCAGAGGAATATTATAGCAAAAAAATAGGAAATGGCTTAAAACCAAATAATGGATGTCATTGCTCAAGTTCACTAACCTGAAGGTCCAATGTATAAATCCAGTCAACTAGTTAGCCAACCAACTAGTTAATCAGTTCTGCAACTGATGGGTAAACCATCGTGATCTTTTTATCCAGATGTTAACTGGTTTTGAGTTTTTATTATTCTCTTCTAATTAAAAATGCTATGTAAATATAGATATATATGTAATGTAAAGTTAAAAATTAAAATCAAGTATTTTTATGGAAAAAAATATTGTAAGAGGCAATATAAGAAGGCCAAACAACCCAATTTAAGAGTTTCTATTGGCGCGCCTCCTTTTCTTGGCTGCCTCCCAGTTCTAGATTAGCCGCCGCCATGGGTTTTGGAGACTTGAAAAGCCCCGCTGGCCTCCAGGTGCTCAACAACTACTTGGCGGACAAGAGTTACATAGAGGGGTATGTGCCATCACAAGCAGATGTGGCAGTATTTGAAGCCATCTCTGGCCCACCACCTGCCAACTGTGTCATGCCCTGCCTTGGTATAATCACATCAAATCTTATGAGAAGGAAAAGGCCAGCCTGCCAGGAGTGAAGAAAGCTTTGGGCAAGTATGGCCCTGCTAATGTGGAAGACACCACAGAAAGAGGAGCTACAGATAGTAAAGATGATGATGACATTGATCTCTTTGGATCTGATGAGGAGGAGGAAAGTGAAGAAGCCAAGAGGCTAAGAGAAGAACGCCTTGCCCAGTATGAGTCAAAGAAAGCCAAAAAACCAGCACTTGTCGCCAAGTCTTTCATCTTATTAGACGTGAAACCTTGGGATGATGAGACCGATATGGCAAAACTAGAGGAGTCCGTCAGAAGCATTCAAGCAGACGGCTTGGTCTGGGGCTCTTCTAAACTAGTTCCGGTTGGGTATGGCATTAAAAAACTTCAAATACAGTGTGTAGTTGAAGACGACAAAGTTGGGACAGACATGCTGGAGGATCAGATCACTGCTTTCGATGAGTATGTACAGTCTATGGATGTGGCTGCGTTCAACAAGATCTAAAATCCATCATGGATCAGTGCCCTTAAATAAAAGTTTGAAAGACAAAAAAAAAAAAGAGTTTCTATTAATCAAGTTTTAACAGTTTGAGCATGAAATATTATTTTTATTATGGTTACTTCGAGCAAATTGAATCTACAAAAGACCATGGATTCATCAGTTCAGTTCAGTTCAGTCACTCAGTTGTGTCCGACTTTTTGCGACCCCATGGACTGCAGCACGCCAGGCCTCCCTGTCCAACACCAACTCCTGGAGCCCACCCAAACTCATGTCCATTGAGTCGGTGATGCCATCCAATGATCTCATCCTCTGTCATCCCCTTCTCCTCCTGCCCTCAATCTTTCCCAGTATCAGCGTCTTTTCAAATGAGTCAGCTCTTTGCATCAGATGGCCAAAGTATTGGAGTTTCAGCTTCAACATCAGTCCTTCCAATGAACACCCAGGACTGATCTCCTTTAGGATGGACTGGTTGGATCTCCTTGCTGTCCAAGGGACTCTCAAGAGTCTTCTCCAGCATCACAGTTCAAAAGCATCAATTCTTCAATGCTCAGCTTTCTTTATAGTTCAACTCTCACATCCATACATGACTATTGGAAAAACCATAGCCTCGACTAGATGGACCTTTGTCAGCAAAGTAATGTCTCTGCTTTTTAATATGCTGTCTAGGTTGGTCATAACTTTCCTTCCAAGTAGTATGGATTCATAATATTTATTAAAACAGAGAAGTTAAGATAATGAGTACAAAAATATAGTTGTGATACAAAAAATAGATAACCAACCATGAATTTGCCTCTTGTTAATGGATTTTAACAAGTAGCTATTATTTGTATATGGATATTTTGTTTCTCCCACTTTATTGTTTTTTATAAAAATGTATAAAGCTATGTACACATATTTGTTTCAGAGGAAAAAATAAAATTGTGAAAGTGAGCAAACCAATAATCTAGGAAAAAAGCAGAAACTCAAGCAAAAGGAGAAACGAGTGGTTTGGCTGGTACTGAGTTGAACATACAACTTAAGTGGAAAGAAGGTCCAACACTTAATCAGGATCAGTGATCACACAATGTTACCACATAGAAAAAAGGAGCAACAGGGTCTTCCAAAAAGATGAATTAGTCAAATATTCCAAAGAGGAAGAGTCTACAACCCATACCCAATGCCTCATCTTACAGGAAATGAAACCACTAGATGGCCCTACTCATTTTAATAAAACACCAATAAGAAATACATAATTCTTTAAAAAGGTAACAGACCAAGTCAATATATCATACTGATAGGACATTGGGTTTTGTAACTCTGGCAAAGTGAGATTTTAAAAGTACATCATTTCCTGAAAGACAGCAGGTTGTAAAAAAGTAAAACCCAAGTGAAGGTGTGACCTTAAAATTCATGTTGCTGTAAGGCCGGAAGTTAATGCAGCCTGATGATGAGTCCTGTACCCAGACCAAAAATGGATCAGCCAGTAATCCAGATTCTACAGCTTTGGCTGGGCTGAGCACATATACTTTTTTTGGAGGGTCTAGTAATATTACTCTACCCCTGGGAAGAAATAAAAATGTATTACTGAAACCCTAGGAAGATATTAAAATAAGTATACTAATATCCCCTCGGAAGGTATAAAACAAGCACATAAATTATCAAAGAAATGAATAAGTTCATTGTTCCAAGGCTTTAGAATGTATTCAAGTATAAGTATAATAACAAGCTTTGTAGTCCCTGATTTGTGAAAGTTTTATGACATTTGAAGTATTCAAAAAACAGCCATAATGAATTTGCAATTGCATTTTAAATGATATAGGAGAACTTAATCAAATTATAGTTAGTTTAAAATTTCAAGATAATTTTTAAAAAAAATATTTTTATTAGGTATATGAGTTCAGTCATTTGAGCATTAAACAAAATACAAACTTCTAGCTCCTAATAGGAAAACTAAGAGACCGGGACTGTGAGGTCCCCTTCCCCTAAACCATCCCAGGGAGGCTGGAAACCTTTGCAGCACATTAGAATTATCTATGGAAGCTTCAAAAACTACTGATAGTCAGGAGCCCTCCTTGCACTATTTGTATCAGAATGTTCAGAAGCAGAATCTTGGCACTAGACTTTTTAAAATACACCTCAATTCCAAACAATATGCAGCCAGAGTTGAGAACTTGATTGAGGAGTTGAGAAGGCTGTGGAACAAACATCAAAGCTTTGAAAAGACCACAAGGAAACAAAAGACCATTCTGAGTTGGTGTGGAAGAAACTCAAGGCAGTCTGGGATGGGGACACAGTGGAACAGTAGGTGTAGCTGTGGAGGGTGAATTTTGCTCTTACTTATCCCCTACATTGCTTTGCAGGATTTTTTTTTCTGGCCCCATCACTTCCATGGACTAGAAATTAGCAAGAGCAGTCCAGATGCCAGGTATGCATGTGGGGGAAATGGAAGAGCTGGGGAGGTGGGTAGCTTTAAGACCCTGCCAATCTGAAAATTCAGTGGGAACCTGTGTAGAATATCTCGGAGAAGACAATGGCAACCCACTCCAGTACTCTTGCCTGGAAAATCCCATGGATGGAGGAGCCTGGTGGGCTGCAGTTCATGGGATCGCTAAGGGTCAGACACGACTGAGCGACTTCACTTTCACGCATTGGAAAAGGAAATGGCAACCCACTCCAGTGTTCTTGCCTGGAGAATCCCAGGGATGGTGGAGCCTGGTGGGCTCCTGTCTATGGGGTCGCACAGAGTTTGACAAGACTAAAGTGACTTAGCAGGCAGCCTCAATGACAGGGGACTAAGATTTTTATCTCTTCAAGATAACCTGCTTCTTTCCAGGAATTCAAAGAGATTCTCTGAGTGGGGCGATCCCTCATGAAGAAACTAGGAATGGAGTTGGTCTGCAGGTTCTGTGATGTGTGGTGCTTTCATTCCTAGAGATCTTCCCCAGCCTCCACCAGTAATCCTAAGTATGGATATCACACAGGCTATATTCTCTAACCACAATGCAATGATGTTAGAAATGAATTATAAAAAAAAAATTATTAGGAGAACCAGAGATCAGATTGCCAACATCCGTTGGATCATCAGAAAAGTGAGAGAGTTCTAGAAAAACATCTACTACTGCTTTTTTGACTATGCCAAAGCCTTTGACTGTGTGGATCACAAAAAAAAACTGTGGAAAAGTCTTAAAGAAATGGGAATACCCAGAGCACTGGACCTGCCTCCTGAGAAATCTTTATGCAGGTCAAGAAGCAACAGTTAGAACTGGACATGGAACAACAGACTGGTTCCAAATCAGGAAAGGAGTATGTCAAAGCTGTGTATTGTCACCCTGCTTGTTTAACTTATATGCAGAACACATCATGAGAAATGCTGGACTGGATGAAGCACAAACTGGAATCAAGATTGCCAGAAGAAATATCAATAACCTCAGATATGCAGATGACACCACCACACTTATGGCAGAAAACATAGAAGAACAAAAGAGTCTCTTGATGAAAATGAAAGAGGAGAGTGAAAAAGTTGGCTTTAAACTCAACATTCAGAAAACTAAGATCATGGCATCTGGTCCCATCACTCCATGGCAAATAGATGGGGAAATAATAGAAACAGTGAGAGACTTTATTTTCCTGGGCTCCAAAGTCACTGCAGATGATGACTGCAGCCATGAAATTAAAACACACTTGCTTCTTGGAAGAAAAGCTATGACCAACCTAGACAGCATATTAAAAAGCTGGGACATTACTTTGCCAATAAAGATCTGTCTAGTCAAACCTATGGTTTTTCCAGTAGTCATGTATGGTTATGAGAGTTGGACTATAAAGAAAGCTGATCGCCTAAGAATTGATGCTTCTGAACTGTGGTGTTGGAGAAGACTCTTGAGAGTCCCTTGGACTGCAAGGAGATCCAACCAGTCCATCCTAAAGGAAATCAGTCCTGAATATTCATTGGAAGGACTGATGCTGAAGTTGAAACTCCAATACTTTGGCCACCTCATGTGAAGAAGTGACTCCTTGGAAAAGACCCTGATGCTGGGAAAGATTGAAGGTGAGAGGAGAAGGGGACGACAGAGGATGAGATAGTTGGATAGCATCACTGACTCGATGGACATGAGTTTGAGCAAGCTCTGGGAGTTTGTGATGGGCAGGGTGGCCTGGTGTGCTGCAGTCCATGGGGCCGCAAAGAGTCGGACATGACTGAGCAACTGAACTGAACTGAACTGAACTGAGCTGAATTATTGGGAGACAATTTTCCATGGGTCTCTTGTGTTTCTGGATATTGTGTGAGCAGAAATATTGTCAGCTTTTGACTACCTTTTCAAGGATGTTCATAGAGCAACCAGCCTTGGAAAATAAGGGTATAATCTCCCTCCATGACAGAGGGCAGGTTTGTTTGCTGTCTAGGAAAATGAAGACGATGTCTGCCTGTGTGGAAAAGATGAGGTAGGCTGGCTTATACTTCCTTAGGCAAGATAGGAGTTTCCTCATCTCAGGATCCTTCAACTGTGACTGAAACCTCTTGCAGCTGTGTCCTCCTCCTGGACCCTTACATGCATCACTGCGGTAGGACTTGGGAGGCAAGGGGAACCGATGAGAAGATGAAGTCCTTTGTCTTTGACCTTTCGATCAAAGTCTCGAGTCTTTCGCCACTGTTTTTGAAACGGTGACTGACAACATTGGTAACTTAACGAGTAGGTAAAATATAAGACTCTTCACAGTTGTTGATAATAACTTTTAAAAATTCTTTAAGTGTAGATATGAAACTGCTTACAACTAAATAATCTTTAGACTAAAAAGGAATTCATGACTATCATATAGAAAACAGAATAAACAAAGTATTTTAAGCCAAAATTTATGGACTTAGCTGAAGCAGTATTTGGAGGGAAATTTACACATTTAAATAAATGATCAGGAATCAAAAAAGATTGAAAATGAATGAGCTAAGTGTTTAGTTCAAGAAAAAAGAAAAAAGAAATTAGAGCAAAACTAAAGAAATCAGAGAGAAAAAAAATACTGGGTTGGCCAAAAAGTTCATTTGGGTTTTTCCATCAGATCTAATGGAGAAACCCGAACAAACTTTTGGTCAACCCAGTATTAAGCAGGTAAAGAATCTCCCTTCAATTCAAGATACACAGGAGACTCAGGTTCTACCCCTGAGTCAGAAAGATTCCCTGTAGAAGGAAATGACAACCCACTCAGTATTCATGGGAAATCCCATGGACAGAGGAGCCTGGTGGGCTATAGTCCACAAAGTCACAAAAAATTGAACACGACTGAATGACTAAACAAGCAAGCAAAAAATATTATGGGCAGAAGTCAAAGTAAACAATAAGAAAACAATAATAATTTAAGATATAATAATATTAACAACCAATAATACTGAAGATCAGTAAAATTAAAAGCTAATCTTTAAATTTTTTTGAAAAGATAAACAAGATGGTCTTCTGGGAAGAAAGGAAAAAGATCATATAAAGCAAAATCAGAATGATAAAAAGGAAATAACTGCAGATGCATACAACATTTAAAAATTATAAAAGAATGTTGTGAAAGCTATAGTCTACTATATTGAACTTGTAGATGAAATAGATTTTTCTCTCTATGATATTTAAATTATTCAACATCAAGTAGAGCTTGGTGCTGGTTAATCAGCCTGGGCATGTGCCAATCAAAAGGGTGATCTCTGCTGCCAGACTGGTATGTCCTGCTCAAATAACAGCTCTGTATTTCTGAGATCAAAATTAAATTCCCAATTGGCCCAAGGAGAAATATAAATACCATACAGGCCAGTAAGCATTAAAGAAGCAAAATGGGAATCAAAACTTTTATTTTCCAATAAGCTACAGCCAGGAAAATTTTTTAGATGAAACATAGAAGAGCGAGGTAATTCCCTAGTTCATATATTCTCAATGGAATCAAAATCCACTGGTTTTTGAAGAAGGATAAAAATCTTAGATATTAAAATAGTGTGTAGTATATGTGCTACCAAAGTGAGCACTAAAATAGTGTGTAGTTCTCCAAAGGGTCACAGTACATAAACAGACAGCGTCTCTGCAGTATTAAAATTTCAAGGTGAAGGATTAAGGGAAAAAAACCTATCTAAAAAAGCTCTAGTGACAGGGGGAGATACTACCGAAAAAGAAAAAAAAAAAAAAGATTGAGGAACACTCCCTAAATTTATTTAGGAAAATACAGAAAGAATAGAAACTTCTGAGATTATTGTAACATTTTAAGAAGTCGCTCGCATGCTTAGTCACTCAATGGTGTCTGACTCTTTGCGACCCCATGGACTGTAGCCCGTCAGGCTCCTCTGTCCATGGGATTTTTCAGGCAAGAACACTGGAGTGGGTTGCCATTTCCTCCTAAAACTGAATCCAAAACTGAATAAGAAACACATACACACACAGACATATATAGTTATATACACATATGTATGTATTTATATTTGTAAGTGAAATATGCCTCTGTAGATATACAGTCATGTTCCATTATGAAAATGAGTGGAAAAGTCTTCCATAAATATTCAGTAAATGAATCCAACAATATTAAAAGTATATCTCAGAACCAGATTTACCCTTCTACCTTAAACAATGAAAAAAACTGGACAGCATATGGGGAGCAACTGTTTTAAGATACAGGATGATGTGAAGATAAAGACTGTGATTCCAGAGAAAAGGGAAACCAATGAGATGAGTCTTGCACCATTGTAGGTTTCTGCCTGAAGGTACATTCTAGACAGCAGAGTGTGTAGGGATTTCCCGAGCAGAACACAGTGTTCTCTCTGAGATGAGGAGCAGAGATTGGAGTTCTGGGAATCTGAGGTAGCTAGAAACTGTAGAGGCCGAGTTCCAGAGAGGAAAGCAATGTAGAAAAACAGCTCAGTCTTTGCTTAATACTAGGACGTGTAGACACAGTGAAACTCTTCTACATAATTTATGTACTTATTTATAAACATTTGTGCTCACATATATACATTTATGTACATATATAACTAGAATATTACTATTTGAAGGTAGATAATGAGTATTAGAGCTGTTTACGATACACTTTAAACCAACTATTGTATACAAAACAGAGTTTTAACTAATAAGTCCCCAAAGGAGGAAAAAAAGCTCATAAAACTATTCAATTAACCCAAAAGAAGTCAATAAAGTAGGAAAAAGTTCACAAATGACAGATGGAACAAATAGAAGTCAAACAGTGAGGTAGAAGCATATGACTTATTGTATAAAGCACAAATGGTAGAAACACCAAGTTAAAAGCCAGAGATTGTCAGACTGGATAATAAAGTAACACCTAACTATATGCTGCCTGCAAGCAATCTATCTTAAATGTAAAGACACAGTGCATGCATGCATGCTAAGTTGCTTGTCATGTCTGACTCTTTGCGACCCTATGAACTGTAGCCTGCCAGACTGCTCTGTCCATGGGCTTCTCCAGGCAAGAATACTGGAGTGGATTGCTATTTCCTTCTCCAGGGGGTCTTCCTGACTCAGGGATTGGACCCATGTGTCTTTATGTCTCCTGCATTGGCAGGCAGGTTCTTTACCACTAGCACCACCTGGGAATCAAAAGACACAGTAGATTAAAAATAAAAGTGGAAAAGATGTACCAAGTTAACCCTGGTCAAAATAAAGCTGGAGGGCTATACTAATACCAAAAAAAAGTAGAATTCATTGCAAATAATCTTAGCAGGGATAAAGAAGTTCATTTCATAATAATAAAAGGCTCATTTCACCAAAGGACATAACAGTGTTTTTGTACCAAGTATCAGAGCATCACAACAAATCAAGGAAAATGCTAATGGACCGGAAAGGAGAAGTTGGCAAATTTACAATGATAATCAGAGATTTCAACATCTTCTTTTAATAATTTGTAGATCAAGTAGAAAATCTGTTTGGACATAGAAAACTTGAAAAACACAATGTAACCATAAAGGTAAACCATATTTATATTTACAGAATACCCCACTCAATAACTACATAATACACATTCTTTTCAAGTGCCCAGGGAATATTGACTAAGACAATATTCTGGAATGTAAAACAAAACTCAATAAATTGAAAACAATTCAACTCATTCAAAATATGTTCTCTGACTACAATGGAATTAAATTAAAAAACAAGAGAAAAATACTTGAAAAATCTCCAACTGTTTGGAAACTAGCATACTTCTAAATAGACCATGGATCAAAGAAGACATCATAAATAAAATCAGAAAGCATTTTAAACTAAATGAAATGAAAACACAACATATCAAATATTATAGGAAGCTAGTAAATTAGTTCTTAGAGGGAATTTCTTGGGAAGTTCTCAATTAATGACCACCTTAAAAAGGTAGACAAAAATAGAGTATTTCAACCCCAAGGAGAAAACCAGTAAAGCCAAACACTTCCTTTTTTTAAATCAATAAAATTGATGGATCTCTAGTCAGATCGATTAAGACAAAAAGAAGACACTGGGGGAAGGAACTGTAATCACTGTTTCAGCAGACATTTAAACGATAATAAGAGGATATAATGAAACTCTACACACATAAATTTAACAACTTAAATGAAATGGATCAACTCTTTGAAAAACACAAACTACCAAAGCTCCTTCAAGAGAAAATAGATAACCTGTATCAGTTCAGTTTAGTTCAGTCACTCAGTCATGTCCGACCCCATGGACTGCTGCACACCAGGCTTTACTGTCCATCACCAACTCCCAGAGCTTGCTCAAACTCATGTCCATCAAGTTGGTGATGCCATCCAACCATCTCATCCTCTGTCATCCCCTTCTCCTCCCACCTTTAATCTTTCCCAGCATCAAGGTCTTTTCCAATGAGTCAGTTTTTTGCATCAGATGGCCAAAGTATTGGAGTTTCAGCTTCAACATCAGTCCTTCCAGTGAATATTCAGGACTGATCTCCTTTAGGATGGACTGGTTGGATCTCCTTGCTGTCCAAGGGACTCTCAAGAGTCTTTTCCAACACCACAGTTCAAAAGCATCAATTTTTTGGTGCTCAACCTTCTTTGTAGTCCAACTCTCACATCCATACATAACTACTGCAAAAACCATAGCTTTGACTTGATGGACCTTTGTTGGCAAAGTAATGTCTCAGCTTTTTAAAATGCTATCTAGGTTGTCAATCTCTATGCAGATATCTGTTTATTCTGTTTTGAAAAAGAGCATCTTTGCTACCAATCTTTTCAAATTCCAATATCATGTACGATGTGATTATACATGTAGAAGGTCTTTTGAATTGTTCTGCTACTTGCTCTGGATAAGGACTTTAGGTTCCCTTCATAAAAGGATCAAATGTTCTTCTTAAAGGAACTAACTAATATTCCATGGTGGAGAGTGTGACAGCTAAGCTCCAATATTTTTCAGCTGATGCAAGCTGGGTTCTAACCCATGTCCTGGGATTGATAAGAAAGTGCGCGAGATGAACTATTGGGATGCATCATTGCTCAATGTACATGATTAGGATTAACCTCTGGTGTATGAGACAGGAAGTCGGGATTGCTGGTCCATGGGCCAAGCTTTACAGTTAGCCTGAAGAAAATATCTGCCACTTCTTGTTTTCCAAATCATGTATAATTTTTCCATACAAATCTTGAGTTCCTATTTTCCAAACACCTCTCCGTCATAGCTTTTCTTCCAAGGAGCAAGCATCATTTAATTTCATGGCTGCAGTCACCATCTGCAGTGATTTTGGAGCCCAAGAAAATAAAGTCTGTCACTGTTTCCACTGTTTCCCCATCTATTTGCCATGGAGTGATGGGACCAGATGCCATGATCTTAGTTTTTTGAATGTTAATTTTTAAGCCAACTTCTTCACTCTCCTCTTTCACTTTCATCAAGAGGGTCTCTAGTTCCTCTTCACTTATGGATTACGCCAAAGCCTTTGACTGTGTCGGTCACAACAAACTGTGAAAATTCTTCAAGAGATAGGACTACCAGACAACCTTACCTGCCTCCTGAGAAATCTGTATGCAGGTCAAGAAGCAACAGTTAGAACTGGACATGGAACAACAGACTGGTTCCAAATTGGGAAAGGAGTACGTCAAGGGTATATATTGTCACCCTGCTTCTTTAACTTATTTGCAGAAGCACAAGCTGGAATCAAGATTACCAGGAGAAATATCAATAACCTCAAATATGCAGATAATCTGTATTATCTCTGTATTAAAAAAACAGAGACATCACTTTGCTGACAAAGGTTCATATTGTCAAAGCTATGGTTTTTCCAATAGTCATGTACAGATGTGAGAGCTGGACCATGAAGAAGGCTGAACGCCAAAGAATTGATGCTTCTATACTGTGCTGCTGGAGAAGACTTTTAAGAGTCCCTTGGACAACAAAGAGATCAAACCAGTTCATCCTAAAGGAAATCAACCCTGAATATTCACTGGAAGGAGTGATGCTGAAGCTGAAGCTCCAATACTTTGGCCACCTGATGCCAAGAGCTGACTCACTGGAAAGACCCTGATGCTGGGGAAGATTGAGGGTAGGAGGATAAGGGGACAACAGAGGATGAGATGGTTGGATGGCATCATTGACTCAATGAACATGAGTAACAAACTTTGGGAGATAGTGAAGGACAGGTAAATCTGGCATACTGCAGTCCATGGGGTCACAAAGCTTGGATACAGCTTAGCCACTGAAGAACAACACTCTATCTAGGACCAATAGCTTCTTGCTTTTACTCTCAAATCATCTATAATTTTTCCATAATAATCTTGTATGTTATTATTTCCACAACACCTTCTAATCCAAGTTTATTGTTAAGGTGGTTTCTTCAGTGAGGACAGGGAGCCTGCTGGCAAAACTGTAGGACGAGGCCTCCTGCTTTACTTTATAAACCTTGGAAGTTGTTCACTAGTCACTTAGTCATGTCTGACTCTTCTGCGACCCCAGGGACCGTAGCTCTTCAGGCTCCTCTGTCCATGGGATTTTTCCAGGCAAGAATACTGAAGCGGGTTGCCATTTCCTCCTCCAGGAGATCTTCCTAACCTAGGGACTAAGCCCACATCTCCTGCATTGGCAAGCAGGTTCTTAACCACTGAGTCACCAGAGAAGCCAAACTTTGAAAGTACTATTTGACTTTTAAAACTGTATATACATCATTCCTATATAAAATTAAATCTGTAAAGAAAAGGTCTAGTATGGTTGCTATTTCTCCCCGTCCTGGGCAGGGACCACTAATCTATAACAGTGCTCCTTTCCACTGACTCACAGCCTCCTAACCCTTCTCAATAAGGTACTCCAAGCAGGCACTACCAATCAGAGTTGACATGAAACCAGTTCTCCATTCCGGATGGTTTTCACTGCCTCTGTGAACAGATTTTGCTTTTGCTTTTCTAACTCTGAACTCTGTGCCTTTTTCCAGAATGATTCCAAGATTCAGCTCTCTGATGTCATAGACCATAGCCCATGATGTTTACGGCTCCTAAACCAAGCTGTGCCTCACTGCCAGGAAGCCTTCTGTGGCCTCCCTGCCCAATGGGGAGTGGAGAATTAACAACTGTAGTGTACAGGAGTAGATTCATTTAAAGAGGTCTGAACAGCCAGAATCCCTAAGAGAAACCCCCTTTGGGAATAGCGGGTGCAGCCAACTGGACATTTTATTGCCTCAGAGGTCTTCAGCCCTTTATGTCAGTCTGAGTCACCCTGGGGAGAGGGAGTGACCACTTAGCATTCAATTATTTCCTCTCTAAGAAGAGTATCAGCTTCTACAGCCATTCCAACTGTAATTGGCTTACCCCAGGTAGAGAGATCTTACATTATATCTGCAGAGGGTGTGGCACAGGAAAAATTACAGCAGTGAGATCTGTTATCCCACGCTCCCTCCCATCAGGAAGAGCACTGACATTTTTTAATATTTTTCCTTGCAAATCTTCAGTCTCGGAAGCAGAGCAATCCATCATGTTGTCAACACAAATAGGCCTCATAAAATTCAAAGTTAAAGTCACCTCTGACAGTTTCCTAGCCCATAAAAACGAGGGAGGTAGACCAGATAATCTCTCAGGGTCTTTCCAGCTCTCACATCCAGTGATTTTACGGCTTCAGTCAACAATATAAAACAAGAGCAGAAAGCAAAAGACTTCCTTTAAAACTTAGCACAGGTTCTGGAGGAAAAGAGGATTGAGTTGAGAGGTAAGAAGCCAAAATGAATTCTGAAATGAAGTAGGACAATGACAACGTGCTTGTAAAATGTATCACCACCCAAGTGCCTTCCAATTGGCTCTGGATAATTTCCAGACTGGGTGGTAACCGACTGATAAGCATCATTCTTGGTTAATATAACCATGACTTGTTGTGTTTGCCAAAGATTGGAAGAAAACTGAGCCAAGATCTGGAAGCCAGAAGTTCCCACTCCTGCCCTACACATCTAGCCTTTGGATTTTTACATTTTCTACTACATTTCAAGGCAAGTAACTTTAATTTTGCTCCTCTGTCCTCTGTCACTGTAGAATAGCACATCTCCATGGAAATAGAGGATGCCTTTACCTTCACCAAACCTGCTAAAATTCTTCTAGAATCTGACATAGCGGGATTTGCCTTTCAGTTGGTGGAGGTTCAGAATGTAGCCCATACACGAAGAGGTGCTTGTTCCCAGATTGCAAGCACTCTCCAAAATCCAGAGATACAAGAGATCTCTCATGGAGGAAGCAGTAGCTGCAAAAATTAAAGTGGAACAGTCACAGGCAAGCAAAGCTTAAGTTTGGCACAGAATTTGGGACCATTGCTTTGGGAGTCAATGACATCCAGATGGGAATGGAAGCCTCCGGGGTGGGTGAGGCAGATCAGGGAGAACAAGTGTGTGCAGGGGAAGAGGTGACTTGGGAGAGGAGGCTGGTGGGGTGGGTGCTGTCTTGGGTCTGTTCCTAAGAGGCATGTTTTTCCAGCCTCTTCATGCCTTCACACACCTCCACTTAGGGGAGTGTTGCATTTCTTCATTCACTTAATTGAATCATCCATTCTTTCACTGACTCACTTACTCAATTAGTCAAAAAGCATTTATTCAGCACCTACGATGTGCCAAATATTGTCTTAGTTACTGAGTTCACGTGGAAGGATAGGACCCTGTCCCTACCCACCAGGGCTTCTCAACCTAGGCTGGGGAGCAGATGCCATTTAGCATGGTCCACACCATGGTGTGGTGAGCAGATAAGGTGGTGGGAGCATAGGAGAGGGGCAGCTAAACCACTTTTGTGAGGGGGCTCAGTGGGTTTTTTAAAGGAGGGCCTGCCTTAAGGGTCCTGAAGAGTGTGGTATTATTTGCAGGGTCCTGAAGCGGGGAGGCAGTTGCCTCCTAGGTTCTGGGGCAGCTTTCAGGATGTCTCAGAGACAAGGAAGAGCACATGGGGCTTGGAGGTCTACAGGAGCTTCAGAGATCTCAGCTGATGAACTGACCACTTGCTTTGTGGTAGGCGGGAGCCCTCATCTTCACTGGAGTGTTTTCCTGCACGCCTCTGTCTAGGAAATCGCCTTGTTTGTTCTGGCCACATGAATTCACGTGGTTTGATTGTATTTGACTCTGTGCAGTTGGGTTCAATGAAAGGTTCCCTCTTTGGAAGGAATGTGTAGATTTTTGAACCAGAGAATAACAGAAGAAATCGTGCGGTAGTAGTCAAGGTGATTGATCGGTGAAGGAACTGAAGGGAGAGCTTTCAAAAATATCTGGTCGCCATTAGAGGCACTGGAATGGCACACCCACAGCATTTGTATCAGGCATCAGGAGAAATGGGCTTCCCACATGGCACTAGTGGCAAAGAACCCACCTGCCAATGCAGATACAAGAGATGCAAGTTCGATCCCTGGGTCAGGAAGATCCCCTGGAGAAAGGCATGGTAACCCACTCCAGTACTCATGCATGGAGAATCCTATGGACAGAGGAGCCTGGTGGGCTGCAGTCCATAGGGTCGCAAAGAGCTGGACACGACTGAAGAAACTTAGCATGCACACAACCAGAAGAAATGCAATAGACAGGTTACCTGAACTCCTCCCAACCACCTCATGAAAAGGGGTATTACTACACCCACTTTACAAATGAGGAAGCAGAGGCCAGGGTTTTGTCCAAGCCACTTGCCCTGTATCATTTTGAGAGGTCTGTCATGGTTTTCTAAACTAAGGAGAAGCTGAATTAAATGTTCAGAAGTTAAGATCCATGTTGGGGGGAGAAGCAGTACAACTGAGTGGTTAGGTGTGAGCAGCTCAGGAGAACTCCCATGAGTTGGCAGATGTGACAAGTAGTGGTGTCAACCTTCACAACAGGGAACCTAGGAAAGGTGATGGATTTTTAGCCTATATTCTCATCATTCTTCATTCTACTGATTCTGTAAAAGATCACCCCTAGAGACACAGCAGCAAAAGTGAAAAAAAGAGGCAAAGGTCCGAGTAATTATGGAACTTGTCTTCTAGTGGAGGAGCAGATAAACATGTTGAATGTGTTTCCTCTAGAGTAGGATAATGAGTGATAAACATCAGGGAGAGAAACAAAGGAAAGGAAAGAACACCAAAATGTCAGGCTGGTGACATTTTTAGAAGTGGCCAAGAAAGTAGCATTTGAATTAAGACCTGAAGAAATTGAAAGGTGAACTGTGAGGATATCTGGGAGGAAAGTGTTTCTGGCAGAAGAACTAGCACGTGTAGTGCCAATCCTGGCTTTGAAGCCTGTTTAATTTCATGGTCATTCCAGGGATCTCTTGGAAACCGATAGGAGGGCACTCTGTCCCCTGTATGGTATTTTTATGTTCATTTTTATGGGGCATTTATTTTTTTCTGCTAAAAATATCCTGTGCCTTTCTGGAGGTAGGGGTGGGGGGAAGTGGAGTGGAAAAATTATTTCACCATCTCACTTGCAAATCTGCTCAGTGGACTGGAGTCTTTACCTACTGTGGGTTTGAGCACTGGCTTTCCATGCCCATTTCTGGATGTCTTCACTAACATATTCCAGCCCAGGCCCTTCCTGTTTTAATGAAAGGAAAGCAGTGAAGTCCTGCCCACTCATCTTAAAAACTCCCTCCGGATGGCCTGGCCAGTTTCCATTTCAGTAGATGGCACGAAGCTGAATTCATGGAGCATAGAAAGTCTGAACATCTGTTTCTATGGGTCTAAATGATGTCATTTGTCCTGAAACACCCCCAGCCCCACACACAGACAGCCCAGATTCTAAATTTGGAGGAAAAAAGAAAAAACAGAAGGGGAATTCCTACTGGAGTAATGTTCTAGATGTGGAGGGGCACCCAAATCTGGCTTCCATGAATGGACCGATTGAGCTAGGTAGACTCAAGAGGGTTAATCTCCCCTCATTACTTCCCTAAACTCTGTCCTTTGAAAAAAAGAAAAGAAAAATAAACTGAGAAAAGTCATTACTGTGTGAAATGGAGCTGGGGATTAGGATTTCCACGTGTCTAAGAGCAACTGAGTCATTACCAGCGCATAGATTCAAGGTTGATTTTAGGGTAGCTGAGTTCATTCACCACAAGATACTTGACAAACTGTCTAAAGAAAATTTCACTGTGACCCGGCCCAAGTCAGAGTAACAGCTTGCTTCAGACAAGTGAAAATAAGTCAATAACATCCCAATGGTAAAAGGAGGTGGGATAGAGACTGGAACATGGAAAATGAAGGAAATCATGTGAAGGGGACTTTTTATGGGTCAGAAAGAGGCGTTCCTCCCTAAACTTCAGGAAATTGTTCTTCAGCATGAGGGGTGTGATCCTTCCAGGTCTCAGAACCAGAACTTGGGACCACCATGCTGGTCAGTTTTGGTTTCGGGAAGGATGAGAAAGGAACATTTTGCGAACAATATTTAGCACTCCAGGTCAAGTGGGTTGCTTTAAACTCCAGTTCAGGATGGGGAAATTCACCAATTCAGGTGGTGGTAGAAGGCAGGGTGGGAGTGGGTAGGGAATGGCTTAGGTTCTGTTTTGCCAGTTTGGAGCACTAGATTCTTGATTGGCAGCAGCATATGGGGGTCCTACTGGTAGAAAACTAGATCCACAGCAACATCTGGAGAAGTGCTTTGTCTTAATACTTTAAGAAGATAACAAAAGATTTGTTGACAGTGTTTGAACCTATACTTCTGAATAAAATCTTTCTGCTATGCTGTAGATAATGTAAGTTTAATTATATACACCTATACATAAGGGTTAACCATAACAAGCCTGAGACTGCTGTCCTTAGGAAGGCTTGCTTGTCATGGTAGCCCTTGGCTGGTGTGTGGGAATTGTTCAGTAAACAGTTCCTGACTCTGATCTAAAACTTCCCTAATTGATAAGGGTAGCTCACTGTGCCTACCCTGTTTGAACTGGGTTGGCCAAATCATTCCTTTGGGTTTTCCAGTAAAATGTCATGGAAAAACCCAAACAAACATTTTGGCCAACCCAACATCACGTGGTTTATGCTAATCACCTGTTTTCCTTCTGGGAGTCTGGAGTGTTGATACAACAGGGTGTCTATATGATCAGCCTCCCCAAAAGCCTTTGACACTGAGTTTCTAATGAGCGTCTCTGATAGACAGCACTTCATATGTATTTTTACAACTTGTTGCTGGAGTAATTAAGCTTGTCCTGTGTGGCTCCACTGGGAGAGGACTCTTGGAAGCTTGCACCTGGTTTCCTCTGGACTTCTCACATGCCTTTTCCCTTTTGCTGATTTGGCTCTGTATCCTTTCACTGTAATATATCACAGCCATGAGCGTGACCATAAGCTGACTCCTGTGAGTCCTCGCAAATCACTGAACCTGGAGGTGGTCCTGGGGACCCCAGCACAACACTAAACCATACATACTTTAAGGCTGGGTTCTAAAGTTAATGACCAGTTCCTCTGAAGAATTCAAAAAATTCTTTAATTAGGTGGGGTTAAAAAAAGTGTTGATTCCAGTCTGGATAATTGTGTTGACCTCTTCTTGGTGACCCCTACTGTTCCTGTCCCATGCCCCGTCCCCAAGAGTAATTGATTCCCCATACCCCTTATGTGTGCTATTCTGTCTCTACTTTCCTATCATGGAGCGGGGTCAGGGCAGAGACAAGGAAGGAGTGTTGGGATTTATCAGTGGTTAATGCTCAGAACTCCATGAGTGTTGGCAGTTCAGCTCTTAAGCCAGCAGGAGAGTGATGGTGATGAGCTGACCTACAGGCCCAGTTCAGGACAGACTCCTTCAGCAGGGCATAGATGGGCTTATCCCAAGTGCCTTTCTGCCTGAGGTTTTTTTCTGATTCCAAGCTGACCTACTTTCACGTGGTTTCCACATACTCTTTCTTCAGCTGATGCAATCAGTTAATTAACAGAGAGTCGTGCTCTGGCCTGTGGGCATTAGCATCTGTAAGGTGGCTATGTCTGTCTATAACCTCGTGCGCTGATTTGGCTCTCAAAGAAAAAACTGATCCAAGTTCAGCAGTATGCCTCACTCATGGTTCCTTCCTCCATCTGCAGCTACACCTTGTATGCAGAATTACTTTGAAGACTGGGGTCATTTCTAGAACAACCCGCAGGGAAAAAAAAAAAAAAAAAGCAAGTTTTCAGCTTGTATGTGCTGTTCACGGTCTTAGAAAGACATTTGCCATGTATCCAGTAGTGTCCCAGACAGCCACTCAGATGTGGAGGCCTTCCTGGCAGGACGAGTCTATTTTGCTAGTATTATTTCCTTCTGCAGACATAGCGTATATCCGTGAAAATACGAGAAGGGACCTTGGAAAGTACACAGGAAGCATGCTGAGAGGAGGCCCATGTTGAAAGTCTGGAAGATGTGTTTATTTCATAGACTTGACTCCAAGGGCTGGTTTTCTAAATTGCCTAGCCTGCTTAGCTTTGGAAGAAAATAGTCCATAGGTCTGGCAGCCCCCATAGAAGGCCAAAGGAAAGTAGGACTCCTGGATGTGGAAAGTGAAAGTACTCAGTTGTGTCCGACTCTCAGTTGTGTCCGACTCTCAGTTGTGTCCGACTCCAGGCCAGAATACTGGAGTGGGTAGCCTTTCCCCTCTCCAGGGGATCTTCCCAGCCCAGGGATTGAACCCATGTCTCCTGCATTGCAGATAGATTCTTGACCAGTGGAGGTGAGAGGAATAAAGGAGCAGAAGTATCTAGATAGCCACAGGATCCAAGGGTAGGAGAAGGAAAGAGAAAGTGTCCATGGATGAGGGGCCAGGAAACCCCAAGGACTTCTTGTCTGATTGAAGTCTTATCACCCCCACTGAACAGTGGAATAGGATTGAGAGACCACTTATGATTGTTAACCCAGGGTGGACCTTCATAGGTTGCTATAGATGGACTGTTACAAGTGGCTTCAGATCCAAAAAGAGAAACCAGTCAATGTGTTCTGTCTCTGCATGATGGACAAACTGAGAGTAAGACTTTTGGATAATGTGCTCCCCATGCTTCCAACATTACAAGCTTCACAGGGAAATAGAAAAATCTCACATTTATGATGTCAGGAAGTGCTGGATGAGCAGAGGAATGTACTAGAACTATCTGGAAATTTTTCCTTATTGTTAACTTCAAAAGTCTCTTTAACTAAGGTGTTTGGGGTCAGAAGCCTTTAAGGGAACATGATGTGAAGAAGGTCTCCTTTCATATCTAGAGTCTTCTCTCCATCTTTAACGACTGTGAATAGAGACCCCGTCATTTTCACTGACACACATTGGCTGTGCGCCTGGGGTGGTTGGGGGAAGCCATAGAGTAACTAAGACACAACCTCTTCCCTCATGGAGCTTACCGTCTAACATGGGGACGCCCTACTGTTGAATAGAGGGCTAGTTGGTGGACCAATCCCAGCTCTCACTGGTGCAGTGTTCTATACTTACATATTGCCCATCTGCAGACAGATCTGCTCAGAAGACTGTGAAGGCTATATTCTTTCCCCAGAGCAATGGCTTTCAGCACCACCTGTAAATATCTTGTAAGGAGGTCTTCAACAAGCATATTTTAGTTTCTCATAATTCAAAGCAATCCAACGTTTATTAAGGCCTAAAAGAATGGAAAAGAATGTGGTCTGTAACCTCAGGTCCCCTGATTATTCTCTTGAGATTGCCTGTGAACCCCAAATCATTGCTTGGCAGGCAGCACAAAACCTCCAGCCCCAGCTGAGCCATTTAATAGGCGCTTAGGTTGAAATTTTGCAAATTTTCTAGAGAAGAAAAAAAGCAATTTCCCTAAGCATACAGAAATATTTCATGCAGCTGCACTTGTATCCTACACATTTCTTCCTGCTGCGAAGGATGACCTGCCTCTGCCTCTGTCCAGGGAAACCCACCACCTGTTCACAGGATCCTATCTCTTCTTTCCATTCAAAGACATTGCATCTTTCTCTTGTATCATTAACTTTCCTATTTCTTGTGATTTTTATCCCATTGACATATCAAAATGCTGTAAGTCCCTTTTATATTAAAAAATAAACAAATCTTGCCTTGACCTCCAGTTCTTTATCTATTATTTATTTTGCTTTCTTTATAGCAAAATTCCTTCAAAACAACTGTTGCTCCTAACTCTACCTTTCCCTCTTCCTATTCTTTGACCCTTATCTGTCAGATTTTCATCTCTATAGTAACACTGAAACCAGAATTCTAGTAGACACCAACAAGTCTCATCTTGCTAAATCCACTGGTCAATCTTATCTTCATATCATTTGACCTCTCATGAGTATTTTACATAGTAGGTCATTTCCTTCTTATGAAAACCCTTTTTTTCGAATTTTGGGGTAGCCCACTCTCCTGGCTTACTTTTTTATTTTTTTTGCTGCACTGACTCTTTGGGGCGATGCACATGTTTTTCTCTAGTTGTGGCATGTGGGTTTAATTACCCTATCATGTGTGGGATCTTAGTTCCCTGACCAGGGATTGAACCTATGTCCCCTGTATTGGAAGACAGATTCTCAACAGATGAACCAGCAGGTAAGTCCCTCTCCTGGTTGATTTACTCACTGATTACTCCTCTGCGCCCCTTGCTGGATTTGCCTCCTCTTGCTTCGTTCTAAGTGTTGAGGTGTCCTAGGCTCCTTCATCAGACTTGTTCTCTATCTCCCCTCACTCTTAGCTGATCTTACCCTGTCTCATGATTTTAAATGCTATTAATACTCTAATGACTTCTCGAGGGTTTAGGGTGGTACAGAACTTAAGTGGGAGCTGGACTAGGAGCTCGGGGCTCGAGCAGAAATGCGGGGTGCTTCACTGATCCTGGAGTGGAACCCATCTCTCCTTCCAGCATGTCCTTGCTGGGGGTCTGGAGCCTGGGAAGTTGGAGTCTTTAATGAGCACGCTCTGGAAGTGTGTCAGCTACCTGATTACGACGCCCTCGGGGGTGGAGGGTGCTCCCTGCCCATTCACGTGGTGTTTCCCCTGCGTCTCCACCTTTGCCTTTCAGCATAAGGCCCATCTGCCGTAGCAATGCCTCCAGTGTGTGGCACCTCGTGGGGTGTTCCTTCTGAGCAGCACAGTGTTTCCTTAAAGAAACACACACCTGGAAGTGGAATTTCTGGAACGACTCTTGGATGCTTTCCAGAGGAACCCTAGCAACACGTGCAAATATCCTTGTATTTTTCAACATGGCAACGAATATTTCCTCTCTTCCTTTTTAGTGTGGGGGCTGGGCTCAGTGAGTACTCAGGCAACTCATTTCTGGGTGGCAAGGGTGGATAAGGTCAAAACAACTGCCGTCAGTTCTGGGTCGTTCCCACCAGCATCGAGTGTATTATTATTTTAATATCCCAGTGGAGACTAAAAATGGAAAGCTGAGAGGAAAAGATGGAGATGAGAATTCTGGACAGAGGGAATTTTAAGCTATGAGAGTGAATGCAATCTCCAAAGAAAAGAAGAGATAGAGGAGTAGAGGGAGGTGGATGGGAGGAGACAGGGCCTCAGATTGCTAGACCATAGAATTTATTGCCCAAACTGGAACAGCTTTGGGAGAGACAGGGGCCAAAATTAATAATGACGCTGGGAACTCAGACGTAAAGCAGAATTGTCTTAGGCACATGACGACACTAGAGTCACCTCTACTGAGGGACTGGTGATGATTGCCTTTGCCACGGCCCTGACATAACAGCAAGCAGGGATTCGCTACAGTCCAGAACATGAGTCCTTTTGGTTGGGTCTCCTGAGGGAGCCATTGTCAACTCAGGCAACCTGTCTTCCCTTGGCCGCTAAAGGCCTCTAGCCTTTCTCCTGTTTTAGCATCCTTCCTTGTGGACCAGTGAGGTATAGGATAGGACACAGATGGGCAGCTCTCTCCAAATGTCTCAAGGTAGAAAACTGTATATATTGGGAAATTAATAGAATTGTCAAAAGAATATAATCAGTTACATAAATTCCTTAACCAAAGCCATAATCCTATGATAAAAATTTTCATGATATTAAAACTGTCATCATGTCTATAAAATTCCCATCTCCCCCCAATTTAATGATAATATACCGTTGTCCCTACTTTGTTTCCAACCCAGTTTCTTTATCTGTGCCCTCCTACCTCTTCTGGGACCTTGATCCATATTTTATTTAAAAATTCATTTCTTGACCCTGAGTCTTCATTTTAACCTACATCTAGAAGAGTATAGACTCAATGTCTTCCATTTTCCTCTCCCACCTCTTCCACTCTCTGACCTGTATAACTTGGGCTTCTACCATCTCCATTTTTTTTTTTTTTTTTTGGTGTTTTGACCAGACTGAAGAGTTCTGACCATCTAAATCAGTGTGGTTCACGATAGGCTCTGACTAGCTTAGTCATTTCTGAGTGCTGGGTTTCTAAGAGAAACCAACTGGTTCTCAGTAGTTACCAAAGCAGCAAACTGATTCCAAATTCGTCAAAATCAGTTTTTAAATGGTTCTAACTGGGTCAATCCAACATCCCTGGTTCAAATTGGATAAAACAAGCTCAAGCAGGATAAAACATTCCGACTTAGGGCAAATTAGATACAGAGCAATTCACACTGACTGAGGCCAGATGAGCCTGGTTTTAACTTGTCCTTACCAGGTCAGACCAACATGAATTGGGTCACAGTGGTTCAGAAGGAGGAACTGAATTCAGTGAGGTGATACTGCTTTATACAGGGAAAAACAGTAAAAAATTATTTTTAGCAGAGCAAACAGATTCTAGCTAAATTAAACCAGCTTTAAGTCACATTTGTTAAAGTAGCTTGATTCAGGCTGTATCAAGTCAATTCTATCTTCAATAGTGTTGCCATTGCGGATTAAAACCAGTTTTGACCAGTTTAAACCAGATCTGGCATCATGACTTAAAAAATACTAGCTATTTACTGAGGAAGAAAAGATATGGATAAGTTATAAATGTCACTATATCTTATATCTTATTTACATTTTGCTTTCATAGATGAATGAGAGGTATATGAAATCCAAAGCACACCTTTTACCAATTCAGCAATTAAAACCAGTCAGTTTTAAAGGAAATCAACCCTGAATGTTCATTGGAAGGACTAATGCTGAAACTGAAGCTCCAATACTTTGGCCACCTGATATGAAGAGCTGGCTCATTGGAAAAGACCCTGATGCAGGGAAAGATTGAGGGCAGGAGAAGAGGGTGGCAGAGGATAAGATGGTTGGATAATATTACTGACTCAATGGGCGTAAGTTTGAGCAAACTCTGGGAGATACTGGAGGACAGAGGAGCTGGCGTGCTGCATCATGGGGTCTTAAGGTGTCAGACACAACTTAGTGACGGAACAACTACAATATTCATTACTTACAGATTTCTCTCAGCGTTAAAATTATTTTTACACTGTTGAGTTTTCTATATTTTAATCAAATCAAGGCAGGTTCTTAGCAAATAAAAACAATTCTCATCTAGAGAAGAGATTCCCTCAATGGAAGTGAACTACATGACCAGGCTCTGACCTCACTGGTATTTCAGGAGAACCTCTCTTTTTCATGGGGACAACACCCAGGTTTGAATTTCTTCATTAAAAGTAATTAATGAGGAGCTAGACCTACAACAGCACACATTTTCAAAGAGAAATGACTTCTCCAGATCTGTGAGGATTCTGTCCCAAGGTGGTGCTGCTTTTACGGAAAATATGTTGACTCATGAACTGCTGAACCATCTTTCCGTAATCTGAAAATAGCTCTCCAATAAAAACCTTTTTATATTTTTTTTTCTTCAAAGAATTTCTGGATTAAATCATAGTTTGATACTGATGGGCAGTGCAAAAGTGAACGAATTCAGAACTATGTTGATGGCTTCCGAGCCACCTGAATTGATACCTAATCATACTTATTTATCCAAATGGCAGACTAGTTTAGAAGTAGAACAAAAAGGTGTAGAAATTGAATGAGAGTACAAGTTATAGTACAATTAGTAATAAAACTGAAGTTGAAGGTCATTTATATGAACCACCTGGTGATTCAGCCACCTGCAATGCAGACTGCCTGCAATTCAGGAGATGAGGGCCCACTCTCTGGGTGGGGAAGATCCCCTGGAGGAGGAAATGGCAAACCACTCCAGTATTCTTGCCTGGGAAACCCCACGGACAGGGATAACTGGTGGGTTGCCCCCCATGGGGTCGCAACAGTTGGACACAACTTAGCAACTAAACCACCACCACATTTTAAAAAAGTATTTCAAAACCTGAAAGTAAATATTGGGTTTTGTGTTTCAAAACCAAACACCTACAAACTTGACACCTGGTCCTATTATATAACTTGTTTAAAGTTATATAGAATTGTATACAAATGAATTTGTTCTCAATACTTTAAGCTACTTGTAATCATATTAAAATGAGAACTTCCTTTTCATATCAAAGTTTGCACGCCAATGGCCCCACAATGTCCTCTGATAGGCTAGATTGTGAAGTAAGAAAATTCCTCTCTGCTACTGTACTCCCACTGTCCATCACAACTCCATCTCTCTGGTACAATTGGTGAAGAGTTGCTTTATGCAAAGGAGTCCCCAAATGTTCCATATGTACCTGAAAGAAATATATATTCATCCCGCTGTTGGGTGGCTGCTGCTGCTGCTAAGTCACTTCAGTCGTGTCCGACTCTGTGAGACCCCATAGACGGCAGTCCACCAGGCTCCCATCCCTGGGATTCTCCAGGCAAGAACACTGGAGTGGGTTGCCATTTCCTTCTCCAATGCATGAAAGTGAAAAGTGAAAGGGAAGTCGCTCAGTCGTGTCCGACTCTTCGTGACCCCATGGACTGCAGCCAACCAGGCTCCTCCGTCCATGGGATTTTCCAGGCAAGAGTACTGGAGTGGGGTGCCATTGCCTTCCACACTGTTGGGTGGAGGAGTCTATAAATATTGAGTAGACTCAGTTGGTTGATGGTGTTGCTCGGTTCTATTTTTGCTCACTGTCTATTTTTCTTAATAATTTTATTTATTTATGGTTGTTCTGGGTCTTCTCTAGTAGCTTTATGGTCGCTGCTTGGGCTTTCTCTAGTTGTAGCGAGTGGGGACTACTCTCTAGTTGCGGTTCACTGGCTTCTCATTGCAGAGGCTTCTCTGGTTGTGGATCTTGGGCTCTAGGATGCATGCTCACAGTAGCTGCAGCTTCTGGGCTCTAGAGCACAGGCTAAATTGTTCAGTGGTATGTGGGATCTCCCCAGACCATGGATCAAACCCTGCATTAGCAGGCTGAGTCTTTAGAGTCTGTACCACTGAGCTATCAGAGGAGCCCCACTGTCTATCTTCTTAAACTATTAATTAGAGACACAGGAATTTTGACGTCTTCAACTCTGTGGATTTGTCATTTCTCCATTTGGTTGTATCAGTTTTTATTGTGTTCTGGGATTCTGCTGTGGGTGTGCATACACATTTAGGATTGCTATGTCTTTGTGAATTGGCACTTTTATCACTACCCGATGTCTCTTCTTTCTACCTGGTAATTTTCCTCAAAGTGAAATCTACTTTAATGCCAAAATAGCCATTGCCATTTTCTTATGATTAGTGTTTTCACAGTTTTTCTTTTTTTCCATGTATTTATTTTGAATATACTATATCATATTTAAAGTAGATTTCTTTGAGGCAGTGTAGTTGTATCTTGTTCCCCTTAAATTTAATCAGCGATTCAGACATGTATATATATATATTCACTCTTTTTCAGATTATTTTTCCATATAGGTAATCACAGAGTAACAAATGGTGTGTTTTTTTAATTCATTTTTTTCAGTTTTTCATTTCATAGGTCTGATGGACACACTCTAAAATGGTCCCCAATGGTCAATGCCTCTTGAATTTATGTTATTGCTTAATACCATCTGCTCAAATGTCGGCAGGTCCCATATGGTGTTTTTAACCAATAGAATATGGCACGAGTAATGGGATGTCACATCTTTGGTTATGTTACCTAGGTTAGCTTCCATATTTCTAGGAGACTCTCTTGATAGAATCATTCTCTTGCTGGCTTTGATGAAGCAAGTTGCCATGATGGAGAGGCTCACATGACGAGGAACTGAGAACAGCTACCTACCAGTCAACATCCAGCTAAGAACTGAGGCCCTCTATCCAACAGCCCCAAAGAAAGGGCATCATCTTACTAACCATGTAAGTGAGCTTGGAAGTGGATCCTGCTTCAGTCAAGACTTCAAATGAAACCCCGGCCCTGGCCAACACCTTCATGAGAGACTCTAAGGCAGAGAACCAGCTAAACCATGCCTGGACTCCTGACCCACAGAAACTGTGAGGTACTTGTTTTAAGCTAGATTTGTGGTCATTTGTTTCACAGCAATAGATAACTAGTATGTTATACCATTTAAATTAGTAATATATTTGCACCTAGATCACCATTTTATTATCTATTTTCTATTTGTTCCTTCTGATTTTCATTTTCCATTTTCTACATTTTTGTACTACTTGAATATTTTTATATTTTTGGTGGAGCTTATAACTAGTATGTTATACCATTTAAATTAGTAATATATTTGTACCTAGATCACCATTTTATTATCTATTTTCTATTTGTTCCTTCTGATTTTCATTTTCCATTTTCTACATTTTTGTACTACTTGAATATTTTTATATTTTTGGTGGAGCTTATAACTAGTATGTTATACCATTTAAATTAGTAATATATTTGTACCTAGATCACCATTTTATTATCTATTTTCTATTTGTTCCTTCTGATTTTCATTTTCCATTTTCTACATTTTTGTACTACTTGAATATTTTTATATTTTTGATTGAGCTTTTTTTTTTTTTTACTATATCTCTTAAAAAAACTTTTTAGTAGTTTCTCTAGGAATTAAAATACACATGTTTTCACAGCATGTGTAGAATTCTGTTCTATAATTTCAAGTGAATTATAGAAACTTTATCACCATATAAGTACTTTTGACATCCTCTATTTATATTAGTTGTGGTATTATTGACACATCTGTGTGTGTGCTTAGTTGTTCAGTCATGTCTGACTTTTTGCAACCCCAGTGGGTTGCCATTTCCTCCTCCAGGGAATCTTGTAGGGATCAAACCTACATCTCCTGTGTCTCCTTCATTGCAGGTGGATTCCTTACCTGCTGAGCTATCAGGGAAGCCCACTGGTACATCTACATATATTAAAAACTCCTTCAGGCAACGTTATAAGTTTTTAACTGTCATGTACTCTCCATGATCTTCACCCCTTCTGGCTCCGTGGAGCCTTCTTCCTAATGTTCTAGGCAGTATGCTTGGACTATAGTTTCCTTCCTCTGCCACACATTTTCTGTGACTGTTTTTGTGCCTGGAGCCAAGTGACTGGAGGACAGAGAAAGGAAAAGAAGGAATGGAGACTTGCTCGCATCCTGCCAATCACTGCTCCTCTGGTCCAGCAAAATGATTCTCCTTCCCACAGGACTTCAGCTGCCTGCTCATCACCACAGCTGCCACACTATTGCCTATGGAGAGGCTGAAAAGAAGGAAAAAAAGAAACGAAAACCAGGGGATTCCCCCTGCCCCCTCTCTCTGATCCTTAGGAGTCCCCTTATTTCTTGGATCAGAAACAGAGGATTTCACTTGGAGCTCTTTCTGTCAGCCCCTGGTGCACACTTCTGAGTTTCTGGCTGTCTTTGGGTGCAGGCTGGGCAACACTGGAGGAAAAAAAATGGCAAACTCACTGCTGGCGGAACTTTGAATTTTGGTCTCCTTCCCCGATCTGCGTGCTACAATTTATGTTTCAGGGCCCTCAGAGAGCTGCTCCGTCCATTCTGTCCAGGATTTATAGTTACATTGAGTGTGCAACTACTGTGCCCTTCTTATTCCATCTTTTCTGGGGTCAGCATCTCATTTTGCTTTTAAAATCATTGGTGTTTTGCTTGGTGGGAAAAAAAAAATCCTCAGAAGTTGCATTTTAAAATTTCATAGACCAGCAATAGCTCTTTATTTTGGCCTGAAAGAATTAGGCAGTCCCCATACTATTTTCTGAATCTACAGTTCAGAAAGACAAATTCCCAAAGGAACAAATTCACTCTAAGATTGAACTGCAGACTTACTTGGCCTGCATGATACTTCCAGTTGTTTCGTGTTTACGTTCTCCCCTTTCACATTAATAAGGGGGGGGGGGGGGAATAGAGAGTGTTCCAAGAAGGCTGTAAGAATTCTAAAATTTTCAGCCTAAGCGATCGGGAAGATGACTGTCCTTCACCCAGATGTGGAGCATGGAATAGGAAATAGCAGTTTCGGTGGTGGGAGATGATATGTTTTGTCTGTAACACATTGACTTGAAGAGTCTGCCAAAATATCCAGAAAATGGAAACCTAGAGTTGAAAAGTTATCATGGAAGATGTGAGGAAGAAAATTATTAAGGCAAGGGAGGAGAGACAGGGACCGTGTACTGAGGTGTGCTTAAACTTCCTGCTGCTAAGGATCCCCCTCCCCCAGGTCAGGCCTCAGTCTGAAGAGCTGCTCAAGACCCCTCCCACTCCTGTGCCTGCTCACCCTACCCCAACATCTCTCTATTACGAGAGCCTGGTGAAACCGCCTACGTATTTTCCCTTTCAGGACATCAAATGATCCTTTACCTGGAGTTTAATCAAAGTTTTAGAGGGGGTGTTTGGTCACCATGGCAGAACTACTGGGGGAGATTTTTTAGGATTTTTCTGATTCTGGCCCCTGATGGAGACAAATAGTCTGGGGTAAGTTGCAACGTTCTGTAGCCTGCATGACCTGTGTCAAGAATTTGCCCCTTAACTTGAGCTAATCAGTACAATTAGCTCTGGACAGTGAAATAGCAAGGCTTTTCAAGCACATTACCACTGCCAACTTGTATTTACAAATGCCATCAGGTTTTATTGTAAAAGCCGTGGTACGCTAGGTTTTACTGCCTTAATAAACAAACCCAAATCTCAGTGACTTAACACAGCAAAAGATGCTACCTATCCAATCAGAGGCAGTGAGTGCTCTGCTCATCAGAGACTTCTGGAACCTATGCTAACCAAGGCGATATCTAAACTGTAGCTTCCACAATCATGGCACCAGTGGGAAGGGAAAATGATTGGTTTGCTGAGACTTAAAGCATCTGCTAACTGCTCCCCCCCTTCCTCTTTCTCTCCCTTCTTTCTTTCAATTTAAAGAAGAATAGTCACATTCCATTGGCCAAAGCAAGTCACACAGCCACATTTAAGTTCAAGGGGACAGTGAAATGAAATCCTCTTTTGCCACTAAGGGGGAAATAATCAGGCTTAATAATGACTGCCTAAACCGTGCCCTTAAGAATTACCTCCTCTTTAGAGTTGAAAACCTTAGACTCTATTAAGGCACTTTTCCCAGGTCACACAGTTGATAAGTTAGCAGAGCACAGGTCCAGGTGCACACTTGTTCAGCTCAGATATCTCCTCTTCAGGAAGCCATTATACAAAAGATGGTTCTTATTAGCTTCCAGGGAGCTTCAGATGCTGGCAAGTGAAAAGCTTGACCCCCAATTTCACAAAAATAATTTTGTGAAAAAGTTTCTTTTATTCATCTTTTTGAAACAAGCTGTGTTTTTTTTTTTAAAGAATGAAAGAACAAAGGAAAGAAAGAGAAAAAAATAAAGAGATTAAAAAGAGAAGAGAAAACAACAGCCAGATCTTCTGCCCCACCTTGATCTGCACCACTCACTTTGTTGCATGTCAGAGTGATTTGGTTTCTTTCCCACTGTGTGGTATTTTCCATTTAGAAGACTGGGTCAGAAGTTTGTATATTAATCTACATGCTTGTTCTTGCTTATGTTTGTTCTCTGCTTGATCCCGTACCCTTCATTCATCCTTGGAATGTTCCCATGACAATGGAAGAACAGCAATGCAGCTAGCCAGACAAAGGGAACAGACCAGGGACATAGCCCACCTTCTCTCAAAATTCTAAGAGGGAACTTAATTGGTCTTCCAGTGCAGGGGGTATCGGTTCAATCCCTGGTCAGAGAGCTAAGATCCCACATGCCTCAGGCCAAGAATACAAAACTTGAAACAGAAGCAGTATTGTAACAAATTCAATCAAATGCTCCACATCCAAAAAAAAAAAAAAAAAAAAAACCAGCAGAAATATCCTAAAAAAAAATAAGAGAGAAGGTAAAGGGCATGAGCATGCTGTCTACCCATTTCCCTACTTGAGAGGTCAGCCATGTTTAGTCCCACTCTCTGATGAGGAAAAGGAGGCTCAGAGAAGTTAAGCCAATGTTCAAGGTCACTTGTCTAGAACCAGATATAAACCCGCTGCTACTATTTTTCTGGATCATAGCTTCAGACTGCCCCACTCTGCAGCCTTCCTCTACCCTCCTACCCGTGGTGCAGCGGTCCTTGAATGTATCATGCCGGCTGGTGCAGGTGGAGCGCTTGCCTGTCTAAAGACTTCCGCCTTCACAGACTCACTCTCTGATGGGCACAAGAGTAGGTACAGTCCTTTCCCTGGGAGACGCAGCGATGAGGCAGCAACCCCACTGCTCAGACTGCCGGCCCTGGAGGTGATAGTCCTGCCAACACTTTAGAAGAAGAGTTTCTTGGGTCTCGGGACTCTTCCTGAACAAAGTCGAGATCCATAGATGAGTTCTGGAGAGAGACATGAGTAGTAGAAATTTGTGTCCATGCCGCAGGACCAAGCCTCTGGATGAGCCCATGAGGAAGATCCAGTGGTGTTTTTGTTTTGACTCCAAAGAAGGAAAAACACCACTTGAGTAGATTAAATGTGCTTTGAGTAGGGCCCAAAGTCCTCAACTTTAAAGTGCATGCGATCTGATACTCAAGATATTTTTAGTGGCTTTGATAGCTGTTTCTGACGGCATGAGACCCCAGCTTTCTCCATGCGTGGACTTCGGAGAGGCAGGACAGTGGAGGGGGTCCCTGAAAGAGCTCAAGTCCTGGCCTCCGTGGTAGTTATTCTTGGTCTTGACCAGACACATACATACTTGCAGAATTGTTTGCCACTCACTTACCCAAATCAGACAGAGGAAGTGCTTTCTTCCACCTCCAGAACTTTGTGGTTTGAAATAGGGAAAGGTGAACTTAGGGAGAAGCCAGCCGTGGATCCTCTGGCCTGTGGACCAACAGCTGCTTCAAGGAGAACACTGGAGTCATTCCAGGGTTCACACAACCAGCAGGCCTTCCTTCTCTCATCCTTCTCAAATAAATGAATGCAGCAGCTATGTCAGTGAGCCTTGAAGACTGTGACACAGGCTGTGGGGAGTTTTCTATTGAAGCCATAACTCGGCACTAGAGTTGTGTGGTAATTCTCTACATTATAGGAAAGAAACAAGCCATTTCAAATGCAGCTTGAAATTTTTTATAAAGATGTCACATACTTCTCTGTATGTGTCATCTTTTCCCAGATGGATCCAAAATGAGCCACAGAATTTCCCTATTGCAGAGTTTCTGAGAGAATCACAGATTGGAGGGCTGGGAGGGGCTTGGTATGAGTCCCTTTTCTTCCAACAGATATAAATATGTTCTTCCTATTTTCTCAATGAGGGGACCGCAGGTCCGAGGTTGGTGATTTCTACAATGACATGGCTGGCAAGTGACGCTGGTATGGAAGTTGGGAGCTACCTGTATTTTTCTACTATGCTAAACTGCTTCTCACAAGGAGAGGATGCCACCATCATGCAGAGAGTATAAAACAGAAAACAGTAAAAAAAAAAAAAGAGGAATGCCAATGTCTTGGCAGCAAAGACTGACAAGATGTCACAATCAGCATGCAGTAGGTCTTTATGTATTGACATTAGGGGCAGGATGAAGGTGACGGGCAAAGTAGAACAATGAACCTGTAGACCGTTTGACTTTGTGGTCTGTAGTGCCTGGGTTTTATGTACAAGGTGTATCTGGCCGGTGTTGAATTGAACATGCGGTATCTCTGAGACTTTGTAAAAGTCAATTTGTTCAACAAAAAGCCAATTTGATAAAAGAGGGAAAATTGCCAATGAGGCTAAGGTGACAGCGATTTCAGGCACCGTGTAAGCTGATTAGCCTCACACAGTGACGCTGCTCCGTCTGCTGAGACCTCTGACCCCGTGGCCTCCTTGTAGCCGCGCGGTGCTGGTCACGAGGGCAGCATGGGCAGTGAGCGGAGGCCAAGACCTTATTAGGAGAGTCTCCCAGGAGGCAGGGAAGGCAAACACAGGGCATTCCTTTAGAGTGATGGATTTATTTTGCATTTATTTTTGCTTTACAAAAAAGTCGTGGAATGATGTTTTATAGTACCTTTTTTTCCTTTTTTAATTAACTGGAGGAACTTTTTTTTCCCTCTCCCTTTGGATGAACACAGATCTGGTCAGGTCAACCCCTGCTTAAACTCCCTCAGAGGCTTCCTCTTGTTCATTTAAAGATAACCCAGCTCACAGAAAAGACCATAAGCATCACTCACTTAAAAAAAAAAAGTATTTATTTTTTATTAGAGGATAATTGCTTTACAAATTGTGTTGGTCTCTGCCACACATCGGCCATAAGTATACAGCCATAGGTATACATACGTCCCCTCCTTCTTGAACCTCCCCTCCTCCCACCCAATCCCACATCTCTAGACCGCCACAGAGCCCCAGTTTGAGTTCCCTGAGTCACACGGCCAATTCCCATTGGTCATCTATTTGACACATGGTAAGCATCACTGACTGTTAACTGATTTGCACACGATGGCTTTCCCTGTCGTTTATGGGATGATGCGTTTTGGTATTGGCTGATGAAGAGCCACTATTTTGAGCTGCCCCCACTTCCCCTCTGGGACCCCTTATCCAGCATCTAAGGCAGCGGGCGGCCCTAAACCCCTGCTCCAGCCTGTAGCTTATGTCTGTTCTGATGGGACGTGCCTGTGCCTTTGCGGTGGTCAGAGGCTCGTCAACCCTGCCGGGAAGGCTCACACAGCCAAACCCGCCTACTGCCCAGTTCCCCGCTTTCTCTCCCTGAGCCCTGGCTACACAGCCTTTCTTTATGATCCCCGGTGGGCCATGTATCCCCCGATGGCCTTTGCAAGTATGTTTCCTTCTGTCTAGGACGATCTTTCCCACCCTGTCCTCTTCTGACTTCACTTAAAGTTTCTCCTCCTCCTTTCAGTCATTCCTAGTTGGTTTTAATAAATACAGGTTGGATGGATGAATGAGACAATGACCAGTCATGTGTGAGAGGAGCAGGCGTTTGCATGTGGACTTTTTCCATCGCCATCAATTGTCTCTGTCTGGTTAATCATCGCCAGAAGGAGAAAGGGAGCCTGTGCTGTCCACCCTCCACCTTGCTCAGTGTTGCTTCTCCTGGAGAGAAGCTGCTTCCGCCTGAGTGATGCTCCTTAGCTGAGAGTATTACCGCTTTCAAAGAGGAAAAAGAGGAATAATTGGAATATTTGGGATTCCAGAAGTTGTCTTGTACCAGGTAACTCTTGAGGCTTCCTATCTCCCCTTTCTGGCCATGAGGCAAGAAAGGAAAGGGGAATTAGACAAATTGAAGACAGCCTGAAGACTCCCCAACACTTCATCAGAAACCCAGTCCCACTAAGTCCTTTTGCTCCCGTCCTCTGAGCTTGAGGCTGCAGCTCTTCTCTCGCGTGGTCACCGGGGTGCCAGCCCCAGGCAGGCCCTCAGGAGGAACTCGATCTTTAGGTCTTTGTCCCAGATGCCCCAGAGGAGGAAGAGAAAGAAGTAAGTTAAGGAGGCGAGCAGGGGAGAGAAAGCTTCTTAACACTCACCCAAGGTACTTAGAAGCAGCTTAAAACTACATGTTTACCCCTTCGCAAGGGGCTGTGTTGTGTCGCGTTGTTTTGTTTAAATCACGCTTTCTTTATTTCCTTATTATTCACTGGGCACAAGCTTGCCTTGACTTTACAGTCTACAAAAGTTTACAACCAAGAAAATGAAAAGGACAATTTTGCAAGCCTGATGATGGATCCTGAAAGTACCTCTCTGGAGCCTGAAATTAGGGGTTTGACTGCAAGTCTGCTCCCCTTCCACCTCCAAATGTTAACAAAGTAAGGATAATGGAGGGCTTTTCTTCCCTGCTGGGACACAACCCCCTGAAATGCCATTAAGATGAAAACACTAGTGTTTGTCAAGAGTAGAGAGCAGTATTTTTTCAAAGCGTAATTTTTGGAACACTAGCCCCAAGAAATATTCTGCTAGTAAAAGGATTCCTGGTCAAGTGCTTGTGAGTGAAGTGCAGAAGCTCTGTTACTCATATGTTCCCCCACAAAGGTCTAGTTGTCCCAAGCTGCCTTCCTGCAGTCTGTTCATACTCGGTTCTTACTCCAGTCCCATATGCTCTGAAATCCCAGGAAGCTGCTCTCAGCAGTACACCGTTGGGTCTTCCAACATTTGGGAGCCTTCACTGGTGCTAACACTGTGCTCTAGGCTGAGGACCCCCAGAAGGAATGGAGGAACACTGGGCATGTGGCACTAGGCGGTCAACAGATTAATGAAGCAAGGTGGTTGGCCATCTTGTACAGGATGACCAGCAACTTGGACAAGGGAGTGAAGGGGGCGTTAACAATCCATAATTGTACTGAGCTTCCCTGGTGCCTGCAATGCAGGAGATCCGAGTTTGATCCCTGGGTCAGGAAGATTCCCCTGGAGAAGAGAATGGCTCCACACTCCAGTATTCTTGCCTGGGAAATCCCATGGGCAGAGAGTCCTGGCAATCGACAGTCCATGGGGGTCACCAAGAGTTGGATACGAATGAGCGACAAACACTATACTGGGCAGAAGGTGGAAACTAGGGCTGCCTTGTATACCCGGAGCTGACAGAGGGGTTGAATTTTGTTTCTCATTCTAGGAGCCACTTCTCAGGCCAATGGGCAGTAGTCACAGGGAAAAGGTTTCAGTGAACAATGAAAAGAGGCTTTGTAACAGAAAGCCTCCATCAACAGTATGGGCTGTTTCGTGAGTGGTGAGCACCTCGTTCTGCAGCTATGCGCGAGGGTAGCCGACAGCTGCCCTCCAAGATGCTGTGTTTAGAAGACACTGACATGCCAGGGAGTTGCCAGGGCTGTGGGGTGGCCTGGGAGGGTTCTGAGGCACCCATTCTACTGTGCCTTCTCTGCTGCTGAGGGTTAGTTGTTTATCTCATATGTGCATTTGCTAAGTCACTTCAGTCATGTCCGACTCTTTGTGACCCCATGGACCATAGCTTGCCAGGCTTCTCTGTCCATGGGGTTCACCAGGCAAGAATACTGGAGTGGGCTGCCATGCCCTCCTCCAGGGGATCTTCCTGACCAGGGATCTAACCCGTGTTTTCTACATTTCCTGCATTGGCAGACAGGTTCTTTACCACTAGCGCCACCTGGGAAGTCTGTTTATCTCATACATGAGGACAAAATCCTGCCAATCTGGTTCATGCGCGTGTACGCACACACACACACACACACACACACACACACACACAGTTAAGTAGAAATGCAACAGGACTGAAAAATAGAAAACTTGCTGGTTTTATATAATTATTAATATTCTCTTCTAATATATATAATGTAAATATCTCTGTTTAAAATGAGACTGGATTTCACAGTATAGTCTTGACTCTAAGAGAACACTCTGGGACATGTAAGCAGAATATGGTCACAACTCTTTGAACAAGTTTGAAGTGGTTCAGAACCAGTTCTGGAAAGCCAGCCTAGGTCACTTGGATCAAGTTAGGTCAATAATAATTGCTCTCTGGTTATGTAAGCTGTTCACATCAAGGGAAGAAGGGTGGGAATAGAAGGGCATTCTTTGTACTATTTTTGCAACTTAGTCTGTATGTCTAAAATTAGTTTAAAAAAAACCCCATATCCTTGGCTCCTAAGCCCTGCTCATACTGTGCTCTGCCTGATGAACTTCCCCTATCCTGTAGACTCAGCTCAGGCAGAACATTTCAGATTTCTGGTCCCCTCCCATGAGATGTCCCAATTATACCCACCACCGACCAGTATGATTTGTTGTTTTGTACCTTTCTTGCCTGACTCGGAGCTTCTTCGGACTCGAATGTTTTCTTCATTTCATCTTTCCCTCTCAGTACCAAGACCCTGCTGAGCACTCTGTATATATCTCTTCAATAAGTTAATAAATCAATCCAATTTGAACAAGTTTTATTAGTTTTCCTCTTTTTTAAAAAAAAAACTGTAGTAAAATATAAATGACAAAAAATTGACCATTTTCACCATTCTAAGTGTCCAGTGCATTGGCATTCAGTATATCCCAATGTTCCATAATTTTTCTCTCATTTTAAATGGTTTAAACTGATCAGAACTGTTAGAGCCACTTAATCTGGACCCAAGGGACTCATGGGGCTTCCCTGGTGATTCAAACTGTAGAGAATCTGCCTGCAATGCTGAAGACCCAGGTTCAGTCCCTGGGTCAGGAAGATCCCCTGGAGAAGGAAATGGCAACCCACTCCAGTATTCTTGCCAGGAGAATTCTATGGACAGAGGAGCCTGGTAGGCGACTGTCTATGGAGTCAGAAAGAGTCAGACACAAGTGAGAGACTAACACTTTGACTTTCCAGGGACTCATGACACTCAGAATTAATTTAATCCCACTTACACCAGGAGCCACCTGGTCCAATCAAAATCTGTTTGACTGAAGTGGAATTATTTCACCTGATTTGGACCAACTTGAATCAGGGAGAACGGGTTCCGCCCAGGCTCCAGGCCAGTAGTCGGCACTCAAAGTCAGAGCCTTTTCTTTGTCCTAATCTCCTGGGTTGTTACCCTCTTTTGTTAATGTTTTTCCTCTGGGGGCTACCCGCCCTGCTGCTCTCCGAACTGCTCCCACACACCACACCCATCCCTGTTTGACCTGGCTGCGGGGCAGGGAGCTCCCATTCTGCTTCCACCTTCATTGTCCCACCGTGCACCTGCACTCTCAAAACAACTCCTGCAGTCGGGCTTCGGAGGCAGTCACAAACAAACCAGCTGACTCATTTAGTGAGACTACCTGTATCTGGACAATCTCTTCAAATATTTAAGGTCACCTCCACCTCCTCCTGGTACAGCAGGGACATTTTCTCACAGTCACTCTTTCCAACCTCACTAGCTCTAAAGGCCTCCGTTTGAATGTAAGGAATGTAGCACTGCATTGGGAACCCAAGAAACTGGGCTCTAGTCATTTTGCCGCCATTAGCTATCTAGGTAACTTTGGTCATGCCCTCTTCGGGATGATATTTGCCAATGAGTAAAAAGAAGGGCACAGATATATGAATCTAACTTTGATTTTTATTATTATTGCTTTGCAGCAGGATTTTGTTTTCCCTGTGTGTGTATGTGTGTGTGTGTGTGTGTGTGTGTGTGTGTGTGTGAAACACAGTATTACCCTAAGATCAGAAAAGTACTAGATGTCTCTGGCTGTCGGAAGCCTGTTTTCTTGCTCCCTCAAGCTGCCCAGTCCTAGTTAGAATTCGGAGGGCTCTTGTCCGGTGTCCCTTGCTTTCAGAAGGAGCCAGTGAGGCTTTTCTTGTGTGTGAGCGCGCACGTGTGACTACACGTGCCCTTTAGACCAGGGGTCCCCTTTCCTGTCTTAGAGTCACTGCATTCTCTCCTGTTTACCGCAAGTTGCCTTGCTGGCTCCCTCCTCCAGCCTCAGCCTCACCCTGGTGCAGCCAGAATGGTTGCTCCGAAACGCAGAGATGCCCGCATCCCTCCTGTGCCTCGCCCCTTCAGGGGCTCTCACAAACCTCAGGACAAGTAAGATTAGCTCGAAGTCCAGTCCAAAGCCTTCCACCCTCTCTCTCTAGCTTCCTCACCTCCTGGTCTCACCCCCTCTTCCGCTTACTTGGCCAGCCCGGGCCACTCTTCCTTCCACTCTCGCCACGCTCCTCCTCGGTTTCCTCGGTCTAGACTGTCCTCCTAGGGGGTGATGTCTGTTCTCTGGGCACACGGGTCTCAGGGGCACTCGTAAGGGGCCCTCTGCGACGTGCGGGTGGGTTGAGGGCCGGTGCTTCCCGAGGCGGCCGCCAGGGGGCGGCAGGACCGGCTCCAGATGACAGCAGGAGGCCGTGAGTGGGGGAGGGAGGAGGGACGGAGGGAGCGCGGATCCCGGCTCTCCCGATCGCAAACTCCGAGCCAGAGCTCTCCGCGCGCGCCCCAGCCGCTGGCCGCCCGCGCAGCCGGACGCGGAACCCCGGCGCAGCGGGAGCCTTGCAGGACGGGCGCGGGGCGGCGGCGGCGGCGGCGGCGGCGGCCGTCCATGCGGCGGGCTCGGGGCTGCCCGGCGCCGGGAACCACGCGGGGGCGAGGCAAGGCAGCCGCTGGCCGCACCGGGACACCGACCGCCAGGTGAGCAGAGCCGCCCGCGTCGCGCGCTCGCTTCCGCCCTGCCCCGGGGGTCCCCGATCCGGCCCGGCCGCTGCCCGCCTCTCTGTTCCCCTCTGGACGGCCAGGAGGGCTGGCGCGGGCGGCGGGCGCAGTGGGTGTGTCAGGGGCGCCGGGGGGCTGCTCCCGAACCAGGCAGGGGGAGCCAGCACGCGTCTGGTCCGTCCCGACGGCTGCGCCTCCTTCTCCCCTCTTCGCATTCTGGGGTATTTGCTCTGTCCCGGCGCCAGCACTCACGCCTCCACCCTCCCACTCGGAAACTCTAGGGACAGTCGACCTTTGTCGGCCCGGAGTTGGGCCCCCAGCTCTCTGGGTCGGGGTAGATGGGAACCGGTGAGTGCACACCCAGCCCGCGAGCCCTAACCGCAGCCTCGCCAACCTCCTGCCCGGGCGGGAGAGCTGGTGGAGCCTCGGTTGGCGCGCGTCGAGCCCCATCCAGGGGCCTCGGCCACACCGTTTTCTAGAAAGCCTCAGATCTGTGTATGTGCCTGAGCTAAACCTCTGCAACCCAGCGCCACCGGGACCCGGAGCGGATGGGTTGTTTCCGCCAACTCTGGACACTTCCTCGAGTGCAGCCCAAGTACCTGCGGTCCCTCGGCGCGCGTGTAGGATTAGCTTTTACGGAACTAGCCCGCGCTGGAGTTTAGCGATCGCGACGTTACTGGGGGTTTGTTGTTTTGTTTTGTTTTGTTTTCTTTGAAATAACATCAGTCCTAACTTGGGAAGAAGCTTTCCGGTCGTTCTCTAGCCCACTTAGCATCTGGAATGTGTGGGGTCTGGGATCTCCTTAAGCAATCCCCACTCAGCCCCGCGCCGGGGTGCTCCAGTCCAGCCTGTTGAATGTGCGTGCTCGCGCCTCTTCCGGTCTCCTTTGTGACCCCCATCACGCAGCCCTTTGTCCCTTGGAAAGCATTTAGTGAATCTGAAGCCTCGGACCTGGGTAGCCAAAGCGATCATGGGATGCTTGTTGGAATTTGGAATAAGAGAAATAGAAACCCAAGAGAGGTCTAACGAATCATCTTGTCCAGCTGTCCTTTCACAGCCCAAGGCACCCAGGCACCACATAGTCTAAATATTAAAATCTTAAAATTTGTATAACCTGCCCATGTCTTCTACTTCATTGATAAAAGTGATGAAGTGATTGAGCTTAAAAGGATTTTATTGGGTCTCAAAATACAAAGAAGAAAACATTTTTAACAGGTGATTTAAATACAGCGCTACTAAATTCCTATTGATTTCTGTTGGCGCCATGGTTGAATTACTTGGAAAACAAAATCTAGCCCTGAAATTAATTTAAGGAAGCAGATGGGAGTCCCGGGACTTTCCTATAAACTTCTGCAGGGCTGAAACAGGGATTTCCCAGAGGTCCCGGAAGCGAGTTTGGGTGATCAGGATACTGGAGCCCCCATTGAACAAGCGACTGGTGTGGCCTCTTGTGGGCAGGGCTAGTCAGCTGAACCTGTGTGATCTCCATGCCCAGCATCCAGCAGGGTGCCAGCTTGGTCTTATCTTCATTTCAGTCTCCCATGAAGAAGTGGTTCCAGTTCATTGTTAAGAAAAAATACAGCTAAAGTTTGGGAATAAGATCAGGATTGGATATTTTGACTTGAAGGGTTGTTGTTGTTGTTTTTGACCCAAAGTGCTTGAGTGATTGTACTCATATTATCCTAAAGAGTGTCTGTATATTGATTGCCCATCCCCCTACATTTCTCTCCATTGTACCACCTTTTTCCAAGTTGGCTGGGAGTCCCTATGTTTGAGAGCACCAGACTCCCCGTTCCATCCCCCTCATTTGTAGCTAGTTCATTACCAAGTCCCTTCTACATTCTTTTGTGATATCCCAGGAAATTATTTTGCTGTCTCTGCTCCCTCTGCCTCCTCCTTAAACCATGTCCACATTGCAGTAATAGTCTCCTCTCTTGACTCCCGGCCACGAGTCCCTTTCTTCATTTTAATCCATCATCTTTCATGCTGACAGATTAATATTCCTCAAATTCTGATTTCGCCACATCATTCCTTTTCAAGAAATCACAATGGCTTCCCAGTATTCACTTCTCTTTAAATCTTCTCCAGCCAATATTTTTGGGCATCTGCTGTGTGCCAGGGACTGTTACTATGTGCTGGGGCTTAAATTAATAACAAGACAATATCCTTGCCCTTGAATTGTTGACAGGCTAACAGATGATATACAGCCACCCAAGAGAGAAAGAGATGTAAAGAGAACCACAAACCAAAGCTAATCATTGGGGTGTGTGAGACATAGAGGAGACACAGATGAGGGAGAAGTATTTTCCTGTAGGAGAAGAGCTAGGGAAATTTCACCTGGGCTTTGAAACATGGGGAGCAGTTCAAGGAGCTGGGCAAGTCTGAAAGGAGGGAAATCATGCCAGGCAGAGGGAAGAGCTTGAGCAAAGACCCAGAGGTGTGAAAGCACTGGTATGGACGTGGCGGTATCAAGGCCATCCTTCATCTAGGGGTTTCAAAGTGTTAGTCACTCAATCACGTCCGACTCTTTGCAGCCACATAGACTGTATCCTCTGTTCATGGGATTCTCCAGGCAAAAATACCAGGGTGGGTAGTCATTCCCTTCTCCAGGGGGTCTTCCCTACTCAGGGACTTCTGCCTTAATTTAAGTCTACATTTTTGATCCAAGAGCAGCTCAACTCTTTCCTGCCTGAAGCCCTTCATTCTACTTACCAGGTCTTTTTATTGTGGTCTTATATGCCTCCTAATCCTAGCTCAGACATTCAGATTTCCTCTCTGCTGGGCTAAATTTTGCCAGGAAGTGAATCCCAGCCTATCTTAGATGTTCCTCTACGCTCTTTGCACTGACTCTGTATTCAGCCTAGACATGTTCTAATGGGCATGCCACATCTCCTCAGCCACCTCGGAGTTTCTCCAGAACAGCTCCTGCTCTGAGGACCTCTCCTAGGCTGTGGGACACAGTCCCAGCACATTGCCAGCACCAGAGAACTTGAGAATGTGACTCGCTTTGACCTTCCATCCTACTTTTCCTTCCTCTCTCTCCTTCTCTCCACTTTGCCCACCTTTGATCTTTCTTTTTGTGTGTCTGAAGAGTTGTGATGTTTATTTACATATGTATGTAAACATATTTACATATGTGCATTAACTGGCTTCTCTTTGAAGATAATGGGTGAGGTGTGTTGCTCTGCCAACTAATGTACCGTGCAGACTGACATGAGGCGGGGGGTGGGGGTGGGGAGCTGCAGTGTGAGGCTGTGCCTTTAGGTTGTATTGCTGACTCTTGCCTTGTTTCAGGGTCCCCCCTCTTCACCCCCCTCCGCCTGACCTGTGCAACTGATGCTGTCCTACTTCTCATCTTTGGGTCTGATTTGCCTTCTCTTCTTTCCCCAACCCGTCAAAACCGACTTCTCCAGTTTCTGGAGCCTTGCTGGCCTGATGAACTCATTCAGGTCAAGTTTAATGAGCCAGTGTGTGCTGGGCCTGATGCTTTCATCCTCCCAGCAACCTGTGACAGCAACAGTATTATCCGCACTTTAGGAAACTCCACTTCCTTGCCTGAGGGCAACAACTCAGGCTTTGAATCTAAGTCTTGGAACCTAGCTTTCTCAGCCTGGTGCTCTTCCTGCTATATCACTGTTCCCTGCAAGGGTTATTTTCAGAACACCTGAATCAGAATTAAGATCTGGTGGGAAAAACTCAGATTCCAGAATGGAGGCAGGGCCTGGGGTGGGCATTGTAAAGGTGGCGTTAGGTAGTTCTGCACACTCAGGTTTGAGGATCACTGCCCTAGGCTGCCTTTACAAAGGAGGTTCTAATGACAAGTGGTGGGCAAATAAGCCACAGGATCCCACATAGCACGGCCCTTTTTAACAGAGGCCTTGACCTTACTTTAAGGAGTGAGCCCTGGAACTAAGCCCTCTTTTGGTCAAAGGGGTCTTCAGTTCAGTCCTGAAAGCATGCTTCTTACCCCTCCCCATAAAGGCAGGTGAGCCTAGCCCCCATCGTGATCGCTCACTCTGACTTTATTTCTGGGCCAGAGCAAGCGCCAAGGGAGAAGGACCAGAGTGGATTGGTTTGCAGCCCCAAGTTGCCTGGAATCACAGTGGACTGGGACTCCCCAGATAGAGCTGAGCATGCTGGCTAGTCACTCCCTCCCTCTCTGGGCGTGGTGAGTCAAACCTCCTCCTTACCCGAGTGGAATCTGGTCGTTGACCCTTCTCCGTCATTCTATAGCCTTCGTTTTGTGCCCTCACCCCTCCAGTCATGATTTCCCTGTCTGTAACGATGGATGGCCACAACCGAGAGGGTTGGTGTGGGGTCCATTGCACAGGCACGCGGGATATTCAGCAAAAGTCCAGCCCCTAGTGGGTGCCCAGTGCAGTTCTCATCCTGTTTAACTGCTCCATAACTGTCAGTGCTTGGCAGGCAGTTGGTGCTCAGAAAGAATCTGCCTGCCACTACAGGAAGTGCCAGAGACTCGGGTTCGATTCCTGGGTTGGGAAGTTCCCCTGGAGAAGAAAATGGCACCCCACTCCAGCATTCTGGCCTGGGAAATTCCCATGGACAGAGGAGCCTGGCGAGCTATAGTCCTGGTGTCACACAGAGTTGTACATGACTGAGCATGCAGGACAGGACGTTTGTGCTCTAGAAAAACTATGTAATCTCAGACCCCTCAGGTCCAGGGGGTTTGTGTTTAAAGGGCTAAATATCACCACTTTGTATTCAAATCCAGGAAATGAACACCCCCAGCTGTGCAGTAATAATAATGATGATGGTGATGGAGATGATAAGGAATTAATTATCCATTCTGCATCCCCTCCCCTTTCCATTTCCCTCCACCCAGTTTCCCTTTGGTTTCCTCTAAGAAGAGGAAGGCAGGCACCAGTTTTCTGTATTGCTGGTTACTTGTCCCGAGAGAGTGGTCTTTTTCTGCTTATCTCTTTTTCTTTTCCCCTAATCTTTCTCTGAGTGTTGGAGAAGGAAATGGCAACCCACTCCAGTATTCTTGTCTGGAGAATCCCATGGACAGAGGAGCCTGGCAGGCTACAGTCCATGGGGTCAGAAAGAGTCAGATACGACTGAGCAACTAACGCTTTCCTGAGCATACTGTGCTTGCTGTCTTCTCCTATGAGCCTTGCTTAAGCGGGTCACTGAGCGGTACCCTGGCAGCTTCCTACCTTAGCCCCTCTACTCCCGGGCGTGGTCCAGAAAGCCGGCTTACAAGGCAGTTGTCCCAGAAGGGTGGCACCGAGCTGCCACGACCTGGGCTGGGCAGTCCTCCCAGCCAGCTGGCCGACTGCCCGGGGGCTGGCCAGCAGCGAGGACCCAAGTAATGAGTGATTAATGGGCGCCCCATCTAATCTCCTGCCAGGGGAAATGAAGGGCCAGTCGTGGGCTGGGGCTCGTCATGACCTGCTCCAGGTGGGCTTGGAATGCACCCAGCTCAGGATGGGGATTAAGGCTTGAAAGATGAGAGGAAATGAGATATTAACCCTTTACGCCGTGGCCCTCTGAGCCCCAGCAGGGAAATCTCAGGGGAATTATCTGTAGGCATCTGATGAAAGGGGAGCCTGGCCTTTGATTTACGGCAGGGATGCGGCCACATGACTCTGGCGGGAGGGGGGCAGGGTGTGACAAGCCACGGCTTTGACTTCACCATTTTCCTCAGAGGCTCAGATTAATTTCTTACAAAACTGGAGCATGTGGACTGCAAGGAGGCTGCTCTACCTGCTTCCTTCTCAGAAACCTTTCAATCATATCAGCAGGTTACAAAGTTGTAGTTGCCAAGCAGACCTTTCCTATCTCCTGTTGTTTTGAGGAGGATGGAGGAGAGAGTCTGGTCATTGGCAGTGGGTCCACCTCCTTCCCCGGGTCAGAAAGCAGCCCTGGGGCCCTGGGGTGGGAACCAGCTCCCTGAGTTCCTTGGCTCTGCCCTGCTGGGGAGCCCTGAACCTTAACCTCTTGTGCTGTAGCTTTCCTGTCTATAAAATGGGCATCCTAACAATACTGGGTGATGATTATGGGTAATAATGGTGAGATTCGTGAGCATGTAGACAGTGTGCAGCAGTCGCAGGCATGTGGACCTGCCAATGAAGACTGCTGTGTGCTTAGTCACTCAGTCGTGTCCGACTCTGTGAGACCCCATGGGCTGGAGCCCGCCAGGCTCCTGTGTCCGTGGGGACTCTCCAGGCAGGAATACTGGAGTGGGTTGCCCTGCCCTCCTCCAGGGGATCTTCCCAACCCAGGGGTGGAACCCAGGTCTCCCGCACTGCAGGCGGATTCTTTTCTGTCTGTGCCACCGATGAAGTCCATACATGGGTGAGATGCATGGGAATGAAGAAAGCGTCCATCAGTCTCAGGCACGTGGATGTGCCAGGGGAAGGTTACCCATCACTTTTTTCTCGCCTTTCTGGGAAGGATGTAAGCAGCTTCTCTTCCACACCTCTCAAATTCGCTTAGGGTGATGGATTTCACTTGTTTGACCTCCGACCCTCACATGCCTTGAATTCTGGTCCCCCCTCCCGTTGCCTCTGGCTCCCTGGCCTCCAGCCGCCCTTTTCATTCTACTCCCTGCCCCCGCCCCCACCTCCATGCTCAGCAGCCAGAGCTGCTGGACCGGGTGGTGACTCCTGCCAGATCCTCTGGTACACGGCCCTTCCACACCAGCGCTGCCTACTGCCAGCCTTGCTGTCACCTATAGTCCAGAGAAGACTGGCTGAGAGTGGAGACGGCAGCTGCCTTGAAAGCAAAATTAGGACCCGTGGTGACAGTCTAATCTGGGTGCAAATCACAGCTCTGCCCATTTTCTGGTTTCTCTGAGCTCCTGTCACCTCATCCTTGATTGATGCTAAGAATAACAACGCTTATCTAATGGTTGAGAGGGTCCAACCCGAGAGTGGACATGGAGCCACTGGTGGGGGAGAATTTATTGCTGGTTATATTGGGTTGGCAAAAAGTCAGACACGACTTAACTACGAAACAACAACAATATTGGGTTGGCCAAAAAGTTTGTTTGGGTTTTTCCATAGCATCTTACAGGAAAACCCAACGGACTTTTTGGCCAACCCAGTAGGTGAGACTTGAGGGTGGAGCCGTGTCTTCAAGTTGTGAAGTCTTATTACAGGGTCTACACTGGCATCCTCGCCTCTAACTCCATTTAGTGTCTTTTCCAAAACAGACACGTACTCAGGTCCTGCTTGACTTTGGTGATGTTTTAGTCAAGGCCCAGGCTTTTATTCTGCTTGAAGTTTAAGGGATCTTCTGGCCAGATAAGGGAGAAGGAGCTGCTGTTTACGGATTTCCGTGTCAGGGATTTACCTGTGTGCACTTATTTAATCCTCTCTCAACAATCCACGTGAGCTAGATGTTATTCTTCTTGTTCAATAGCCTAGCAAACTGAGGCTCAGAGAGATTAAGGAAATTACAGGGGCTCATGCAACAAATGAACGTCAGAATGATATTTGAATTCCAAGTCATCTGACTCCAGAATATGTGCTCTGGGGAGAACTAATGGGCCAGGTAGTACCTCACTGTAATTATAACCTGCTGAGAAATGTATGTATAGCCACTTGAAAGTCTAATTGTAACCCACTTGAAAATTTTAAACATTGAGATATAGTTCCCATACTGTAAAATCCACCATTTTAAAGTACAAGTTTAGCGGTCTTTAGTTTATTCACAGAGTTGTGCCACCATCACCATGATCTAATTCCAGAATATTTTCAGCACCTCTAAAAGAAACTCCATACTCATTAGAAGTCACTTCCCACTCCTTCCTTTCCCAGCCTGTGGAAACCATGAATCTACCTTCTGTCTCTATGGATTCTGGACATTTTATATAAATGGAATCTTATATTGGGTTGGCCAGAAAGGTTGTTTGGGTTTTCCTGTCCCATCTTATGGAAAAACGTGAAGGAACCTTTTGGCCACCCCAGGCTTCTGTGACTGGTTTCCTTCCCTCAGAATGGTTTCAGGGTTTGTCCACGCCGAAGCCTGTCTCAGTGCTGCATTCCTTTTTGTTGCTGTGTAACCCACTTAAAATAAAAAGTAAGGCGATTTTGCTAAGAGACGAGGTGGGGTTACAACTGCAGATGTAGCACGAAGCGGTGCCCCTTTTTTACTGTGGGCAGGTGTGAAGGCATAGAGTGTGGAGGCGGAGGCAGGTCGGCGCTTGGCTGGGTTCCCACATCTGGGAATTGCAGGGATGCCCAGCTTCTCTGCTTCAGGCACTCACGCTGCCCTTGGCTTGTGTCTTTGGCCAAACTTACTGAGATGCACCCTGAAGAAGCCATGGGCGTGCCATGGACCCCTGCCTGGGAGAGGTGGGCTAGAGGTTTCTGGAGCTGTCTTTGCCACAATCTGCTTGATGTTGCACGGAGAAGGCAGTGGCACCCCACTCCAGTACTCTTCCCTGGAAAATCCCATGGACGGAGGAGCCTGGTTGGCTGCAGTCCATGGGGTTGCAAAGAGTCGGACACGACTGAGTAACTTCACTTTCACTTTTCACTTTCATGCATTGGAGAAGGAAATGGCAACCCACTCCAGTGTTCTTGCCTGGAGAATCCCAGGGACAGAGGAGCCTGGTGGGCTGCTGTCTATGGGGTTGCACAGAGTCGGACACGACTGAAGTGACTTAGCAGCAGCAGCCTGATGTTGATGCTGTGGAGACGTTTTAGCCCCTGCTGCACTCTGCTGGATTCCTTTTAACTCCAGGTGGACCCCAGTGTCAAGCGCTGATGATGGCACTGCTGATTTGCTTTTTTAAAAATAACTTTATTTACTTAGGCTGTGCTGGGTCTTCACTGCTGTGTGGGCTTTTCTCTAGTTGCAGGGGTCGGGGCTCTTTTCCAGCCTCAGTGCACAGACTTCTCACTGCCGTGGCTTCTCCTCACAGATCACTGGCTATAGGCTCATGGGCTTCGATAGTTGCAAATAGTTGCAACACATGAGCTCAGTCATTGTGGCATGTGGCCCTAGAGTTCATGGGCTTCAGTAGTTGAGGCCCATGGGCTTAGTTGCCCTGAGGCATGTGGGATCTTCCCGGACCAGGGATCCAACCCGTGTTTCCTGCATTGGCAGGCAGCTGCTTTTTAACCACCAGGGAAGCCCCTGCTGGAGATTCCCTGGGAGTGTGCTTTTAATTTACTAGATATAACACTTTATTTTTTCTGATTATGTAGGTAAGGTATATTAATTACAGAACATTTTAGGAAATGCAGAAAATATACACACAGAAAAAAATCACCCATAATTCCCCAACCAATAATGACCATCGTTTTGAATGTGTGTCTTCCTAGTCTCTCTGTCTCTCTCTCTCTCTACACAGACACACACACACACACACACACACACACACACACACACACAGAGTTTATAAAATTGGTATTACACTAAACATATTGTTTTGTTCACTCCTCCTTTCACTTAATAATACATCATACATTTTCCTTGTGTGCTAAATATTCAATGTTTTTCCAGACTATGATTTTTTTCAATGGTTGCAGTGTATTTTTTAAAATATTGATGTTTACTTAAACAGTCCCCAATTTTGGACATGTTGGTTGTTTTCAGTTTATCAATATTGTTTATAAATAAAATGGCTTCTTTTTGTGCATTTTTTGTGCATCTGTTAATGCATAGTGTTGCTTCTGGTACAAAAGATAAAAATACTCTGAAGGTATTTGGTACATATAATCAAACTGGCCTTCCAGAAAGGCTGTTTAATTCCACAACCGTGTTATTTTTTAACTTGAATTTTACTGTTCATGTAACTCTGCCAAATATCCCTCCATTCTCCTCCTCCTCCTTCCTCCTCTCTCTTCTTTGCACCCCCCACCCCCCCACATATCCGCATAGTGCACCAATTGCTCATATTGTTTTCTCCTTGATCTTTGCCTGTGTTTTAATTGAAGCATGACTTTTTGCACACAGTGTGATTTTTATGTTAACATTTCTCTTGACATAGTCGGGGTTCCCACTTTTAAACTTTATGACCACTTGGTGTCATTTTGCCCCATCATGGTTTCCTTTCGGTGTTCCCCATCTTCCTTTACGGATCTAGGTGGTTTCTTGTTTTTTCCTAATCAAAGAATTAGTACTTACCAAGCTGAATGTTCAGTGTGCTGTTTTGTTCTGCTCTCATGTTCCGTTTTGGAAATTCAGTTCCTGGTCGTGTAATCACTAGGTCCACAGCAGGAGCTGTTCTAATAACACTCCTGCTGCTGAGGGGCCCTCGGAGAACGGTTACCTGGGAGGCCCAGGTGGGAGAACCCAGAAACAGAAAGGGTGCTTGTTTTGGCCTTCCCTCTTCCTTTCCTTACGAGGGTCTGTTCTTTCCTCAGGCTCACGTCGGAGGAACTCAACACCTCACTGCTACCAGGGATATAAAAGGTGCTGTGGGCTGGGACTTTCCGAGTTCCGTGCAGGGAAGTTATGTCGGTGTTCGTTCGGTGTCCACGTGTGAATGGTGAATGTGACAGGTGGTCTTTTGTGACTGGCCCCTTTCACCAAGCGTGGGGAAGGCCTTCTGGAACTGTGTTATTGCGCTTTGGGGGTTCTGTGTGGGCCTGGCCACATGTCCATTCACCCTGCTTCCAGTACTTTCTGAGCCCCGACCACACACAGTTGTAGCACCAAGTGTTTATAAATGGTGCGAATTCCAGTCCTGACTTTGTTGCTTAAGTGCCTGTGAGCAGCTTAACCTCATCCAACTTCAGCTTCCTCGGCTGTGACACAGACCGATGATCCCCGTACCTGCCGTGAGAGGGAGGAGGCGGTGTGTGCATGGCGTTTGTTCACTCCTCGTGAAACCAAGGCCCGCTCCAAGGCTCTATCAGCTCTGGGGCATCTGTCCACCTTACGGAGAAAGGAACTGGTGTTCCTGCCTTACAGCTTTGGAGGGGGCAGGTGAGGAGATCCCTGAGACCAACATTATTATGCAGGAGGAAGGCTGGGGGCCCAGGAGAAAGGCATCAGAGTGACAGAGGTGGGAAGTCACAGAGAGTTAAGAGCTGCACCCTCAGATGGGGAGCTGTGTGGGAGAAGGAAGACGCAGAAGCCTGTTTTATGGGAGGGCTGCATTCTTTTTTTTTTTTTTAACATATATCCCCTCTTTTTTGGATTTCCTTCTCATTTAGGGCACTACAGAGCATTGAGTAAAGTTCTCTGTGCTGTGCAGTAGGTTCTCATTAGTTCTCAATTTTATATATAGTGTCAACAGTGTATATATGTCAATCCCAACCTCCCAGTTCATCTTCCCCCCTCATCTTGGTATCCGCATGTGTCTTCTCTATGTCTGTGTCTCCACTTCTGCTTTGCAAATAAGGTCATCTATACCATTTTTCTGGGTTCCATGTATATGCCTTAATATATGGTATTTGTTTTTCTCTTTCTGACTTACTTTACTCTGTATGATAGTCTCCAGTTCCATCCACATCTCTGAAAGTGGCACAATTTCTTTTTATGGCTGAGTAATATTCCACTGTATGTATGTATCACATCTTCTTTATCCACTCCTCCCTGGATGGACATTTAGGTTGCTTCCATGTCCTGGCTATTGTGAATAGTGCTGTAGTGAACACTGGATACATGTATCTTTTTGAATGATAGTTTTCTCTGGATATATGCCCAGGAGGGGGATTGCTGGGTCATATGATAGTTCTAGTTTTAGTTTTTTAAGGAACCACCATACTGTTCTCCATAGTGGCTGTATCAATTTATTTCCCCACCAAGAGTGTAAGAGGGTTCCCTTTGCTCCACATCTGGAGGACTGCGTTCTTAAAAACCTCACAGAATTCAGGTCTCTCATCATCCAGACCATGTTTTTCCTGTAAAATAAATGTACAGAGTGTTCACAGGTGCTCGGTGCATAATTTTGCTTGAACGTGGCTTTTCACAGTGCCCTGTTTATCACCAGTGCTACACAGAGGGCTTGCTCATAAACAGCCCACTTGGTATCTCAGGATGGGTGTTTGGCTTCCTCACCAGCTGTTGGTGGTGGTTGTTATCATCATCATCTCGGTGTGTTTTCAATCCAGCACCACTGTTTGACAGACCATCTAGATCAGAGATCAGCAAACTTGTTTTTTGTAAATGGCCAGTTGCAGGCTGTAGGGTCTTTGTTGCAACTAATCAGCCCTGCCTTTTGAGCACAAAGCAGCCATAGATGATACATAAATGAATGGGCAGTAAAACCTTAGTTATGGACACTGCAATTTGAATTGCATATAATTTTCACATCATAAAATAGTATCCTTTTGATATTTGTTCAGCCATTTGAAAATGTGACAAGACCAGGCATGGGACAGGTTTGGCCCACTGGCCAGAGCTTGCTGACCCCTGGTCTAGATGACTATAATATGTGAAAATTGTCTTCAACTGAGCGAATGTTAAAAAAATAAAAAGAGTAAATGTTAAAGTAGCCCTGTAGTGAACAGAATCACTCACAGACATTCCAGTGCTCATAACAGCGTAGCTAAGTTCACAGATTCTATCAAATGATTGTGGGTATTTATGAGTCTGGGTGATATCAATGTAGCCAAGTTATTCTTATGAATTTTAAAATGTAAATCTTATTGTTTTGAAATTTAGGCATGCAACCAGTTTCTTAATAGTTACATCACTCCATCTCATGAGTTGGATTGCATCCCGTAACATTGTTCATGGTTGTGTACCATGCTGGGGTCTTGCAACCTCTGCCTGCCTCTGGGCAGTCTGATGGCCTCTGGTAAGGGGTTTGGAACTTGCTTCTGGCTGGAATGGTTGCTGCAGAAGCCAGGAGAAGGCAGGATGGAGCACCAAGGGGTATGTCTGGTGCATGGCAAATGTGGGATAAACTTTGTTCCTTCTCTTCGCTTTCTTTTCCTCCCCACCCAAATGTTCTATATATTTGGTCAGCTCCAAAACATGCTGAGCCTCTTTGAAATTGTTACTTTGGTTCTTTCCACATGCAGTAAAGTCACTAACCTTTTTAAATGGAAACAAAAACAAAGGCTGTTAGAAAGCAGTTTCCCCTCCCAGGTCACCAGCTTTCCCTTGCCGGAGAGTTAGCAGTGCTGTGCTGTGACTGTGGCTGGGCCAGAAGAGAGGCCCCAGGTTTGAGGCAGGCGCCTCCAGCTGGGTGCAGACTCGGCTCTCCAGCCAGGAGGCGGGGGGCGCCTGGCCTGCTGGCTGCTCTAAGGTCCACAGCTCCTGGGTGTATCTTGGTTTCAGAGATTCCAACGGTAGGAAAGCCAGGATCCTCTCCAGATGGGAGACCACCAGTCCCGAAGGTGACTGTGATGCTGTAGTTCTTGGCTCTCGAGTGTGCTTTTGCTGTGTGTGTTGGATGGAAGGCCCGTCTTGAGTAGACGTGTGTTTGTGTTGTTCAGGGGGCTGGTGTGCATAACCACGTGTGCTTTCTGGCCTGGGGTCTGGCAGGATGTGAAGAGAGGCAGCCACTACCTTTTGGCTGGTGAGATTTTGCATTGTTATATTGGCAGGGGGCTGGCATTCTTGCTGTACTTTTGGAAGTCTTTGGTGTGTAGACAGGTGGTCTTGGAGCCAGTGGCATGGGCATTCAGTCCTGACTTTGCCACTGCTTTGCCATTTAATCTCCAGTAACCGATTCTACTCTGTCTCTGGGGTCACTCATTCCTCACTCCTAGATGAATGATGATAGCCATTTCGGAGGACTTATTTCTCCGTTGAGATGTGTGGGGACCCTGGGCCTTCACTCCCACCCAGCAGCAGTAACTAGGCGGTGCATTCCCTCCTGCTTCCTGCCCCCGCCCCAGGGTGCCGGTGAGGCCACGTGAGGCACCGTGATGAGGCCCTCCTACCCCTCCCAGCCAGGAAAGTATCAGTGGAGACGTGCTTGGGAGCTAGAACCTCCTACCCTGCTCAGTGTAATGACGAGTCCCCTGCCCACTCAGCTAGCTGTCCGTGAAGGCCAAGTGGGGAGCCTGAACTTCTGTCCCCACCTGACTGTAATGTGATAGGATTTCCCTTCCTCTGCTGAAGCACTGTCAGAGTAAGCCAGCTAAAATGGAATGTTTAAGTAATTTCTAGAGCCTCGTAAGGGAATACCTAAAATGTCCAGGTTTCAATTAAAAACCACTTGTCACACCAAGATACATGGGGAATCTCAAATTAATGAGAAGAGACAATCAACTGATGCCAACGCTGAAATGACAGAGATGTGGCAGTTTTCTGACAAAGATATTAAAGCAGTCATCATGAAAATGCTTCAGTGAGCAGTTGTGAATGTGCTTAAATGTGAAAAAAATAGAAAGTCTCAGCAAAGAAACAAAAGGCATGAAGAAAAATCAAATGAAAATTTTAGAACTGAAAAAGACAATAACTGAAAAAAAATCTCACTGGATGGGCTAAACAGCAAAAGGGAGATGAATCAGTGAATTTGAAGCTATAACCATAAAAATTCCCCAATCTGATCAACTGAGAGAAAAATAAACGAGTGGAAGAAAAGAAAAACAGATTCTCAGGGACCTGTAGGACTAACAAAAGAGCTAACATTTTATGTCTTTGAAATCCCAGCAGAGAGCAAAGAGGATGGGAATGAAAAAGTCCTTGATGAACTTATCACTGAAAACTCCTTGAGGTTAGGAAGGTTTCTAGATTCAAGGAGATTAGTAAATTCCAAACAGGATAAACCCAAAGAAATCCATACCAAAATATGTCATCAAATTTCTGAAAATAATTTTGAAAAGAAAGAAAGGAGGAGGAATCAGGGGGCTTCCCTGGTGGCCCAGTGGTTAAGAATCTGCCTTGCAGTGCAAGGGACACTGGTTCAATCCCTGGTCCGGGAAAATTTCACACGCCATGGGGCAACTAGGCCCGTGCACCACAACTTACTGAGCCCATGTGCTGCAACTACTGAGCCCAAGCACCTAGAGCCTGTGCTCCGCAACAAGAGAAGTCACTGGAATGAGAAGCCCGTGCGCCGCAACAAAGAGTATCCCCTGCTTGTTGCAACTAGAGAAAGCCTGCATGCAGCAACAAAGACCCTCCACAGTCAGAAACAGATTAAATAAATCAATCAATCTAAAAAAAAGATAGTAGAAGGAATCAGTCTTCTAGGTTTCAAGACTTATAGCTAAAATAATCGAGACCGTGTGGTGTTGGCGAAGGGCAGACTAGAGCACCCAGAAGTGTGCCCATCTGATGCAGCCAAATATAAAAATTAATATTAAAAAAAAGAGAATAGTTATACCACCACCAAAGCAGGAAAGGGTGACAGAAAGAGGGCTTGGTGTGGAAGCGGTGACCAGGTCCTTTTATTGTTCATCTTGGGTGGGCCACCAGCAAGAGGAAACTAGAAATACAGGAAAGCATCTGAATGAGAGGGTAGGTCTCATGTTGGGTTTTCGAGACCTCTGCATGAGACAATTATCAAAGAGGTCAGAGTGTAAGAGTCTTTACCCAGTGGGCACAGCTCATTAGTGGGGGATGGGTTATGATTGATATTTTTCTATGCTTGTTTGGGTCACAAGGAAAGTCAGTGAGGCAGACAGAGGAGATAGGCAGAGAACAGACTTGCATGGCCTCTGATGATGGGGTTCAAGAAAAAGGGTACAGTAACAGTTTTATTCTTCCTAAACTCAGTTGCCTTTTACTGTACCCCTTGACCCCTGGGTGACCTTTGACTCCAATGATTTGCCTCTCTTGTTTTCCTTGAAGATATTTCCTAATTCACAAGACGGCTGTCTGGTTTGCATTATCATAATCTTTTAATCACAGCACCCGATTTCAGCTTTACCTAATACCAGCCTATCACAGAATTGTGTCGAGGAAATAAGACTAATTTGCTGGGTTTCTGTTTCCCTCCGTAAGGATATATGGAGCCTTTCAGCCTGCATTGCACAGCAGTGATTGCTACAAATCATTGACTAGATTTCTATCGCTTAAAAAAATAATGACATAACTCAAATGTCAATGCAGAAGCCCCAAGAGCCGAGCAGGAAAAGGCAAATCCTTTCCTCTGATGTTCAGAAGCACCAAGGGCAGAGTGTGTGGCTGGCTGATTTATGGCGGTCGAGGCGCAAGGAGCCAGGATGTGTCCTGGACGGGCAAGTGTGTCCCCACACACTGAGATGACATTCGGGATTCAAGGTCAAAGCAGTGGTGGAGTGAACACGCAGAGCACAACCTCACGCATACCAGCTCCCCTGGCCAGTCCCAGGCTGCAACCTGCGTTTCGTCGGTGAATGTGAACACAAACAGCTCTCCAGGAAATGTGTGTCTGATGCAGTGGGTCAGGGGACCTGAGAGGCAACTTAGTGGGGTGCCGAGACAGGCCAGGGGGCCTTGGGTTTCATCACGCGTCTGCCCCTTCCTAGGGGCATATTGCTTCTGGTGATCTTGGGCACAGTGCTTCACTGCTCACAGCCTCAGTTTCCTCCTCTGTAAAATGGGCATATCGATAGCACCTGCCTCATAAAATAATGTTTGAAAAGTGTTCAGTGCAGCCTGTCACGTATTATACACTCATTAAAAATTAAAAATCTCTAGTCTGAGCTCTGCGTCTAATTAGCTGTGATACTTTGTAACAGTCATCTGGTTTCACTGAGCACCAGTTTATTCACCTGTGAATCATGACTGAAAAATAATGGATTTGGAGAATTGGGTTAGAATCTCCCAGTTTTTCTGTGCTTTGTGATTTGATGATGAGATGTCGATCAGAAAGTCACAAAGGAAATGACTGATAGATTTAAAGGTTATGACAACACTGTTAATCGGTTGTACCTCGAAACAAAAATAAAAAGTTTAAAAAAATAAATAAAATAGGGCTTCCTTACAGCATTCAACTGCCATAAATGCCCTCCCCCAAGGTTTTGACTCTTAATGCTGGAGAAAAGTCTAAACTGCATTAAGAAATTACATAAATAAATATTGTGACAAAAAGTAATAAAATAGGTAACTAACAAGTTGCCAAAGCTTTATTGACTACACCAAAGCCTTTGACTGTGTGGATCACAAGAAACTGTGGAAAATTCTTAAAGAGATGGGAATACCAGATCACTTGACCTGCCTCCTGAGATATCTGTATGCAGATCAAGAAGCAACAGTTAGAACCGGACATGGAACAACAGACTGGTTCCAAATTGGGAGAGGAGTATGTCAATGCTATATATTGTCACCCTGCTTATTTAACTTATATGCAGAGTACATCATGAGAAATGCTGAACTGGATGAAGCACAAGCTGGAATCAAGATTGCCGGGAGAAATATCAGTAACCTCAGATATGCAGATGACACCACCCTTATGGCAGAAAGTGAAGAACTATAAAGCCTCTTGATGAAAGTGAAAGAGGAGAGTGAAAAATTTGGCTCAAAGCTCAACATTCAGAAAACTAAGATCATGGCATCTGGTCCCATCACTTCATGGCAAATAGATGGGGAAACAGTGGCTGACTTTATTTTCTTGGGCTCCAAAATCACTGCAGATGGTAACTGTCGCCATGAAATTAAAACACGCTTGCTCCTTGAAAGAAAAGCTATGACCAATCTAGACAGCATATTAAAAAGCAGAGACATTACTTTGCCAACAAAAGTCCATCTTGTCAAAGCTATTTTTCCAGTGGTTATGTATGGATGTGAGAGTTGGACTATAAAGAAAGCTGACTGCTGAAAAATTCATGCTTTTGAACTGCAGTGTTGGAGAAGACTCTTGAGAGTCCCTTGGACTGCAAAGAGGTCCAATCAGTCCATCCTAAAGGAAGTCAGTCCTGAATATTCATTGGGAGGACTGATGCTGAAGCTGAAACTCCAATACTTTGGCCACCTGATGCGAAGAACTGACTCACTGGAAAAGCCCCTGATGCTGGGAAAGATTGAAGGAGGGAGAAGGGGACGACAGAGGATGAGGTGGCTAGGTGGCATCCCTGACTCGATGGACATGAGTCTGAGTAAGCTCCAGGAGTTGATGATGGACAGGGAAGCTTGGCGTGCTGCAGTCCTTGGAGTCTCAAAGAGTTGGACGTGACTGAGCGACTGAACTGAACTAACAAGGATCTACTGTATGGCAGAAAAAAAAAGAAAACTTATTTCCTTAAAAGTTATAAGCAAAATTAAAAGACAAAAATCAAACTGAAAGAACTTGAGAAAATAAGTGTCAGTGTCCTTAACATAGAAATTGCTTCTTAAAACTCAACTGAAAGCATTATGAACTCAACAGAAAAACTGGCAAAATGCACAGAAGAGATAGTGCACATGGATAATAAAAATGAAAATCTGTTCCAACTTTACTTATAATCAAAGGAAATACAGTTAAAATGACTTTTTTTTTCTGCCTATTGTGACTAACACATTGATGCCCATCCTGTACCAGGAAAAGTCATTTACCCAAAAGTTTCCTCCTGGGAATGTGGACAGACCACCTTCCCACAGGCTCTGTGGTTAGGTGTGGCCATATGACTAATGGACTAGGAGAGTGGCAGTGACTTAAGTTACCTCTGTGAAGCTGTCAGCTCAGTCTCCCATGCTTTCCTATTTCCCTTGTTTGTTCACTGAATGGGAAGTGGAAAAAAAGAAAAAACAGTGGAGGATTCTGAGAATCTGTCACCCTGACAATGGTGACATCCTTAGGTGAAAGGAGACTGGCTCCCTGGATGCCTGCATGCCTGTGTGGAGCAGAATGCCCCTGCCAACCCACATCAGATAATGAATTGAGCAAAAACTTTTTTGTGTGTTAAGCCTTTGAAACTCTGGGATGCCTTGTTGTAGCTACTTGTTTACTGTAACTATGCATCAAATTGGAAACTATTATAATGCTAACATTATTGGCAAGTGTGTTGATTTTACCCATTTCAGTGGGATTTTAGGTGGACAGACTGGAGAAGGAAATGGCACTCTAGGACTCTTGCCTGGAAAATCCCGTGGACGGAGGAGCCTGTGTAGTCTAAAATCCATGGGGTTGCAAACAGCCAGACGCGACTGAGTGACTAAGCTTTCACGTTCACTCTTTTTTAGAACAATTCATATGTAAGAAGGATTTTAAATAGTTATACCTTTTGGCTTAGTGATTCTGGTTTTAGGAATCTACTATAAGGAACGAAGCAGAGAAACAGGTAAAGAATTTCCTATAAGGATATTTGTCACAGATTCTAACAATAAAAGAATTCCTTAGATATGTTATCTGGCTTCCGTGGGGTGAACTATTAAACAGCAATTAAAATATTTTAATATTCTATAATAAAATATAGAATATATGCTTATATATGTCATCTATATATTACTTATTAATATATACTTATGCATAATCTTTATATTACATATTAATATTTACTTATGTATGTTATCTATATGTTCTATATATAATCACTTAAATAGTTTTGCATTTTATTTTTCACTTTAAATCATAAGCATTTTATTAGTAACATTCATATTTTAATCACTGTATAGTAGTTAACCCCATGGAAGTCAGATAACATATCTAAGAAATTCCTTTATTGTTGGAATCTGTGATGAATATCTTTGTAGGAAATTCTTTACCCATTTCTCTGCTTAGTTCCTTATAGTAGATTCCTAAAGCCAGAATCACTAAGCCAAAAGGTCTAACTATTTAAGATCTTTCTTACTTATGGGTTGTTTTCAAAAAGAGCGTATCCACCTTCCCTGGGGACTCAGACAGTAAAGAATCTGCCTGCAATACAGGACACCTGGATTCAATCCCTGGGTCAGAAAAACCCCCTGGAGAAGGGAATGGCTACCCAGTCCAGTATTCTTGTTTGAATTCCATGGACGGAGGAGCCTGACAGGCTCCAGTCTATGGGGTCACAAAGAGTCGTCCACGACTGAGTGACTAACACTTTCACTTCATATAAAATTATTAAGCATAAAAATAAACACCAGCAGGAAAAACACCAAAAACATTGAGTGGTTAACCTGATTGTGAGGTTATGCGTAATTATCACTTTCCTCTTTATGTTTCCCTGTTGTTTTCAATTTTTCATCAATAAACATGTGCAATTTTATAAACACCTTTTTTCTAAGTGTTCCACACAGCCGTTAAGTCTCACCTAGACCCACCTCATGGATGAAAATGACACTTGCTGGCTGTGAGTTTGTTCTGTTAGTATTAGTACACTTGGCACACCCACCTTCCCTGCTGTGTGTGTGTATGTGTGTGTTTGTGTGCATACACAGATGTACACAGGTGATTGCCAGAGGGCCAAGGGCTGTTTGTAGATGTCAGGACCTGGACCTTATAGCAAAAGGAAGAGGAGGTAGGCCAGAAGGGCAGCTCCGCCTGAGCCAGAGTTGCCCTTCGTCCCACGGCCACCTGCCTTCGATCAAAAGTGCCTGGAGAATATATTGCTTTTTGCAATGAGATGGCTCATCATCTTGGAGAAGGCTTGGGCAGCACATCAGAAAATCTGTGGTTCTTGTGCAGAGCTCAGGCTGTGGAAGTCTGACCTTGTTTCCTTCGATGTCTACAACCCAGGGATTACAAATCATTCTTGGCAGAGGATGCTGGGGAGGGATTGAGTGGAAAATGGAGTCTGACTGTAGGTATCTTTGATTCCTAGTGAGGGTGGCCTGCATCCCTTCACAGTTCACTGTGATGTGTGTCTGAAGAGAGCAGAGAATGTCATTGATGGTGTTAATTTCAGAGACAGTTATAGTTATTACAAAGCAGTAGAGTCTCTATTCAGACTGTAGGCTGGGCATCAGTACATTTGAAATGTATTACAATCATGCCTGAAGAGAAGGCCCTCCAAGTGAGACTGAATGTAAGTTCTTCCTGTCATCACAGAACACCTACTATGCCCTGAAGTGCTGTTCTAGGAACCAAGAATATAAAAAATAAGTCCTTGAGAAAAGTCTTTACTCTTCTGTAGTGTCCTGTTATGGGGAGGAAAGGAAAGCACTAATCATAATGATACACTGTGACAATTTCTGGGTTCAGTTCAGTTCAGTTCAGTCGCTCAGTTGTGTCCGACTCTTTGCTGGATTAGAGTTCTGAATGTGAGACCTACACAGAAGTAGAGAAATTCAACCAGGCTTATCAAGTGCTGTAAATCAAATGACTAAGTAAGTAATATTTGGATAAGAGAAAGCATTCTTACTCCAAATACATTTTTCCCTTTTATCTGCAGTATCATGTCATCTGAAATTTAAAAAGCAACTCTGTACAGAAGCAGGAACAAATGGCTCATTTATTGAAAATATCTTGCCTGCCTGATATTTCTACCCTGGACTGTTTTCCTGGGTTACCTGGGAAACATTTTTTAGGAGTGAAAACAAATATACACCACATTAATTTCGATGACCGTGAAATGATGTAGTTTGCCTTGAAATCCTTGACTAATCCATGCTGATTACCTAGTTTCTCCAGAGAAGAAAGGAGAACTAAGGTGATTTCTTTAATGAGTTAGCAAAACCTGCTGTAATGTGTTTGCTTAAAAGTATCCAGAGAGTTTTAAGATCTTCTCAACATTTTTTCTTAATTCCAGTTCTCTGGGTTCTCAGGATGCTCTGGGCAAGCCAGCCGATTTGCAGAACGGAGGGTTAATGGGAAGAAATGAGTTCTGTGGCTGAGTTTGAATATGGAATGTGGAAGAAGGATGGGCTTTGCAAGGGGCAGGAGAAAAGACCAAAGACAGAGAGCAGAGGGAATGTCAGGGGACCATCTCTCTGGCTGGCCTCAGCCCAGTAGGTGATACTGGAAGTGTGACGAGGCCTGGGGCCCCAAGGTCTGTTTTCTTAATACCCTGGGCTTCCCTGGTGGCTCAGATGGTAAAGAATCCACCTGCAATGTGGGAGACCTGGGTTTGATCCCTGGGTCGGGAAGATCCCCTGGAGGAGGGCATGGCAACCCACTCCAGTATTCTTGCCTGGAGAATCCCCATGGACAGAGCAGCCTGGTGGGCTACAGTCCATGGGATCACAAGGAGTCAGACGCGACTCTGAGCACGGCAGCGCAGAGCGGGACAGACCACAGCACTGCTGCCCGGGGCAAGATTTCCTGAGAGGGCTGTGGCGAACGGTGATGGCCCGCAGAGGGCTTGGGAGGGTTGGACCCGCTGTGGAGGCAGCACGCATCTGCAGGGGCCTGGCGCCTTCATTCTGTCTCCAGGGCAGCCTGTAGCAATTCATTCAGCGCCTGGCAAGTCAGTAAAAGTCTGCTGGAGACACACACCATTCATCCTTCATTCATTCATCAAGCTTTTATTGCATAGCCACTGTGTACCAGGCAAAGATGAGTACAGATGTAAAGATGAATAAACTTATCCCAGGCCTTGAGAAGCTCCCCATCCAGTGAAGGAGAAGCATAAACAGAGCATAGAGCAAGCATGCCTAACACCTCTGTTAAAAGAGATGATAATCCATTCTCTCGTAAGCTTCTAGCTTCTGTCCTATACCGCCCATTGTTGGCTGGCAAATTTGCCCACCTTGTTGTTCATGGTGACTCTTCAAAGGATATTCCTCTCTCAAAAGAATAATGTAAGTGCTAACAATAAAGTCCACTGTGATATTTACTTTTTGGGACTGTTGGCGTTCCTTTTGCCTGTACCAGCCATTGGGCACTCAGTCTCGGGTACTGTGTCATTGTGAAAGAAATATTTATTTATGTATTTGTGTGTTGGGGTTTCCCTTGTGGCTCAGCTGGTAAAGAATCCTCCTGCAGTGCAGGAGACTTGGGTTCGATCCCTGGGTTGGGAAGATCCCCCGGAGAAGGGAAAGGCTGCCCACTCCAGTATTCTGGCCTAGAGAATTCCATGGACTACAGTCCATGGGGTTACAAAGAGTCCGACACAACTGAGCGACTTTCACTTTCACTTTTGTATGTTTATTTGGCTGCCTCAATAAAAGTTTAAGCTCCTCAAAGGCAGGGATCCCCCCACCCCTTGTCATATGTACTATCTCGCATGAAGCTTCCTAACCCAAGAGGTATTGAAAGCTCATTAGCTGGTAACCTATATGCCCCGCATACAAATACTCAAGGATGATCTCAAGGTGACTGGTCCCAGCCCTACAGAAGACATGGGACCACTCTGCTGTGTTGTGACTTGAGGAATCCAACGTATCCATTGAGACTTAGAATGTTCCTTGACTCTAGACGATACCAGGGAAAAGATAGCAGCAGACGCAACCTCTGTTTTGCTCCTTTAAGCTGGCACTTTTCATGTGTGGATAGCAAGCAGCATCAAAGGATGGTTAAGTGCATAAACTCTGGGCTCAGGCTGCCTAGGTTGTATTGTGACTTTCCTACCTGCTAGCTGGGTGACTTTGGGAGAGTTATTTAATTTCTTGGTACCTCCATTTCTCAATGATACCTCTTTCATGGGGTTGTTGTGAGGATAAAATGACTGAATATAAAATGTTCAGAATACCATATGACACATGGGACCCACTCAGTAGGTGTTTGTTAGATTTCCCAGCTACAGTATTATTATCTGAAATAACAGGTTATTACATTGCTCATCTTGGCTCACTTTTCTCTAAGTGATGTTCACGGCACAGTCAAGTCAGGTCTTGAAATGTTTCATCTCCTAGCAAAATAGGTGAGATACACCAAGTCTCCTTGGGGTAGCATCTATCCCTCCATTCATTCATTTATTGAGTATCCAGCTATGATTCTCAGCTGGGTGGGAGGCAGTGAGTCTAATAAAATGAAAAGAGGAGAAGCCCTGTGGTTGGTGGTCTGTCTTCAAGTCCAAGTCCTACCATTGCATGGTCTCAGTTTTGCCATGAGAATTAAATCACATGCTTATCTCGTGTATCTAATGTGTAGTAAAAGTTGATTCCTGACATTGAGTGTTCTTCTGCTTTTCTGATCATTTAAGACAGAGGTGGGTTGGATGCCCTGATGTTGGGAGCTGACACCTGGTACTCTGGTCTGCAGACAACTGGGCCTCAGGTAGGGGTGCTGTACACAGTGGGCGGGAATTCTAAGAGAGGACAGTTCTGTGAGGAGACATGGGCGGGGCAGGAGAAGGTGATGTTGGCGTTATTGGTGAAGACACGACAGGGCAGGATGGAGGCTCCGGCGGCTCCAGCCTATCAGGACCCTCGGGGGGCAGCTTTCACAGAGGAATAGGTAGGTTCTGAGACTTGTCCTCACTACATGATCCGCCTGGGTGCTGACTTGGGGTCTAAATGGCCCGTCTCTCTGAAACCTCTGGTTCTCATTCTTGCACTGGTGAGTCACTTCCTCTCCCCAGGGACTAGGGCCCTTGTTTGTCTGGGTGGTGGCTTTCCCTTGTGGGAGGACGGGAGGGGGACTGGCCTGTCTGTGGTTGGGATGTGGCCACAAGTTGGTCTCACTGAACCCAAACCTGAGAGGCTGAGCAGATGCTTCTTTCTGGGGTACACTGAAATCAGAGACGGGGTCTTCCAGGGGTTCTGCAGGCCAGGAGGAGAAGGGGCAGGAAGGATGCTCAGAGGTGGACTGTAAGAAAGGGCAGCACAGCTGTGCCAGTGCCGAGGGCACGGTGACCCCCTCTGGGTCAGGGAGCCGTCTCCTGTCCTGAGTCACGTCTCTCCTGGCCTCTTTCCATCCTCCCGTCCCCAGCCTTTGCGCGTCCTGCCACATCCTCCCCACCCTCGAGGCGTTGGGGCCTGTGACTTTGGCCTGAGCCATGTCAGGTGCCTGGGCCAGCCCTTCCTGCGAGCTCTCTGTGGAAAGGAGAGCCAGTGGGGCTTCCAGCCACCAGGGAGCATATGTTCCAACAGAAACTAGATTGATTATTTTTTGTTCACTGTCAAGAAAGGTTATAAATCAACAGGAGCAAACCCCCGAAGGTGACTCACTGCACAGATAGCGTGTTTACTCAGTCCTGGAGCTGTGGCCAAATGGGTTTTTGGGAAACTTCACTTTCATCAGGTCCCTCCCCGCTCCAGAACCTACAAGGACTCTTTCTTATCCATCTCATCAGAATTCTCCTGGCATTTCCCAGGGCTTGGGTAATATGTCTTGGCTCCATCTTCACGATTTTATTCCCCCCATCACAGCGAGAATCCCACAGTGCCTTCTGATCCACCAGAGCCAGGGTTTCTAAACTTTGCTGACCAGGAGCCTCAGTGAGACATCCCTACTTAGCCTCACTGTGTGTGATAAACACTGCTATTTTCTCTTTCATTCTTTTCTATTTCATTTAAAAAGGTGCAGGTCATGACTCACGCAGTTGATTTCATGACAGACTAATGGGTCATTACCTACAGTTTGAAAAGCAGAACTGATTTCACACACACTAATCATGGTAGCATGTCCAAGCTTGTACTGTTCGCTGCAGGACAGGCCACAGGCCAGTCAATGGAGAGACAAGTTTTTGGGAATAGTGACTTTATTTGGAAAGCCAGTCGGCTGTGAAGATGGTGGACTAATATCCCAAAGAACCATCTTGCCCAGGTTTGGATGCTAGTTTCTTATATAGAACAAAGAAGGGGAGGTGAAGAGGTAAAGCGAAAAGGGTTATTGCTGTTGTTTAATTACCGAGTTGTGTCCGACTCTTTTGTGACCCCACAGACAATAACCCGCCAGGCTCCTCTCTCTGAGGGATTTCTCAAGCAAGGATATTGGAGTTGGCTGCCATTTCCTTCTCCAGGGGATCTTCCTGACACAGGGATCAAACCTGCATAACCTGCATTGCAGGCAGATTCTTTACCACCAACCCACTAGGGAAGCCCTCCAACAGGGTGATAAGTTGTTGGAGTGATTTCCTGATTCCAGCCAGACTCCCGAGGGTGTGTGTCAGTTTCTTCCTTCCTTCAGCTATTACAGGTGGGCCTGGTCAGGAGGTTTCCTGGGAGCTAAACAAAGGTATTTTAGCTTAATGCTCAGGTGTGGGAGGCAGGGTTCCCCGAGATGGACCATTATGTACACTTTAAACTATAGGTAACATCCCTTGAGTGATTAACTTGTAGCAAAAGCAATATAATGAAAAGTTAAGAGAGAAAGATCCAACATGGAGTCAGATTTGTTATTCTCTATTATAGTCATGGAAACCCAAGTGGACCCCAGGAGATGCTCACCTTGTGAGCGTGTTTTATCTCTCAGGAGATACAAGTGACCAGTCACTTCTGACAAAAAGTTGGTCAAAAAACATTCGAGTAGTGGCCTCCACAATTTTTTTTTTTGATTGCACCCCATCAGTAAAAAATGTTTCAGCATGTTGCACTGATCTATGTTTGGTTATTTTTTTAACCTACCAGTGTATGATGTGACCACATAAAACATACACTCAAAATGGAAATTTTAAAAGGGTGGCATAAAGATGAAAGGAACTGTATTTTAAAATGACATGCTAATCGTGTTGGCTTCATTCTGTTATCAGCAAATATCCGAAGGCAAAATACACAGAAAGAACACAGTTCATGGTTATCAGCAGCAGTTGTAAATCTATTTTCAAACCATTTTGATGATTTAAGATGTTTTTCTGGTTGACTTCTTGTCAGATTTGGAAACCACTGCTTTGTATCATAGCCTCTTTCCTCAATGTTGCCCTTCACTTCCTGACGAAACCAAAAAAGCTCCATCAGCACCTCCTTTTGCTACTTCCGTCCACCGGAAACCTGGGGAGGGTCACTTTTGACACCTCTTTCCCGAGCCCACCTCAGCCAGCCATTTACTACCTTCTGGGGATTGTACTGCTCAGTAGAGGCTCAGCTCTTCTCATGTTCCCCTTCAGTTGCTCCTTTCCTGCCATGCTGCCTCCTCCTTCCTCCCAGTTCTTCACACACCTGACTGACTCCTCCTCACCCCTCAAAACCCAGCATAAAGGTCTTCTTCAGAGGGACTGCCTCTGACCACTGTCCAGTCTACTTTCTGAGGCACCTTGCACTTTCTTCCATGGTTCTCATCACAGTTTTATTTTTATACTTATTTATGCTTCACTTTCTTTCAGGTGTGCAGCCCTCCAGCATCTAGATTGTATCGAGTTGGCCAGAAAGTTCGTTCAGGTTTTTTTTCTGTTACATCTTATGGAAGAACTCAAATAAAATATTTGGCCAACCCAGTAATTTCCTTCAGGGCAGGGGCCATGCCTGATGTGTGTGTGTGTGTGTGTGTGTGTGAGAGAGAGAGAGAGAGAGAGGGTGTTTAGCATCCACATCATGGACTCTCAATACATATTTAACACTCACAACAAACGTATTACAGATAGTACCCCCATTTTACAGGTGAGGAAGTTGAAAGTCTAAAAGGTTAATTGCCTAAGGTTACCTGGTTAATAAGTGGGAAAACTGGCCTTCGACCCAGGCCTTTCAGGTTGTAGTGTACACTCTTGCCAACCCCTCTGGATTGTTCTTTTGTAACCCGCACAGGCTCTAAGGGCTGATTTTCAGTCCTACCTTCCTTGTTGATACTAGCCCCCTAATGTGTCTCCTCCTGAACTAGCCCCATTTATGCTCAGGGTATCTGCATCACACTCTTCACCCTAAGTTATTCTGGATGACTCTGACCTTTTCTGACATAATTTCATGTCCCTAAAACTTATCCACGTTTTAGGTTGGAAAGTAAGACCCTACATTGCCTCATCTTCTCTTGAATTCCATAGCACCTTGGAAAGAACCTGAGCGCCCCAAATACTAAGTAAATAATTACTGATTAGTTGATCATTATCAAGAGCTTGGCAGAGATTTCATTTGACTTCCAAGTTAAATCCTGTCTTTGTGCATATCCGCTTCCCAGCCAAGAGTAAGAAGACCGTGCCTCGGATTCAGAGGGGTTTTAACTGTTCCAATTTGCACTTCTTGGCCTTCTTCCTGGTGGATCTCAGTGTAATTTTTGGCTGAGACCCAGGAATTTAAGGGTCTTCAATACCATGAGTAATTTCATGAGTTGCTGATGGCTAATTAGGGGTGATTACAGTCAAGAGGTTTGACTGTCTTAATAACCCCCAGAAATGGCTGGTGGTGACTTTAAACATCTTGATTATTTTCCCCTGCAAATGGAATTTTCTGATTCTTCTGACTGTCTTTTCATAAGTCCTTGTAATTTATCCCCCACCTCGCCTTTCTAGTGAAAAGGAAATGTGAAGTCCTGAGGAGAATTTGGAAACCAATGATTTTGGAAAACTCTGGCTTTATTAGTGAGGACTCCTGGGTACACCTTGAAACCCTGCTTCATTTCTTTGTCTTTCCCTGGGAGGAGGTGTGTGAGGAGAGGAGTCTGGACCACGATCTTTCTCCCCAAGTTCCATTACATTCCAACCCAGCCTCCCATCCCAGGCTGTCTGATGCTATTTATAATTTACCTTTGAAATCATTGCCTCATTTGACAATGTTAAGAAATTGTGTTTAGCGTGGTTTTCTGAATGGAGTAGTGTTTGTAGGTGAGTGTTTGTACCTTCCTATTGTTACTGTGACAACAGACTTTATGTTACTTGACCTCTTCCTGCATCAGTATCTTCAGAGCTATTTTTATTTTTTTCAAAAATTTATTTATTTTTTTTTGCCATGCTGTTCACGATCTTAGTCCGTGACCAGAGATTGAAGCCAGGCCCAGAGCAATAAAAGCGCTGAGTTCTAACCACTGGACTGCTGGGGAATTCCCCAGAGTTACTTTTAATTGAGTGTCCTCTGTTCTAGGCACTGGGCTAAGCGTATGACATGTGTCCACTTGTTTAATAATCACAACCCGCGTCAGTTCTTTAGGACATATTTTTTGAACAGGTTTTCTTTATTTATTTTTTTCTGTTTTGTTGTTTTTGACTGTACTGCACGGCATGTAGGGTCCTAGCTCCCCCACCAGAGGTTGAACCCGTTCCATCTCTGTGTGGAAGCATGGAGTCCTAACCACTGGACCACCAAGGAAGTCCTGAGCAGTTTTATTGAGATGTAATTCACATGCCATATACTTTGCTAATTTAACATGTACAATTACACTTTTTTTTTTAGTGTATTCACAAGATTGTGCAGCCATCATCACAATGTAATTTTAGAACATTTTTGTCACCTCAGGCGAAATCCTCACACCCTCGAAGTAGCCCCTCTCCACCCTCCAGTCCTTGGTAATCATGAATGTATTTTTTTTGTCTCTATAGATTTGCCTATTCTGAACACTTCCTGTAAGTGGAATCATACAATATGTAGCCTTTTGTATTTCATTTTTGTGATGTTGTCGAGGTTTGTCAGTATCCAGACGTCATTTCTCTTTATGTCTAGGCAGTATTTTTACCCTTATTGTACAGCTGGGGTAACCAGGACACAGAGGTGAAGGGACTTTCTAATGGGTCAAGTAGTCTTTAATGGATGGAGCAAGATTTCCAGTGCGTGTTTGTCTAATGACAACTCTGCTGTTAGCTTAGACTCTGAAGTAGTTATATTGATGGTAGCTTATTAAACATTTTCTATGGGTCACTGTGCTGAGTGTCCTGTAGATTTGTTACCTCACGTTCATACATAATCAGCTTTCATTTGGGCAATCTGGTGACCATAACTGGGCATAAGTGGGCAATGGTATTTTTGTCTTAATGTCTTCCATTTGCTTACTTCTTGTTGAACGGGCTGGCCTAAGCTGTAGAATCTTAGATTCTAGATTCTTTGTAAGCCGATGATACTAAAAATAGCATTGTTATTCTTCTGTAGGAGTTGAACATCACCCCCATCTGCAGAAAATTGGCAACATCTCTGAAGAGCCCTTGCTTTTTCCTGGGACACCCAGGATCATGGTTTCCTGTTTCATGGAGTCTCTCAGGTGAGTGGAAAATCTTTTGAAAAGGAAATAGGAAAATAAGAAATTCAATATTTGAATTTTACTGTATATTTCTTCTAGTAATGAGCCTTGAGGGCCTGCATCTCACAGATACTTTTGATATGCCATGTACATATGTGTAGTAAGTTTGATGCTCACAAAGGCTGCTGAGGCCTGGACAGCTGTGTGCTGTGGTGAGAAGTGCTTAGACTGAGATTAAGTGGCTTGGGCTCTGTGCTGTGCTCTGCTATTCACTGAGAGATATCTAGGACTCAGAGTTTTCATTGATTATTTATTCATTTGATGCTCTGCTTGTCATATGGGATCCTAGTTCCCCACCCAGGGATCGAAGCCGTGTCCCTGCATTGGAAGCACGGAGTCTTAACCACTGGAGCGCCAGGAAAGTCCCCTCAGATTTTTCTTAAAAAATATTAATGGACTTGTGGGTATTTATCATGGCTGCATAATAAAATTACCTGAAGAACTTTAGAAAATACTGTCCTCTGGCTGCATCCCCACAGATTGTGATATAATTGATCCGGTATATTTAAAAGGTGGCCTCTCTGGTCCTCTTTGTTCAAAGTATCTGTGACTTGCCCCTGCATTTTTAATTTGATACTGATATTAACCATGCAGAGTAAGTGGAACAAGTAGTATGGTCTTTGTATGCAGATCAGAAAATCAGTGTTTATCTCCTGATGCCCATTCCTTCAGTGCAGACTCAGGGGAAGGGCTTGGTACTCTGGAATTTAGTCTGTATATTGAGACTTTTTTCAAGATTTCCTAAAGATGATAGACCCCTTTAAAAATTCTTCAATCACAATCCTATGTAAAGAAAACAAAACAAACAAAAAAAAAAAACCCCTCATCATTATAAAATAGCCAATGGCAGTATTTTATTAAGGGAAATTTATTTTAGAAGTTTGAATTTGTAATGTTTACACATTATGAGATTCATGAGTCTATTTGCATAAACATCAGAATTTGGAATCAGAATTTACAGATGATAGCTTATACGTTAGCCTCTGCATCGAGTTTATCTTGTGACTAGTTTTAGCTGCATAGTAATCAGAAAATCTTGGTCCATCTAGGTAAGTAATTGCAATTGGTACCAGTTCTTTAGTGAAGCTCATTTTACAGTCTCAGGACACTCTTTAAAGAAATTGACTCAGAATCTAGAAAGAGAAAAGAACTTTTTGTTACAAAGCTGAATCACTAAGGTTATCTTGTAGTTTTTTTTTTTTCTCCACAACTAGGACAGTCCCAAATGCCCAAAATTTACACTGAAAAGTGAAAACGGTCTATAACATGTTATTATGGTGGTGCCACAGGTACTGGCTCAACCAGGGCTAAAGCATTTTCAGGCAGATGCTCTTAGCCCATGGCTGGCATTTCACTGAGGACAGCGCGTGTGTGTACTCTTAGTCTGTAATTGCTTGTGTAATTTTACATGAGCTGACATGTGCAGGCCTGCAGTCCAAAGACCCATGCAGAGCTATAAGCTTCTTCATCAGTGACATAAACTGGTGTGTCAGAAAGAGTCAGAGAAGGCAGCAAGTGCTCCATTCTGAGGCCTCGACAAAATCCAGCCATGAACAGAGCAGCCTGAGTCTCTCAGTGTTCATTTTTGGTATCTAATCGAAATCAGCATGTGGACAGTTTTTAGCCACAGTTCAAAACACAGTTTAAAAGCTGTTTCAGGACATAAAATGTGTATCCAGTTTGTGGAAGCTCCCATGTCCTGCTCTAAAACCACAGGGGAGTGAGACATGCTGTTGGACCACTCAGTCACGTTAGGACCACAGCCTATTTGAGAACAGCCAGTGGGAGAACACAGAAGTGGAAGTCATAGTCGTATATGTAATTGAATTAAAAAGAGCAGCAGATAAAACGTTTCCCTGTGTAGTAAGCGAGTGGTAAAGCAAGTATAAGTCTGGCTGCTATCAGAAAGGCTCCCTTGAGTACTGAAGACCCTCAGAAATGTGGGGCCAACCAGGCTGGATAGGAAGGGCTTCATTTGAGAGAAGTCCCTTTTGCAAATTTTTTTTTCTTAATGTTTGGAATTTTAATTGATGCCCCTGCAGTTAACCTCTGTAATGATCTGTGATATGGAGGCCATCTCCCAGGGAGGCCTGGTGGGCTCACCTCCAAGCTGTGCATTATTGCAGAGAAATTGCCAACAGATTAGAAGTTAGCAGAGTAGGAGCTGTTGAAAGCTAGATGTGGCCTTGCTACCCTCCAGGCAGAACTCTGGGAGTCTTAACAGGCTTCTGGGATTAGGGTCCTGCTGAAGGGATTGTTTGAAAAGAGCTGCTCAGTCGGACGATGCTTCCCAGCTGACTCAGAGGTTAGCAGGAGATGTGGGTTCGATCCCTGGGTCGGGAAGATCCCCTGGAGGAGGAAATGGCAACCCATTCCAGTATTCCTGCCTGGGAAATCTCATAGACAGAGAAGCCTGGTAGGCTACAGTCCATGGGGTTGCAAAGAGTTGGACATGACTGAGTGACTAAGTCATGTGACTTAGTGACTAACAACAACTAACTGAGTGACTAACAACAACTCAGCAGGACATTTCTTCAACAGTCCTGCTCTAAGGAAAGAATATATGAGTTATGGGTACAGGCAAGTCTTCAGGAGAGCACAGCTGAAGATTTCCACCAAGTCTCCTTCTTTATAAGCCAGGTGCTCATAAACCATTTTGCATTCTGTTTCAAGGCCCACATAAATATATCTTAACCTGAGGGGGGAGTGGGGGGGAAAGCAAGAATGTTTTTTGTTTAAATACTTTTCAAAATGTTCTGGTAGAAAGGGCCATGGTTACTTTAAGAGTAAAAGCCTTTGATAAAACTGGTAGATGAGAAACACACAGAGACACACAAATACTCAGGGTTTAAAAAAAGAATATTGATCAAGGCAGCCAAATACATAGAGATTAATAGGAAAAGCTGGAGGATATCTCTACCTATAGAGAAAACAGGTCAAAATTAGGAGTTAGTCACCAACAAAACCCCTGAGAGGAAAAAAAACATTTAAGGGGATTCACAATTCTGATATGCAGAGATTTTGTTTAAAAATCCCTCCCCAGTTCTTGCCAAGCCACAGGGAAACAGAAAGCCAGCTTCTCCCTCACTGAAACAGACGGAGAAGCCCTGAGTATTAATATAGCAAGAGTGCCTCTGCCATGCTCAGAGTCTGTAGTAATAAAAAGAGCCATGCTTAAATCCAGTAGCAGAAGAAACACTAAGACTAACTCTGCATGGAGCTGGTTATTGAGTTGCCTTTGGACCTTGGCTGAATCTTGGATCGTGTGCAAAATTCAGGACAGGTGATATCCATTTGGAGCAGAGTTGGTCAAGGCTAGATTAAGATTTGTCACCTATTACAAGTTAGAGAGGAAAAGGCACTAAGTAATACAGCAGTGTATTTAGCTCTTAAAGACTTGCTCCAAATTGTGCAGTTTTTTTTTTCTTGTATGTAAAAGTACATCTTTGTGTGTTTGTTCAGTGATTGAGAGGAATGAAACTCAGTTTTCTCTCTAGAAGCAGCATAACAGTTGAAGATGACCAGCCAACCAAGTTTCTTTAGAGTCAGTCACCCTGGTCAAGGGCTCTTTCTTTACCTCGTAGAGTGCTTTTGTGCAGTTGACATAATATATCTTTGAAATGAAAACACAGAGGAAAACAAAACTATTGAAAATGCCAAACAAATGGTTAAAGCTGATCTGGGGATTCTTATTTGGAATAGTAGTTTTTGAAGAAATACAGATGTAATTAGAGGGATTACAGGGTTAGTTGGTGATTTTTATAGTGCTTATGAAGGAGAGTTCTGGATCATTTTAAGGGTTTTACAGGTTGATGGCCCTAGGTCAAGTGTCTGGTTTTAGTCTTCTGAAACGTGAGGCTTTTCTTTTCCCTGATACACACTTCAGTACAGGAATAATACTGTAATGCCTGTCAGCTACTTCACTGAGAAATACAACCATAAGGGATTGAGGAAATGAGAACAAGAAAGGTTCCAGTTCTTGGAGAACTGGAAAAAGATCCTGAAGACAAAACGCAAGGAAGAAGGGGGTTGAAAAAGTCTAAGTGCGAGGAAGAGAATGCCCAAAGTCGTGACAGCTGAGGTGTGAAAATTGAGACTCCCTTTGGAGTAGGGAAATCTGTGAAATTGGGAAGCGTCATGGGATCAGTTAGTGTTCCTGCGCCAGTGACCAAGAAGTGGGGTGGAGGAGGAGGGGAAATAAGAGAAGGAAAAATACAGGGAAGAGACGGAGAGCGGAGGGACAGAAGGATGGAGAGAAGCCCGAGGAAGGAAGGGGCAGGAGAGAGGGCATGGTGGGAGGGGGGCAGGAGGAGGGGTAGGAGGAAAGGGGAAGGGTAGGAGGAGGAAGGGGTGGGGCATAAGGGAATGGGCGGAGCATAAAGGAAGGGAGGGGCATAAAGGAAGGGGAGAGGCATAAGGAAGGGAGGGGCATAAGGGAAGGGGAGGGGCATAAAGGAAGGGAGGGGCATAAGGGAAGGGGAGGGGCATAAAGGAAGGGAGGGGCATAAGGGAAGGGGAGGGGCATAAAGGAAGGGAGGGGCATAAGGGAAGGGGAGGGGCATAAAGGAAGGGAGGGGCATAAGGGAAGGGGAGGGGCAGGGACAAAAAGCAGAAGAGGCCAGGCTGGGATCCTAAGTATTAAACTTAAGGATGTCACGAAGGCAGGACTGAATTGCTCTGGCCCACATTGAAACCACTACCCAATTGATGTGTAATAAATATTGGGTTGGCCAAAAAACTCATTCGAGTTTTTCCATAAGATGTTACGGAAAAACCCATTGGAACTTTTTGGCTAACCCATTATTTGTTGAACATTGAATGAATAAATTAATAATTCTCTTTGTTGCTGCTGCTGCTAAGTCACTTCATTCGTGTCCGACTCTGTGCGACCCCACAGACGGCAGTCCACCAGGCTCCGCTGTCCCTGGGATTCTCCAGGCAAGAACACTGGAGTGGGTCGCCATTTCCTTCTCCAATGCATGAAAGTGAAAAGTGAAAGTGAAGTCGCTCAGTCGTGTCTGACTCTTCGCGACCCCATGGATTGCAGCCTACCAGGCTCTTCCATCCATGGGATTTTCCAGGCAAGAGTACTGGAGTGGGGTGCAATAATTCTCTTTAATGTGAGAGAAATAAAGTAGATTTTTCTTTCCTAATCAGGATTTTTACTTAATTATAAAAGTAGGTTAAAGCAGAAAATTTACAAGTGATACAGACACACACCTTTAACAGTTTATTTTTAACATAAAACACATGTACTCTCACCAAATGTTTGATGTGGGGGCCAAGGACTTTTCCTTGAGCGTGAACCCCCGATTGTCTTTCTTCCACAAACCACACCCATAGCTTTATCAAAGGTTTCCATTTGGGTTTCTTTCAAGTGGAATGAGAATCTAAGACATTTGCAAAGCAATCTGAGTATAGAATGATGCTGAATTTTTATTATTTTTGCTTCTAATCATTTACAGTTGTCCAATCCACACCAAATTTGCCAATGTTTTTTTTTTTTCTTGGCACCTTGCCTTTATCAAGTCTTTTCCAAAGCATTCAGCTTCATTTGTGTAGAAACAACTACCAACTACTCTTTCTTTTTGCGTTTTGTTTCATGGGCTTGTGTACTGTTTGAATATTTTATGTAATTACAAAGCCCTGGCATTACCAATTTGGGGACCGTGGTTAAATTCATAGGAATACAACTCATCTGGTGAGTGCAGAAGAGTACCAGGGAAGAACCTGCTGGAATCTTTTGTGAAGCCCAGTAGGAGCCATCATGGTAGGCAAAGAGGCTAGGAGGAAATAAAACAGTATCTTGGAGGACTGTATTGGCAAACCCCTCCCTATGAAACGATGGCAGGCGTTCAGACAGTATTGTTTTTTCTTTATGCCTGGCACAGTCCTGCACCTGGCATGTATCCTCATCCCTCAGAACTTAACAGAGGGATTTTCTAGAACCTTCTGTACCTAAAAGGTTCAATGCAGTTAAGGTGTGTCACTGAGCTGCCAACTACCTGTTCCTTATGTACGGAAATAAATTTGTATGGCTCAGGTTAACATCGACTTTCCCACCCGCTTCCCTGGGGTCAGAATCAATATCTCCATCTTGCAGAAATCCACCCTTTGCAATTGTCCCCACCTCCACCCCCCCACCCCGCCCTGCACCTCACAAGTTTCTGTTTTTCCAACAGAGAATTCTAGGGATGTACTTAGAAAACACTTTATTGATGTAAGTGTCGTTCACAGCAGCACTTTGTATTTCTTGGTGACTGGCATTTCCCCCCTCTCTCTCTCGTTTTCCTTTTTCCCCTCACTTCATTCTCTCTTTCCTTTCTTTTATTCACTTGCTATTTATTGGCTCTGTGTTTGGACTAAGACTGTGCTGGTTGTTCTGTTTGCTGCAAAGGTGTATCAGAAACAGTTTCCTTAAGAAACCTACCACTGAGCTGAGGAATTTACTGAAGAGTTTTGTGTCTTAAAAAGCTGTGTTGAGGGACTTCCCTGGTGGTCCAGTGGCTAACACTCCACACTCCCAGTGCAGGAGACCTGGGTTCAATCCCTGGTCAGGGATCCCACATACTGCAACTAAGAGTCCGTAGGTTGCAACTAAAGATCTGACATGCTGCAATGAAGATCAGAGATCCCACATGCTGCAGTCAAATAGATTAATTAAAAAAGAAAGCTGTGCTGTGACAGGACACCTCACTCTTCCAGAGACCCCAGTCCAGAAAACACAAATGGCTGTGAGAGTTGAGAACCTGGAAATAAGCAATAAAAACAAATATGCAGTTAGAAGAGGTGTCCTTAAGTCCATGCTCTAAAATGGAAACATTTACTCCACGACAGCCAGCCAGGCCTTTTCCTTGAACCTGTTTGGTCTTGGTTTGGCTGCAGCTTGGTTGTCTAAAGGTTTTAGCAGCCAAGGCTGACCCGAAGGAAGCGGAGTTAAGAGGCACAGGCTCATCCACAGTAAGGTAAGCAGTACCTGAGAGCAGGGAGGAACCGGCAGAGGGCCAGCTGGATTCAGAAAGCCCCAGGCTTCTCCAGTGCTCTCAGCCTGCTCTGCTCCACGGCTGCCACCTTCTGCTGCGCAGACTGATGGATACTCACTCTGGTGACTCTGGGCCATCTGATCAAGGGTACTGCAGCTCAGCATAGTCTGTATGAGAAAGCAGGGCAAAGAAATAGAATGGATTTTTTTAAAAATTTGGAATTTCAGTGGTTAGTTTCAATTATTTTAGAATGTTCTCTAGTGAGACTGGTACATGTTTTCCTGTATCTACTTATTCTCTAATTATTTTTTTGCAAGAAATGACAGAAAGTAAAACAGATGCGGGAAGCCACCACCTTATACAGACTGGGGAAGAAAATTGGTGTAATAAAATGACAAATGCTTGGTTTCACAGTGTGTTGTGTCCTAGGAGGCCCAGACCATAGTGGTTAAGGGTCCAGGCCGAGACACTGACCGTTGGCATTGGAATCAGGCTTCACCACTCAATAGCTGGGTGTACCTTTCACTAAATGACTTGGCCCCTCTGTGCCTCAGTTTCCTCACCTGCAGAATGGGTATAATCAAAGTGTCTGGCAGGATGGTTGTGGCAATTAGATGAAATAATTCTTGTAAGTGTTGAGGTCAGTGGTAACTGTGTAGTCCTCTAATGTCATTTGTAACTCATCTCCTTCCCTACTTGCCTTTACTGTTTAACTGCTGTGAGAGGAAGTTAGAGGGTTGGACTGAATACAGTAAAATGAATGCTTAGCAATCATTTTTGATCTCCAGAGTGCAGTAGGTGGAGATTTCACTTCAGTGCTAAGATTTTGGCTCTCTTTTCAAAGGTCGATATAATTTTATTCCTGATCAGGTTGCTCCCAAAATATCTCTTGGGTTGTATTAACTAAAGAGGAAAAGAAGTAAAGTTTTTTTTTTTTCCTCTCTTTTTCTTGTTTTGTAGTTTGACAGTGTTCAAGTGGCACTGAGTTCATTGAGATAATCCCACGTATACAGTGTCTGTGACATGATCCACCCTCACTAGAGTCAAGGATGATTGGGATGGGGGTGGGGGTTTGGGGGAAGTGTTGGCCCAGGCAAATACAGAAGGGCAAAGTCCCAGTTCCATGATGTCAATCTTGTACCAAATTTCAATGAGCATTATTTTCTACAGGAAATGAAATGATGGAGTGTTTAAAGTCTAGAACAGGGTTGGGTAAATGGCGTGACTTTTTTTTTTCTGATTGGTGTGAACTGTTGGGCTGTTTCTTCTGCAAGGTGAATCGGAAAGTCTTGCTAGGAATGTGGCTCCCCCCACCGCTTGGAGGGGAGTATGTGATCTGTGTGCCAAAGGCCCTGGTAGCCTTCAATCTGTCAAAACGTTGCAAGCTGGGAGCAGTTTGCCAAAGCAAACTATCAAAGTGAAATAACACACGAGTTGCACACACACAGACACACACATGCTCTCCCATTCCCCAAACATTAATTTTGAATTGGGTCAGCAGGAACAAGACTTTGGGCCAGATTGCCAGTGTTTTGAAGAGCTGTGGGCACAACTATGGACTACCAATTAGATAGGTATGTGTGAGGAGGGTGGGGTGTCCTAAAGTGGAGTCTGCAGTGTAGGGGTGGGAAACTTCCAGCCCTTGGCCGAGTTTCATCTGGCCCCTGGGGTTATATATTGCTCTGGCTGCTGCAATTGCAGTCCAAAGAATAATTTCCCCTCTGGGGGAATTTATTCTATTCCATTCAGAGCAGAGCCCACTTAATAACTAAGATTTTATTCCAGCATGAATTTTATTGGGTACCCCTATGCATCTGAGCCTCACTAGGGCCTGACTTGGTGAAGAAAAGAAGCATTTGAACATCTAAACATAACTCGCGTAGCCTTTTTGCAACAAGAAGCACTCACAAACATTTTATTGCCAGACCTTGTGTAAATCCTTTAAGAACAAGTTTGGGGGAGGTCATGTAGAGAATCCAGTATTCTTGCCTGAAAAATCCTATGGACAGAGGAGCCTGGTGGGCTATAGTTCAAAGGGTCACAAAGAGTCGGACTCCACTGAGCAACTGAACACACACATGCAGAGGCTCAAAAACATACTGATTTTTATAAATCCCTCATAAAAGAGCTTTTAAAACTCCCAACATTACTTTGGACACTTTAAAATGTGTTAATTTGCACTATTTCCACTCATCTTGAAATTTCACCAGGTCACAAGATGATGAAGGCTTATTCATTAATTCAATGAATTAAGCTCTTTCTATACAGCAGACACTCTGCTTGGTGCTGGGAGATAGAGGAGTGATGCTTATATCCTAGTGGGCAGAAGAAGAAGTTTAAGTGAATAAAGACATACTATGTGAGATGGTAGGGCTTCCCTGGTGGCTCAGTGGTAAAGAAACTGCCTGCTAATGCAGGAGCCACAGGTTCGATCACTGGGTTGGGAAGATCCCCTGGAGGAGGAAATGACAACCCACTCCACTGTTCCTGCCGGGGAAATCTCTTATACGGAGGAGCATGGTGGGCTACAGTCCATGGAGTCACAAAAGGGTTGGACATGACTTAGCAACTAAACAACAGCAGCACGTGAGATGCTAAGTGCTGTGGAGCAATAGAAATAGGCTAGGTTGGGAGCGGGTGTCCTGGGGAGGGAACATGCTATAGCCATATCTGGGAGGAGAGTTGACCAGGCAACCCTGGAATGTAGTTCCTCCAAGAGAGTGGAAAACCTAAAATTTTCCCTTCTCCCATTTTCCACTCCTTCTTCCACTCCAAGTCCCCCTGACTATTATGGCAGTGCAGCCTGGGATGAGTGGTTATGCAAAACAGCTCCTGATTGCATTACAAATATGTGGCTTAGGTGTGTGCCAAGAACTTTGAGGGGCTGAGGTGTAACACATTTCTGGAGCTGCTGTTTGTTTTTTTAACAAAACCACACCAATCTGGTTTTCTTTTAAAATGAGTAAACAGTGCCAGAATGTGTTACAAGTGATTCAGATTTGTGGGCACAGCTTCATAATGTACTTTCTTGCACGTAAACTCAGTTGAGACAGTCAGGGCGGGTGCTGTTATTCCCATTTTACAGATGAAGGAACTGAGGTGCAAAGGTGATCTGCCCAAGGTTATATAACCAAGGAGCATAAACTCCCGAATTGTGATGCCCGTGTCCCTTGGTTTCTAGAACAACCTAGATCTAGTAAGAATGCAAGTAGAAAATAATTGTTCTTTTCTCATCACCGTGTTCACACCTACTTCTTTAGATGCCCCTGCCTTGTCAAGGGAAGGCAGTTTTCTGGTCCATTGCAGGTTTAATGAGCAGTCTACTTAAAAGTATCAAAAAACCCCCAAAGATGTGTGTATGTGTAGGAGGGATAGCTTTAATGGTTGCATGTCCATCCTTCAGAAGTTTTAGTTTTCTTTTAGTAGCTTTAGTTTTCATTTTCCTTGAGTCATTTTTGGATGAATCTAAGACATCAGTAACTTCACCATCCAGACCTGCACCCTTAGCCTCCTCTGTGCTGAGCAGCACAAATCCAGGTGCCTGTGCATTGAATAGTACAGAGACAGAACATTTTCATCCTCATAGAACGTTGTCTTGGACAGCACTGGCTTAGAGCCTCAGCAAGTTATAAATCAACTCTTTGATTCTTTTCACCACTCATTTTCATATTTTTCTGAATAGATTCCTTACTTGGAGGGATTTTGTGTATATTTTGCTACATTAAAAGAAATCTAGTCAGATATAAAGTCTTTAGTCTCTCGTCCAATTTAAAGCTCCTTTCCTCCCACATCCTGGGCCTGCTCTGGCCCCAGAGCACTGTAGCAGGGAAGAGCGGGCTTGGCTGTTTTCTTCATGCTCCTGGTTCCCCTCTGAGCCCTCTCCCTCTGGTCCTTGTTCCTCCAGGATGGACCATGAGGCAGAGAGGTAACTGGGCATAGAGGATCCCAACAGGAGTGGTGCCCACTGTCAGCTGATGTGGCTGTCTTGGCTCGGCAGATGTCAACACTGTGGATTCTCCTCTGGGTGCACTTTGGTCCTTTGAAGAGCCTCCCATCACTGGGGTCTCCTGCTGTGGATCCCCTGGTGCAGGCTGTGCAAACATCGGCTGCCCCTTTACCGTCTTCCCCTAGCTCCTGGGCCCCCTGGGTACACACCTCATATCACCCTGTGTTTTGGGGGTTACTTGATCCTGATGAGTTATCTTCTTTGAGGAGGTCCTTACTGCACAACTTAAGTCCCATTTTCCACAGGAGAACCCCAGCCTCTCCTGCCCCTGCAAGTTCTAGGTACACAGACTTCTCATGCTCCAGCCCTCTCTCGCCACTCTGTGCTCCCAGACATTCCAGCTAGGTTTTGACCTTTAGATACTTTTCAGGGGACAATCAAGCACCACTCGGTATATTGCAGACACAGAGGGTCCAGATCAAGCTCTCAAATTGTTGCCCTCCTTATTTCCTCCCCTTGTAGCAGGCTGGAGGGGCTGTGCTCAACACTCCTGTATCCCTAGCAAACGTGTCCCATTCTCCAGCCCACACCCCTCTCCTTGTTCAGGCCGCAGGGTGAAGATGGGTGGGGCCAGAGGAGGACACCTCCCTTTCTGGTCCTGAACAGATGGTTGCATCCTTCTCTTTGGAATGTGTGGGTGTGTCATCCCCTAGGTTCTTAGTTTTGGGGCCTCAATGCAGCAATGCATTTAACACCTCGGTACACAGGCACCTGGCATCCGTGGGGTAGCAAAGAGTTAGACATGACTGAGCCACTGAGCAGCAATAATATATCCTCTCCCCCTGCTTCTTGTCCCATCACATGATCTCTAACCAGTCTGGCCACATCCATTCTGTGTGGTTTCCTAGGACCGGACTCTTTTATACACAGTGGGGGTTAGGGTGGAACTTAGGGTTCCTAGAGATGGTGGGAGCTTTCCTAACTCCACAGGTCTTACCCCCCAGCTTCAGACAGATTTTCCTCATGCCTATCTCTACACAGGACAAGGGTTCATCTCTCAGCTACGTTGGAGGCCTCTAAAAGGTTGAGAACCACTGGGTTACCTGACTGTGCTCAAGGTTTAACCCTAAGAAGATTCCAAAGACAACTCAGTAGGACCAGTGGCCTTTTTGCTTTGGTGCTTCAAACAATGCCGTTGATGACATGACATCAGGGAGCTCTGGGCATTTAATTAATTGGCAGTGCTTATTTCTGCTCTGACTCACTAACTGTGCTGGGCGTGTTCACCACTGTTGTCCTCAGTGATCCTTACATATGGCAACCTTAAGGCTCACAGACGTGGCCTCACCCAGGATAACCTGGATGGGAATGACAGAGTTGGGATTCTAGCCTCAAAGTGTTTGAATCCAAAACTTCATTCTCTTCCAGCTCACCCTGTTGCCTTGGGGCCAGTTGGCTCCTATTTCTACACCTTCTCTTTATTTGATGACAAGCCCTAATCAGGGCTGGTGACAGTAGGGCTTAACACAGCTAATCCCACCCGTGGAGAACATATGTGACACTGAAGGGCCAAGGACAGACAGAGAAATGGTTCTGAGGAAGCCCAGGGTGTGGGAGGGGAACTTCCCTGGCCAGGCTCAGAAGCTCCCCTTCTGGGCTGACATTACTAACTCCATGAGGACCAAGCATGCATGAGCACTTACTCTGTGCCAGGCACCATGTGTTACCTTATGCAGCCTTCCCCAGACCTCCAGCCAGCTTCTGTTGTATCCCGATCTTACAAGGAAGGAGACTGAGGCTCAAAGAAATTCAATGTCCTGACCTGGAAACCTTGCCAGTAAGTGGTAAAGCAGAGTTTGATCCCAGGTCTGCCTCATGCCAAGGCCCTGCCCACAGCACTGGGCTGCCTCCTTGCCTGTGGGGCTAGCCCTTTTCATCTTCACTGGGTTTACATCCCAGGGCCCATTTGGGCTGTGCTCCTTCCCTTGTGGCTCAGCTGGTAAAGAATCTGCCTGCAATGCAGGAGACCCGGGTTTGATCCCTGGGTTGGGAAGATCCCCTGGAGAAGGGAAAGGCTACCCACTCCAGTATTCTGGCCTGGAGAATTCCATGGACTGTATAGATGGGGTCGCAAGAGTCAGACACAACTGAGCGACTTTCACTTTCACTTCCTTCCAAAGATGAAACGGAAATATACCTTTCCACTAGATGCTGCTGCCTGGAACGTGCTCACAGCTCTGCCTGTTGTTATTTTTCCTTCTCAGTGTCCTGGGTTCCCTCCTGCTGCTTGGACTCCAGCTCGTCTGCCCGCAGCCCTCCACTGAACACAGAAAGGTAAGCCATGGCCTTTCTGAGCCTTTCCTTTTCTGCCGTCATACTAGTCATCAACACCTTGAGTTTTATTCTGTTTGGAGGTGAGTCACTGCTGATTCTCAGAGGATGCACCATTTAGAGGATGTTCACCCCTCCTAAGTCCTTGATGTTAAAGATGAAGCCAGTGCCCAGGGTCAGTCTCTGATCTGAAAGCAGGGCTGGCCTTGCAGCCCATGTCTGATAGAGTGCGTCAGTTAAGGAGAGGCCAGCGGGCAGACTCTACCCCCTGGGGGTGGAGGAGCACCAGCACAGAGCTTTGACCTCCTCTAGGGGCACCTTCAGCGCGATGGGTGCTGCATGGTTAGAGCTGTGGTGGGAGCCATCCATGATTTTCGGTAGAAGGACACCAGCCAATCGCCAGGCAGGGAGAGAACAGGGAAATAAAGACCTGGCCCTGTCTTTTCTCCTCCCCTCCATCTCCTGCTGGCGAGTCCCTCAACCTGAGCCCAATCAGAGGACAGAGAACAAAGAAATCCGTCCATGCAGCACTCAAAGGCCAGCCTTCTGGGCAACAGGGCTGGGTGGAGAAAGGTGGACAGAGCCCCTGGGGGACACGTGGACAGTGTCGGGCACGCTTCCCGGCAGGCTCAGGTGTTTCATAGTTAATGAACCACACGCTGTTGCCTAAACAAGCCCAATGCTGTCCTGCAGCAGAGCGGTTGCATGATTAATATTTCCTTAGAAATAGGTGCATGATATGACCTTGGGAAGGTCCCTCAAATCCCTTTCTCCTGCCTAAGAACTCCTGGTGTCTAAAGGTAATGAAATGCAGACACTTTGGAGAGGACTAATAGGCCAGCCGTTTGTATGTAAGTGTGACTGAATTGGTTGGAACCTTTCCTAGAGGGGTTTTCAGAAGGGAAGTCCAGGAGAGAAGGGAGCCAAGAAATGAGTTTTTCTAGATATGCACCTTCTTGGGACAAGTTCTTGATGTTCTTGTCTGATGAGTCTTGTTTCTTTTAGGTCTGTGGATTGTGTTCTGACTTTGTCTTTCTGGGCCAGATATGAACCTGTATTGTGTGGTGTCCTTCATTAGGGTGTCAGCTCCATGAAAGTGGGATCTTACCTGTCTTGTTCATTACCCTATTTCCACCTCCTGGAATACAGCCTGACATGTTGTAGGTGCTCAATAAAACACCTGTTGAATGACTGACTGAATGAGTGAGTGGAAAACCTGGCCAAGATCTAAGCATCATTTTGGTGGATGCTTGGCAATTTACACCCCTCTTAACCATCTGGCTCAGTGGTAAAGAATCCACCTGCTGATACAGGAGACGTGGGTTCGATCCCTGGGTTGGGAAGATCCCCTGGAGAAGGAAATGGCAACCCTCTCTGGTATTCTTGCCTGGAAAATCCCATAGGCAAAGGAGCCTGGCAGGCTACAGTCCACGGTATCGCAAAGAACTGGACATGACTTAGTGACTAAAAAATGACAAATATTTTACTGCATCATTCCCATTCATGATTTCAAGAGTCAGAAAGGACAACTATTATAGATTGAATGTTTGTATTCCACCCCCACCCCCCCAACCCCATGCTATCCTAAGACTGGTGTGTTAAAACCTAACCTATGTGATGGTATTTGGAGGTGGGGCCTTTGGGAGGTGACTAGGTGATGGAGTGGAGTTGTCGTGAATGGGGTTAGTGCCCTTGTTAGCAATAGGTGAAAGCCTGCTGCCCCGTCCTGTGAGGATACAATGAGAAGTCTGCACCCCAGGGCTGGGACTGTGCTGGCACCCTAACCTCAGACTTCCAGCCTTCAAAACTGTGAGAAATCAGTTTCTGTTGTTTATACACCACTTGATCTATGATACTCTGTTTTAGCAGCCCAAATTGACTAAGATAGAAATTGGCACTGAGAAGTGGTGATGCTGCTATAACAAATATATAAAATGTGGAAGGGGATTTGGAACTGGCTGCTTGGTAGATACTGAGGAGGTTTGAGATGCAGGCTAGAAAAAGCCTACAATGACATAAATGGACTTTTAAAGGTGACTCTGTTAAGAGCTCAGAAACAAAAGAGGAGGGCTGTAGAGAAAGTGTCAATCTTCCTAGAGAACACCTAAGTAATCTCAACTAAAATGCTGGTTGAAATATGGACATTAAAGGCCATTCTGATGGGGTCTTAGGTGGTCATGAGGAACATGCTATTGGAAACTGGAGGAAAGACTGTGCTTGTTATAAAGTGGCAAAGAACTTGGCTCATTCCCACTGTAGTGTTTTGTGGCAGGTAGGACTTGTAAGGGATGAAATTAGATATTTAACCAAAGCCATTTCTAAGCAAAGTGTTGAAGGAGTGGCCTGGTTTCTCTTGACTGCTCACAGTAAAATGTGAGAAGAGAGAACTGATTTAAAGATGGAATTGTTAACTGGAAAGGAAGCAGAACACAGAAGTTAAAGACTTAGAAATTCTTCAGCCGATGCATATTGTAAAGAATGAGAAAGCCTGTCCAGGAAAGAACAAACGCTAAGGGTGTGGTTGAGAGACTGACAGGGCGATTAGTCAGCCATCTTGACAGAAGCCAGAGGCTATTGTCCAAGACAATGGAAGACTGTAAAGGGGGCGGTGGTGCCTTCCGGACACGGTTCGTCTTGGCACCGTCTCCCTTGGTGGTTCCCACTCCCCACACTCAGGCTGAGTTCCTAGGCTGACCCAGGAGCTGCTCCAGTGATGACCCAGCAAGGTTGGGCTGTGCCTAGCAGAGCCTTGGGGGGCGTGACTACCTCCACCTGGATTTCAAAGGACAAGGCTTGAGCCAAGGTGCCAGGGCCCCAATCCTGGAGAACCACAGTGAGAGCAGGGAAGCCTGGAGCTTTGGGGCCCCAACCTTCTCAGGCAGGACCATGGGCCCAGTGGGCCTGGAGAGCAGAGCACAGAGCCAAAGAGAAGTATTCTTAAACTTTTATGAACCTTTCCTGGGTGGGTTGCAGACTTTCTTCTTTCCTCTTCTTCCCATTTGGAATGGGAATGTCTGTACTGTGCCTGTCTTACCATTTTATTTTGGAAGCACATAACATGTTTGATTTCACATATTCATAGCTGGAGAGCAGTTTGCTTCAGTATGAATCATACCTTGAGTCTCACCTATGTCTGATTTAGATGATATTTAGGTGAGACTTAGAACCTAGACTTTAATAATGATGCTGGAACCAGTTAATGCTTTCTAGGTTATTGGGATGGAACAAGTGTATTTTGCCTGTAAGAAAGATGTGAATTTGGGGGGCCCAGGGATAGAATATTATAGATGACACATATCCCCCCAAATTCATATGTTGAAACTAAATCCCCAGTGTGATGCTCTTTGGAGGTGGGACCTTTGGAAGGTGCTTAGGTCATGAGAGGATAAATGTCCCTTATTAAAAAGGTCATAGAGGGATCTCTTGCTTTCTCTGCTATGTGAGGATACAGGGAGAAGATTGCTGTCAATGAACAAGGAGATTGGTTCTTCTCAGACATCAAATCCACAGGCCCTTTCATCTTGAACACCCCAGCCTTCAGAATTGTGAAAAATAAATTTATGTTTTCCATAAACCACCCAATCTATAGCATTGTTTTTATTGCAGCTGGATCAAACAATCAGCTATTTTCATTATTATGTTCTATTATTTATTAGTATTTAGAGCTATCAGGGTTATTAATCTTAACAGTTCAATCAATCTACCAGTGTTCTTTTTTTCTTTTGCTGTTATTCAAATAGACCATCGTATCTTAAAATATTTTATAAATGGTCAGTTTACTTTGCTGTGTCTATTAATTTTTCAGGTTAGCCTGAATGATATATATGTAGCCTGAACATAAGTTTCACAAAAAGGTACTGCCTCCATTTGGCTTTGCTGCTTCTTTTTTTTAGTTTATTCTCTTTAGCAAGTTGTACCATAATGTGCTTGGTAAGTCTCCATATTTCTTAAATAAAGCATTGATTCTGAGAAATTTGGAAAATGATTTATGAATCACTTTGTTGAATTTAAAAATTGAGTAAAAGGTTTCACATTTTAGTGTATTGTTTCTCCTTTTCAAAATATTAAGAACTTCGCAGTAGAGAGTTAGATTAGGAACATTTTTTTCAAAATTATTTATAGATTCCTTTACTCAGACAATACACATTTTAGGACAGTTCTCAAATATAATTATGTGCATTTTAGCTGCCAGGATCATTATCATTGTCATTCACCTCAGAGAAGGAAGATTCAGTGCTTTCTTGATTGGCAAATTTCTTCTCGATGTTTTATTGGGGTTCTGTGAAGCTGTGGCTGTCATCCTGCCTGACTGTATCCCAAAGCCCTGGAGCAGCAACAGTACTGGCAGTAGTAGAATCCATTTATTTCTGCAACATGAGAAATAAGGAGACACCTATTAAAACAGGGCTTGGAAATGTTTTTCTATAAATGGCCAGTTCTGATTGTTCTAGGCTTTCTGGGCTACAAAATCTCTGTCACAACTAGTCAGCTCTGCTTTTGTAGCACAAATTCAGTCATAAACAACTTGTCAATAAATGTATATGGCTGTATTCCAATAAAACTTCATTTGCAAAACACTGGATTTGGCTCACAACCCACAGTTTGCCAGCCGCTGCTCTAAAGTCAAGATAGGGAAGAGTTCACTGTAATTACTGTGTATGTATTTCGAAGTTGGAAATTGTCTCCTCCTGGGATCTTAAGAAACACAGAGGATTTGAGGGAGAAAAAGTATATTTTTTCATGAAAACCTAAGAATTATGATTGCTATCAAATTGTTTTCGTTGCTTGGATAAATCATGATTGAATTCCTGCTGACTGCTTTGTGGCAAGATCCACTCTCATTCTGTATAAGAGAGCAGCAGCAAGAATTAGAAAACCATTTATGGTAAATTCTTAAGGGACAGCATTACAAATTTGTGCGCACTGTAGTTCAGTATGCATATGAAAACCACCCTCCAAAAGACATCTCTTTTTCTTTCTCATTACTATAGCATGTCCAACTTTAGCATATGGAAGCATTTCTACCCTGTAAGTTATTCTGAGGAAAAGACATAATTTGTAAACGCTGTCAAATAAACTATGCATTTCTAAATGCTACTCGGGTGACTGGATACATCTCGGTAAAAACTGTCCCATAATAGTGCAGGAAAAGAGGACTCGAGTGCAGAGTCTAAGTAGCTCTTTCAAGATATTTTTATCCAGATGTCTTCCTCTTGCTCCTGATGGATGGCATCAGAAAGGACTGTTCAACCTCTGTTCTTGGTAGTTATTTAATGACACTTGGCAAGTGATTTCATTTTAAAAACTCTCTGTGGCTTCGTTTGTAGATAAGGTAAGACCAAGAGTGGAAAAAACTTGTCCCAGACTCTAATAAAAACCATACGTTATTAGTACAGGAGAATATGTAGATTGTAGAAAGCTTTTAAGTTAATGAAAGTGTTCTGTCTATCTGACAGACATTCACTGAGCAAGTTGCTTTATAAGTCATAAAGTGTATGGTCAACGTAATCTATTTAGGAAAAAATCATGAAACATCTTATTTTATTCCTATGAATGGAGAAACATACATATACTTGAATTGCTGCTGCTTAACATTTTTTTTTTAAGTTTACTGTTTAATTAAAAGTATGCTTGTATAAGCTTGTACCAGCTTCCCTGGTAGCTCAGCTGATAAAGAATCCACCTGCAAGGCAGGAGACCCCGATTCAATTCCTGGGTCAGAAAGATCCCCTGGAGAAGGGACAGGCTACCCACTCCAGTATTCATGGGCTTCCGTGGTGGCTCAGATGGTAAAGAATCCACCTGCAATGTGGGACCCTGGGATCGATCCTTAGGTTGGGAAGATCCCCTGGAGGAGGGTATGGCAACCCACTCTAGTATTCTCGCCTGGAGAATCCCCATGGACGCAGGAGCCTTGGGGGTACAGTACATGGGGTCACAAAGAGTCAGATACAATAAGCGACTAAGCACAGCACATGCATGTTTATTATAGAAAATTTAGAAAACAATGAGGAAGAAAATAAAAACTCACTTTGGCCACCAGCCAAAGAGAAGTGTTCTTCAATCTGTTATTTACAAAAACTTTAAAACAAACAAAGAGAAAAAAAAAAAAAGAAAGAAAAAAACCCAGACATACTACAAAATGAAATAAGGGTGAAGTAAAATATTTGTTTTGCTGACTGGTTTGCAAGTCACAATGTGAATAGCTGGGGCCCTTGTAAAGGGTTTAGAACCCTGTTACTGTGTACAGGCTTCCCTGGTGGCTCGGTGATAAAGAATCCACCTGCCAACGCAGGAGATGCAGGTTTGATCCCTAGGTTGGGAAGATCTCCTGAAAAAGGAAATGGCAACCTACTCCAGTATTCTTGTCTGGGAAATCTCATGGACAAAGGAGCTTGGTAGTTTATAGTCCATGGTAGCCCAAAAAGTCAGACATGACTTAGCAATTAAACAACAGCTATAACAATTGAGTTCAGATTGCCTCTTGACAATGTCCTACAATTGGATATTGAACAGAAAGTCTATAGAAGGACAAAAATAAGTTTTAGGTAACATGAAATTTCTCATATTATTTCTCCCGTATTCCACAAAGGAGAAAACAGTAAGGTTTTTCAAAGAAAATATATGAAAATATCCTGACAACTTGGGATTGGCAAGGGTTTCTTAAACAACACACCAAAAGAACAAATCATAAAAGAATTGAACTGCATGAAAATTGAGGAGTTTTATTTACTATCATACACCATGATGAGTGAAAAGATAAGCCAAAGACAGGGTGAAGATATTCACAATTACATATTTGACCAAAGATTCATACTCAGATTATATAAAGAAACTCTACTAATTATTAAGAAAATGTTAAGCAGTTAAATTTTTAAATGGGCAAAAGACTTGAACAGATGCTTAGTGTCAGAGGATATTCTAACGGCCAATAAGCATAAGAAATATGCTCAGTCAGTCAGTCAGTCACTCAGTTGTGTCCAACCCTGTGCATGCCAGGCTGCCCTGTCCATCACCAGTTCCTGGAGCTTGCTCAAGCTCATGTGCATTGAGTTGGCAATGCCATCCAACCATCTCATCCTCTGTCACCCTCTTCTCCTGCATTCAGTCTTTCCCAGCATCAGGGTCTTTTCCAATGAGTCAGTTCTTCACATAAGATGGCCAAAGTATTGGAGTTTCAGCTTCAACATCAGTCCTTCCAATGAATATTCAGGATTGACTGGTTGGATCTCCTTGCAGTCCAAGGGACTCTCCAGAGTCTTCTCCAACACCACGGTTCAAAAGCATCAGTTTTTTGGCATTCAGCTTTCTTTATAGTCCAACCCTCCCATACATACATGACTACTGGAAAAACCATAGCTTTGATTAGACGGACATTTGTTGGCAAAGTAATGTCTCTGCTTTTTAAAATGCTATCTAGGTCAGTCATAGCTTTTCTTCCAAGGAGCAAGCGTCTTTTAATTTCATGGCTGCAGTCACCATCTGCAGTGATCTTGGAGTCCCAAAACATAAAGTTGCTCAGTTTCCATTGTTTCCCCAATGCTCAATCAAAAGTATTAATTAAGTGGGACTTCCCTGGTGATTCAGTGGCTAAGATTCTGCTTTCCCAGTGTGGGTGGCCCAGATTCAGTCTCCAGTCCAAGAACTAGAACCTGCATGCCACAGCTAAGAGTTCACATGCCACAGCTCAAGATCCTGTGTGTTGCAATGAAAATTGAAGATCCTGTGGAGTTGCAATACAGGAGATGTGGGCTCAATCCCTGGGTTGGGAAGATCCATTTCCCTGGAGTAGGAAATGGCAACCCACTCCAGTATCCTTGCCTGGAAAATTCCATAGACAGAGGAGGCTGACGAGTTACAGTCCATGGGGTCACAGAGTCAGACACGACTGAACACACACACACACATTGCTCTGGACATCACAAGCAGATCATAAAAGCAGTACTGAATGGTTCAGACTGTTTCTAAATAGCTCACCTATCCTAGTACAATTTTCAAGAATGTGGGAATATGAAAATATCCAGTACCCACCCAACAAGGTAAAATTCAAGATGTCTGGCATTTAGTCAAAGATTACCAGACATGCACAGAAATAGAAAAACATTAGCATTATTCTCCATAATGAGGAGAACAATCAATTGAAACCAACTCTGAACTGACACAGATAATAGAATTTGAAAACAAGGGTATTAAAAGTTATTAAAACTGTATCCCATATATTCAAAAAGTTAAGTAGAAGTTTGGGAAATATTAAAAAAAATGTCAAACTTCTGGAGATGAAAATGAAAAATACACTGGATGGGATTAATGGAAGACTAGATGTGGACAATAAAAGAGAACTTAAAGATATAGCAATAGAAACTTTCATTGGTAGGACTGAGGTTGAAGTGGATGCTGGGAAAGATTGAGGGCAGGAGGAGAAGGGGACGACAGAGGATGAGATGGTTGGATGGCATCATTGACTCAATGGACGTGGGTTTGGGTGGACTCCAGGAGTTGGTGATGGACAGGGAGGCCTGGCATGCTGCGGTTCATGGGATCGCAAAGAGTCAGACACGACTGAGTGACTGAACTGAACTGAAAAAGAATTTTAAAAATGATGATGAGCATCAGTGAAGCCTGTAATACTTCAGGTGAATTTATGTGTATGCAGTTGGAGCACCAAAAGGAGAAAAAGTGAGGGGTGACAGGAAAGTATTTTTTAAAATATTGGGAAATACTCTGATTTTGATTAAAACCATGATTCTAAGAATACCAATGAACTCCAAACACTAGAAACATGAAGAAAATGACACCTTTACACCATGATCAAATTGCTTAAAATTCCGTGATAAAAGGAAACAAAAATTTGAATCCCTTAGGGGGGGAAAAAACACATTACATCCACAGAAACAAAGAAAAAGATGACAATGTATTCCTTGTCTTCTCTCATTCAGGCATGTGAAGCAATATCTTTAAAATACTGAAAGAATAAAACTGTCAACCTGGAATTCTATACCCAGAAAAAAACATCTTTCAGAAATGAAAGTAAAGATGTGTTCATACATAAGTGCTGAGTCACACTTGTAACACCAAAATTGTTAAAGGAAATCCTTTAAGCAGCAGGAAACTGATACAAAAAAATATAGATCTATACATGAAATGAACCAGAAATAATAACTATGTGGGTAAATATATGCAGTTTTGAAAAATATTTAAGTCTCTTTCAAAGATTGACTTTAAATGAAAATAATATAATGTATTGTGGAGGTAATAATGTATGTGTAAGTAAAATGTATGGGAACAATATTGTAAATGCCAGAGAGGATAAATGGAAGTATAATATTGTAAGGTTCTTATGTATAAAATTGTATATAACTTGAAAGTGGACTATGATAAGTTAAAGATGTATATTATAAACCTTAAAATAACGAAGTAACAAATCAAAGAATTTTAGCTCAAAGAATTGTTTTAGGAAATAAAATAGTCATAAAAATACTCCAATAATTCAGAAAAAGACAGAAATAGAAGAAAAAAAGATGGGATAACTAGACAACAAATAGCAAGTTGATAGACTTAAATATAGTTATATTAATAATTACAAAAACACCTCAACTAAAAAGACAGAGTTTGAGCAGGATGGATAAAAAACAAGACGCTCAACTGTATGCTGTCTACAAGAAACACACTTAACCATAAAGACACAGATTAGGTTAAAACTAGAAGGATGGAGGAAGACACACCATGTTAACATTAGTCAAAAGGAAGCTAGAGAGACTCTGTCAATATCAGTTAAAGTATATTCTAGAGCAAAGAATATCACCAAATATAAAAAAGTCATTTCATGATGTTAAGGGGGTCAGTTCATCAGAGGACATAACAATCCTAATCATTTATGTACCTAATAATAGAGCTTCAAATTACTAAAGTAAATCTGAATAACTGCAAAGAGAAACAGAAAAATCCACAGTTACGGCCTGAGGTTTTAATGGTGGTGGTTTAGTCTCTAAGTCATGTCCTACTCTTGTAACCCCATGGACTGGAGCCTGCCGTGGGATTTCCCAGGCAAGAATACTGGAGTGAATTGCCATTTTCTCCTCCTTGGGATATTCCCAGCCCGGGGATGAACCTGGGTCTCCTGCATTCCATGCAGATTTTTTACCAACTGAGCCACCCCCTTTCCAAACACTGATAGAGTACTTAAACAGAAAAATCAGTAAGAATGGAGAAGATTTGACTATGACTATCAGTCAGCTGGACCCAATGGACATTTGTAGAACATTCCCCCAAACAAAATCAGATATGTATTCTTTTCAGGTGCATGAAGAACATTTAGTAAGATAAATCATATTTGGGGCCATAAAGCAAACCTCAATAGACATGATTCAAATCACAGTTTATTCTCTAATCACTGTGGAATTGATTTAGCAATCAATATAAAAGATATCTGGAGAATTCCTAAATATCTGGAATGGAATAAAACATTTCTAAATAATCCATCTCAAAGAAGAGATGAAAGAGAAATTAGAAATTACTTTGACCTGAATGAAATTAAAAAAACAAAATATTGTGAGATGCTGCTAAAATAGCACACAGGGGTAAATTTATATAACTAATCAAATATAAAGACAAAAAAGGTCTCAAATCAGTAACCTCAGCTTTCTACTATAAACAACTAGAAAGAGAACAGTAAGTAAATTCAAAGTAAGAAGAAAGGAAATAATAAAGATCAAAGCAGAAACCTGTAAAGTAGAAACAGAAAAACCTTAAAGGAAACCATTTATTCCAAAAGTTGGTTCTTTGAACGATCAATGAAATGGATAAATCTTGAACCAGAATCATTAGAGAAAAAAATTGAAGGCATAAATGATCATTATCAGGAGACAGAGTGGTAACATCACCACAGATTCTGTAGATATTAATAAGGGTATTAATAAGGATAATAAGGGAATATTATGAATCCTTTATTCTTATGAATTCAACAACTTAGATTAAAAAAGACAAATCATCTGAAAGATACAGACTACCAAAGCTCACTTAAAAAGAAATAGATAACTTATATTTAGGTTATCTAAATATTCTGAATATTCTATATTTATTGAAAAAGACAAATCATCTGAAAGATACAGACTACCAAAGCTCACTTAAAAAGAAATAGATAACCTATATTTAGGTTATCTAAATATTCTGAATATTCTATATTTATTGAAAAAGACAAATCATCTGAAAGATACAAACTACCAAAGATATAGGTTATATTTAGGTATATTTTAGGTTATACTTAGATATATATATATAATATATATTTATTATATGTATCTATTATATATCTATTAGTATATCTATTATACATATATTATATATAAATAATATATTATTATATAATAATTGTAAAGAAATAGGTTATCTAAATATTCTGAGCATTCTATATTTATTAAAGTAATAGAATTTGTAGTTAAAAACCTTCCTGCAAAGAAAACTCCTGATGGATTTTCTGATGAATTCTTATAAGCATTTAAGGAAGAAAATAATACTAATTTTACACAAACTCTTCTAGAAAATTGAAGAGAAAGAGAACTTTCCAACTCATTCTGAGACCAGCATTACATACCAAAGACAAATAAAGATTTTAAAAGATAAGAAAACTGTAGACGGTTGTTCATAATGAACATAGATACAAAAGCTCTAATTAAAATGTTAGCAAATTAAATCCAACGTTATAAGAAATGATATGCATCATGAATGAGTGGGCTTTATTCTAGGCATTCAAGTTTGGTTCAACATTTAGAAATGAACTGATATACAAACTAAAAGAGAAAAGTCATATGGCTACCTCATTAAACGCAGAGAAGTTTTGACAAAATCTGATATCCATTTCTGATAAAAACTCTCAGCAAAGTAGGAATAAAAGGAAACTTGATTTAACCTGACAAAGGATATTCCTTAAAACCTATAGCTAATGACAGAGGATGAGAATGGATGGCATCACCAGTTCGGTGGGCATGAACTTGGGCAAACTCCAGGAGAGGATGAGGGACAAGGAAGCCTGGAATGCTGCAAGTCCATGGGGTTGCAAAGAGTTGGAGACGACTTGGCGACTTAACAACAGCAACCATTCTTAATGGTGAAAGACTGAATGCTTTCCTTCTAAGATCAAGAAAAGCCAATGATATTTTCCCTCACCATGTTTTCTTTTTTTCATGTTTATTGATTTGTCTGGGTCTCCGTTGCTGTACAAGCTTTTCTCTAGTTGTGGCCAGCGGGGACTATCTCCAGGTGCGGCGCGCAGGCTTCTCACTGCTGTGGGGGCTTCCCCTGTTGCGGGGCACAGCGCTGGGGCTGCAGGCTTCAGCAGTTGTGTCTCAGGGGCTCACTGGTCGCGGCCCCTCGCCTCTGGAGCGCAGGGTCACTAGTTGCGGCCCAGAGGTTTAGTTGCTCCGCAGCATGTGGGATCTTCCCGGATCAGGAATTGAACCCGAGTCTCCTGCGTTGCCAAGGGATTCTCTACCACTGAACCACCAGGGAAGTGCCCTCACTGCTTCTGTTGTGCACAGGATTGGAAGCTCGAACCAACTCAGTCAGGCAATGAAAAGAAACAAGACATATACAGATTGGAAAGAAGTAAACTTGTCTTTATTTTTAGACTGCAGAATTGTCTGTAGAAAATCTGATAATATATAAAAAAAGACCATACGTGAGTTTAGCTAAATTATTGGATATAAGGTCAATATGCAAAGAATTAATTGTATTTCTGTAACTGCCAATGAATAATAGAAAATTAAATTAAAAAGAAACTCATTTACAAAATCTGACAAAAGATGTGAATGATCTATACATTTATACCTGTAAAACACTGTTGAGAGAAATTAGAGTTAAATGGAGAAATATACTATTTTTATCAGTAAGGAACTCAATATTATTAAGATGATCATCTCCCAAACTTGATCTATAGATTTAACACAATTCCAATAAAATTCCCAGAAGACTTTTTACAAAAATTAACAGATATATTTAAAAATCCTTTATGAAATGCAGAGGACCTAGAATAGCCAAAAAAAATTTCAAGAAAAAGAACAAAATCCCAGGAGCTACACTACCTAATATTTGCATTATTATAAAGCTACAGTCAGTAAGTGAAGTGAGAATCAGTCAGTGGTGTCTGACCCCTTGCAACCCCATGGACTGTAGCCTGCCAGGCTCCTCTGTCCATGAAATCCTCCAGGCAAGAATACTGGAGTGGGTATCCATTCCCTTCTCCAGGGGATCTTCCTGACTCAAGGTTTGAACCCAGGTCTCCCACACTGCACGTGGATTCTTTACCATTTGAGACACTGGGGAAGCCCATGTTTTTTGGCATCAAGGTATATACACAGTGTAACAGAATAGAGTATAGAAATAAATCCACAAATATATGGCCAACTGATTTTTGGAAAAAAAATGCAAAGGTAATTCAGTGGAAAAAGGGTAATATTTCAATAAATAATCCTGGGACAATTGGGTATCCACATGCAAAAGAGTAAACAGTCAATCCATACCTTGTTCAATATGCAAAAATTAACTCAAAAGGGATCATAAATCTAAATGTAAAACCTAAATCTTTAAAACTTCTAGAAGGAAACAAAGGAGAAAATACTTGTGACTAGAACTAGCTAGAGATTTTATTTTTCAGATGCATCATCAAAATCAGGACCCATAAAAGAAAGAGTTGATTGGTTAAATTTTATCAAAACTACTAACTTCTACTCTTTTAAGAAGGGAAAGACAAGCCACAGACTGAGAGAAAATATTTACAAAGCATATATTGATAAAGGACTTGTGTTCAGAATATATAAGGAGCACTCAAAACCCAATAATAAGGGAAAACCACCTGATACAAGAGTAAGCAAAAGATGTGAAATGATGCTTCACTAAGGAAGGTACCTGGTTGGCAAATAAGCTCAGGAAAAGATGCTCAACATCATTAGTCATTAGGGAAATACAAATTAAAATCACAGTGAGATATGACTACACACCTACTAGAGTAGCTTAAATTTAAAAGATCAAGTGCTTATGGTGACAAGGAGGACCTACCTCCCTTGTAGGTTGTTAGTGAGATTATAAAAATGACAGACTATTCTAGAATACAGGTTAAAAAAAATTTAAAAAAAAATTTTAGTTAAAAAAATTACTCATATACCTATCATGCATGTGTGTGTGCTAAGTCACTTCAGTCGTGTCCGACTCTTTGTGCTCCTATGGACCGTAGCCTGCCAGGCTCCTCTGTTCATGTGATTTTCCAGTCAGGAATACTGGGGTGGGTTGCCATCCTCTCCTCCAGGGGGTCTTCCTGACCTAGGGATTGAACCTGCAGGAATTGACCCAGGGATCTCTTAGGTCTCCTGCATTGGGAGATGGGTTCTTTTCCACAAGCACCTCTTGGGAAGCCCCATGCCTATCATATGATTCAGTTTTTACCCAAGAGAAAATGATATATATATCCATACATAAACTTGTATACAAATATTCATAGCAGCTTTCTTTGCCATAAACTGGAAGTAACCCAAATGTCCATCAACAGTTGAATGGACACACTATATTAATTCATTTATATAAACTTCTAGGAAATGTAGTTCAGTTCATTTCAGTCGCTCAGCCATGTCTGACTCTTTGCAACCCCATGCACTGCAGCATGCCAGGCTGCTCTTGTCCATCGAGTTGGTGATGCCATCAACCATCTCATCCTCTGTTATCCCCTTCTGCTCCTGCCTTCAATCTTTCCCAGCATCAGGGTCTCTTCCAATGAATCAGTTCTTCACATTAGGTGGCCAAAGTATTGCAGTTTCAGCTTCAGCATCAGTCCTTCCAATGAATATTCAGGACCGATTTCCTTTAGGATTGGCTGATTTGATCTCCTTGCAATCCAAGGGACTCTCAAGAGTCTTCTCCAACACCACAGTTCAAAAGCATCAATTTTTCGGCACTCAACTTTCTTTATGGTCTAATTCTCACATCTATACATGACTACTTGAAAAACCATAACTTTGGCTAGATGGACTTTTGTCAGCAAAGTAATGTCTCTGCTTTTTAATATGCTGTCTAGGTTGGTCATTATTTTTCTTCCAAGGAGCAAGCATCTTTTGATTTCATGACAGCAGTGATTTTGGAACCCAAGAAAATAAAGTCTGTCACTGTTTCCATTGTTTCCCCATCTATTTGCCATGAAGTGATGGAACCGGATGCCATGATATTAGTTTTTTGAATGTGAGCTTTAAGCCAACTTTTTCACTCTCCTCTTTCACTTTCATCAAGAGGCTCTTTAGTTCCTCTTTGCTTTCTGCCATAAGGTGGTGTCATCCGCATATCTGAGGTTATTGATATTTCTCCTGGCAATCTTGATTCCAGCTTGTGCTTCATCCAACCTGGCATTTCACATGATGTACTCTACATATAAGTTAAATAAGCAGGGTGACAATATACAGCCTTGACGTACTCCTTTTCCTACTGGGAACCAGTCTGTTGTTCCATGTCTGGTTCTAACTGTTGTTTCTTGACAAACTAATCTCTAATGATGGAAAGCATATCTGTATTTGTGGGGGATTGAGAAGGCCAGGAAGGGAAGATGGTCACGCAATACAAAGAAAACTTTGGGGTGATCTGTATGTACATTATCTTGATGATGGTGATGATTTCATGGGTCAATACATATGAGCAATGTTATCAAATTGTACACTTCAAATATGTATGATTTATTGTGTGTCAATTATACTTCAATAAAGTTGTTAATAATAAACTATTCATATACGCACCAACTGGGTAAATTTCTCATGAATTCCATTCACTGAATATGTTTTGCTTACTGACTGTAAGACACCAGACACAAAAGTACCTACAGTATAAGTCCATTTATATTTCGTTCAAGAACAGGCAAAGCTAATATGTCATAAAAATGAAATCAGAATAATGGAAACCTTTGAAGAGGGTGGGATTGACTAGTAAGGGGCAAGAGGAAACCTTCCAGGATGTAGGAAATAATCTTGAGCTCAGTGCTGGTTATTTAGGTCTTAAATGTGTCAGGAGCTGTACATTCATCATGAGCCTACTTGATGTGCTTCTTATATTAATACATTATACCTAAATAAAGAAAAGCCTAAAGAAAATGCAGTGCGTTAAATGCCAGTACTGAAATCGCACTGTAAGTCTTTGGAGCAGTGTGGGATTGTCCTTTGAGTGTTACCAGGAAACAAAGATGCTCTTCAAAGAACAGCATAAGGCGCATTCTCATTTGCTATTGAGTGTCCAGCCACAGAACCCTTGCAGAGTTGGAAGCTGACTCTAAAGCAGGCACTGTGTCTTTTCCAGCTGGTATTTGTCAAACCTTCTCTTTCTAATGGCATAAATAGAACTGACTGCTTCTGAAAAATTAAGAGTACTTCTACTTATGAGAAATGAAGAAATTAAAGTAAAAAGACCTTATTAAGGACTGGGAAGAATGTCAATGTTCATTAATTCATGCTTTGCCAAATCTCTTGGATTCAAATCCAATGGCGAAAAAATCAAATTTGCTTCTATTACAAATGGAACAGCAAGCTTAAGACTGCATGTTCAGAAAGCCCTTGACAACATAGCAGAAAGAGCACATCTTCAGCTTTTAGTCTGGGCATAGGCATAATGGGGCATTCCTGGCCTCTTAGCCTTTTTCTGGTTTAAGGCCAGAATTCCCTACCAGATCTCCATTTTTTTTTTTTTTCCTGAGTGTGCATTTTGCCCAAGGGTAGATTGGACAAAGTGGAATGTAGAAGAAACCACTCTGCCTAGAACTCAGCTTTCACTGGGTTGGCCAATGCTTGCTGACTTCCTCGACTGCAAATGGGGTCTGCCTGCCCAGCCCTTTGGCACTCTTTGCCTTCTCCAGCCTTGGTTGGCTTAACTTGGGTGGGTTTTTCATCCTCCCAGCCTGGGGCTATCTACCAGGTCTCTCCTGTGGAGGAGTCTTTGTCCCGTCTATCCTGATATCAACTGCCCATGCCTGGCGCCAGGAAGACAGGAAGGAAGTCATAGCTGTCACGTATTCTATTTGTAGAAGTCTGTGAAGATGATGAGGGCGCATCAGAGGAAGCAGACTCTGGGATAGTCTAAGCTCGGGAAACCAAGGCATTTTTAGTGGCAAAAATTATATCCGTTGAGTTTTGAGGGTTCCTTCCCTAATGACGCCCTCTACCCTGACATCTTTAAAAACTTCTTTTAGTATTTAATTTGTACTAAGTTCAAGGACAAAAAAAAAAGCTTTATTTTTCTATATTGTATTTTTTTGTTTGTTCTGAGTGATTTTCCTGCTTCCCAGAAACACATACAACCCAAGTTTATAAATTACTTACTTTGGAAGTTTGTGGTTCCATTTGTAAGAGTATTTAAAAATAAATATGTTATAAATTTGTTATTATTGTCTGAGTAAACTCTAGTCTAATACTCATATCTCAAATGTGATATTACTACAAACAAGCCAAATTATACAGAATAGATTTTTTTTGTATATGTTGACCCTAACAAAGTTACTCTGAGACTATAAATAGTTATAAGAAAAAATGAGTATTTTATGTACTTTAAGTTTTTCTTGAAATTTCCATTCCCTCCCACACTTATACACACAAAACTCAACCATAAAAAGGTGTTTTTAAAATAACTTCTAAATTCCCCACTATGTTATGTTTCCAGGCCAAATTACAGTTAAAACAAAGTTTTGACAGACAGAATAACTTATCACTTAGGCCACAAATCTTGGTCTTTGGAAAAGAAAATGAACAGTACAGTCTTAAAGTCACTGTCCTTGTGGAGTCCTCACATGCCAGCCAACTTCCAGCCCCTCCACAGGATGCTCACTGCCTGGTTGTTTGGAGAAATAGAGGATGAGTCAGTATCCTTTTGCTCATAATTTTATTCTGTTTGTATTGCTTCTCTTATATATTTGATGCATGGTTTTACTTATGGCCAAGTTCATCTTTTTTTCCCCCATTAACTCATCAGACACTTACCAAGTGCCTACTATGTGAACTTAGACTCCAAAGCCAGACTGCCTAGTTGATACCTGGTTCTGCTGCTTACTAATTTTGGACCTTGGGCAAGGTCCTGTGCCTCAGTTTTGTCATCTGTGAAATGGGGCTGGAAATAGTACCCATTGCATAGGTTGTTCTGAGGATGATGTGAATTTAGGATGTTTCGGATGATATTTGACCCAGTAATTGCTCTGTTGGTGCTGCTGTCATTGTTTGCTGTTGTTGTGATGACAAATGCCAGCCTTGAGCTACGTGCTGCATACCCAAGTGGGTTGCTTTTAAAGAGACTTCCCTTCTAATGTCATCTTCAGGATTTCTATCCAAATCTGATGTCTCCAGAGTTTCTCAGTCTCAAAACTATTGGCGTTTTGGGTGGGGCAATTCTTTGCTGTGGGACCGTGCTATGTGCTGTTAGAAGTTTAGCAGCATCTCTGGTCTCTACCCACTAGATGCCAATAAGATGCTCTTCTAGTTCAAAAAATGTCTCCAGATGTTTCCAGGTGCTCCTTGGGGGATAGAATTGCCTGAAGTGGAGGACCGTCTATTTAGGTGGAGGACTGTCTATTTAGGTGGTAAATCTGCCTGCAGAGGCAGCACTGTGGCTCCCCCTGCTTTCTGGGGAGGCCCCTGGGGCTTCCCTGGTAGTTCAGCTGGTAAAGAATCCACCTGCAAGGCAGGAGACTGTGGTTCAATTCCTGGGTCTGGAAGTTCCCCTGGAGAAGGGATAGGCTACCCACTCCAGTATTCTTGGGCTTCCCTGCTGGCTTAGACAATAAAGAATCCACCTGCAATGCGGGAGACCTGAGTTTGATCCCTGGGTTGGGAAGATAGCCTGGAGGAAGGCATGGCAACCTAGTCTAGTATTCTTGCCTAGAGAATCCCCATGGACAGAGGAACCTGGAGGGCTATAGTCCATGGGGTCGCAAAGAGTCGGACATGACTGAGCAACGAGGCACAGCACACAGCAGTGGTTACTGAAGTTGTCTTCCCCCTGAGCGTGTTTTTGAAGATCCATGTTATATGTTACAGGTGCCTCTAACCACGTGGCTGGAACCATAGGAACATTTCTGCTGTGACCACTGTGGCCTCCTTAGTAGGAGGGGCTCCTTCTTAATTTTTTTAAATTTATTTGGCTGTGCTGGATCTTAGTTGTGGCACACAGAATCTTTGTTGTCACATGCAGGCTCTTAGTTGCTGCATGTGGGATCTAGTTCCCTGACCAGGGATCGAACCCGGGCCCCCTGCACTGGGAGTGCAGAGTCTTAACCACTAGACTGCCAGGGAAGTCCCTCTTTAGAAGCGAGGAGGAGAGACATAATCATCCTAGCACTTCAGTCCAAGGCTCCCTGTGAAAGCCATCCCCCTGACCCTTTACAGCGCAGGAATTTACAGCTTATCACTATGGGGAACAAGCAGAGGTCACAAGACCACATATGGGGAATCTCACTATGGGAGTTTGTGTGATGTGGTCCTTGGTCCTCACTAGAGAGCCCTGATGGTTACCATTGAGACAATGCTCATCATATGCCAGACTGAGCTAAGTACGTGATAAATATTGCTCACATTCAACCCTTGAGAGCAGATATTTTTGTCCCCATTTTATAGGTTGGGAAACTTCAGCTTAGAGACATTAAGATCACAGAATCAGGATTCAAATCCAAAGTTCTTAATCCCTTTGACACTTATCCTCAGAAGCACTGCCTCTGTAAAAAGCAGTGTCTCACTCTTGGAATGTCCTCTGTCTGTGCCCTAGTTAGATTTTGGCTCCCGAATTCCATCCTGGTCACATAAAACTATGCGTCAGTAGCTTCATGCTGACCTGAGATGTGACAGGAGTGACATCATTTTGTTTTGTTTGCATGTATTAATGTCACAGCTGAGACATACCCTGTCCCCCACTCTTATTTTTTACTCTCCCTATGCTAAGAGCCCTGGAGAAGGGAATGGCTACCCACTCCAGTATTCTTGCCTGAAGAAGCCCATGGACAGAGGAGCCTAGCAGGCTACAGTCCACAGGGTTGCAAAGAGTCCGATGCGACTGAGCGACTAACACTATGCTAAGAACCAAATCTTCGTCTTCCTTGTGTTTAAGCTGTGTGCTTCTGCTAACTGACAACAGTCATTGTGATGTAAACCAACCTTGTAAACCATAACTTTCTAAATGACCCTTAGGTCACAGAACTTATCCTGCTGGCACCAGTTGTCCTAACGTCTGAATTTCTCCAGGGTGAACCTCTTTAAAACTATTAATTCGGTAAGCAGAAAGTCATTACTTTTAATATACTTTCAGTTCTGTCCCAGACACAGAACTTCATACAAGCCCCAAATAAAGAAGTTAGTGTAGAAAAAGAGTTATACCTAATTCCAAGGGCCTTTACTAGAATATAGTTGTATTGAATATTGTTCAAAATACGTTGGCCATTGAAGGTAAGGTGGCTTCTCCCCCTTTACAATGATAGTTTATGCGAATAGGCTGTGGTTTGGACCACAGGTCTATCTATTACCTGGTGTCTCTTTGGCCTACCTTGGTTTCCTTCTGCTGAGGCCACATGGGTCTGCTTTACTTTTCCACTTTGTATTAAAACCCCTGGCTTAGGATCATTGTCCTTATAGTTTTAGTAAAAACATCAGCATCTGCAGAAAGCTTTCAGAGAAAAATGAAGGTCATAAACTGTCAAAGTACAAACGAATTATGTAGACTCTTTGCCTTAGAATATTTCTGAGTAGAATCAAGAACATCTCATTCTTTATTTCTAGTCTCCTCCCGCGCCTTTCACAGGGAGGATGCTCCATGTCCATGCATGAAACGATAGGAGGAGGGCGGAGAGTTTGGTCTGGAATTAATCACTGATGCAAAAACATGTGGGAGGTTTACTGAATACTTGCTGTGGGCCAGACACTATACAAGCTCCTGGGGATATGATGGTGAGGTACTGGCCTCTCCCTGGAAGATCTCAGAGCCTAATAGGGGTGACAAGAATTAAATGATCACAGTGCAGTCGAGGAGATGTTGTGATCTAGTCTGGTTCTTGAATTTGGGATCACAGAGAATGGCAAGGCTGATAGTGGTACCTAACGTTTATTGAGCACTTTCTACATGCACTGTACTTTCTATTGTTGTTCAGTCACTCAGTCATGGCCAACTCTTTGCAACTGCATGGACTGCAGCATGCCAGTCTTTGGTGTCCTTCACCATCTCCTGGAGCTTGCTCAAACTCATGTCCATTGAGTTGGATGGTGATGCCATCCAACCATCTCACCCTCTGTCATCCCCTTCTCCTCCTGCCTTCAACCTTTCCCAGCATCAGGGTCTTTTCTAATGAGTCGGCTCTAAGCATCAGGTGGCCAAAGTGCTTTCTACACATCATCTATTTTTTTAATTCTCACAACAACTGTGTGAAGTTAGCTGCTCTTATACCCATTTTATAGATGGGGTAATTGAGACTCAAAGGGAAATTCCCTGAGTCTTAAAAGCCAAGTAGGAATTATCCAAAGGGAAGAAGGAGGAGGTAGAAATTCTGGAATGAGGGAAAAGCAGGTATAGAAACACAGAGGCAAATGGATGAGATGACCTCTGTGTATCAAGAGGGCACTGGAAGCTGGGGTTTACACCATCCAGTTCTGCCCACAGTTAAGTGATTTCAAACTTGTGACTTGTTCTTTCACTGAAGAGTAACCTGTGCTTCCTCAAGTGATGAGCCACTTGATTATGTAATTCACCCATGTGATCAGGGTGAACTCCTCAACCTTGAAGTGGTTGTTCAAGTGCCTCTGATTTTAGGCTTGCGGGAAATAACAGCTGGGAAAGTCACTGGGCCAGCAGGGTCCCCAGGGGTATTGGGTTTTCAGGCTTTCAAGCTGGACTTCAAATGGCCTTAGGCAACTCACTTAACCTCTGTGACATTTGCTTTGTCCCTCACATGCTCAAGTCTGTATCCCCAGAACCTACCGCAGAGCTTCTGTGTGTGCGCGCACACACACATACTCAGTCATGTCTGACTGTTTGTGACCCCATGGACTATAGTCATGGGGACTATAGCCAGCCTCCACTGTTCGTGAGATTCTCCAGGCAAGAATACTGGAGTGGGTTGTCATGCCCTTCTTCAGGGAATCTTCCCAACCCAGGGATTGAACCCGTATCTCCTGCATTGGCAGGTGGGTTCTTTACCACTGTGCCACCTGGGAAGCCCTACTCCAGAGCCTAGATCTGCATAATCCATAAAATGGGGGTACCAATGAAGGCAGGTGATTAATTATAGTTCACATGCAAGCCTTTAAACCATTCAATGAAAGTAAGGAATAAATGGGCTTCCCAGGTAGTGGGAGACCTGGGTTCGATACCTGGGTTGGGAAGATCCCCTGGAGAAGGAAATGGCAACCCACTCCAGTGTTCTTGCCTGGAGAATTCCAGGGATAGAGGAGCCTGGCAGGCTACAATTCATGGAGTCACAAAGAATTGGACATGACTGAGCAACTCACTTTCAGGTGGCACTAGTGGTAAAGAACCCGCCGGCCAATGCAGGCGATATAAGAGACACAGGTTCGATGCCTGGGTGGAGAATATTCCCTGGAGGAGAGCATGGCAACCCACTCCAGTATTCTTGCCTGGAGAATCTTGCCTGGCGGGCTACAGTCCATGGGGTCGCAAAGAGTCGGACACAACTGAAGAGACTGAGCACGCAAGGAATAAATAATCCCATTTCACAAGATTCCTTCATTAACTAGTCACCAGCGATCTGAGTCCTTATATGCAGAGCTGGCAGATGTTAGATGTACTAGGAAAACTGTCTTGGCCTCTGCTCCGTGCAATTTTAGTTCGCAGCGGGGGGGTACAAATAAGAGCAAACCAGAGGTGGAATTTCTTTCCATACAAGGGGCATGCCTAGTGGGAAAGCAGCCCTTTCATCAGGGGAACGCAGGTCGAGCAGGACAGAAAAACCTGCAACCTCTGATTGTGCCTCATCTGATGGCTTCTCCTTTGCAAGGGCTGATCCCTGACATTGAGTTGGGGGAGGGTGATGAGTGCATTGAAATATCTGCTCCTAGGCAAGACCCTGCCTTCCTCCACACCCTCTCTTCTCCTCCAAAGACCTTCTGGAAAACAGAGCAAAAACAATGAGGCAACCCCAAGGGTTGATGAGAATTGCATTCTCCATGCAGCCCCGATTACCCTGCGCCTTTGTCCCCATGGACTCCGTGAAGGGCACGGCTGTCAGGTGTCGCTCCTCTCTGGGCTGGGTAATCTGCGCTGATTGACTTGTCCATTGTCCTTCCCCTGGAGCTAAAAACAAAACAGGAAAGGCTGCTTGTTGGGAAGAGAGGGGAGCTTGGTGGCCAAATGCTGTTGCTTTCCCGGCATTGGACACAGGCTCGCTCTCTCTGAGAAAACTTACATCCAAAGGCAGTGACTTTGAAAGGACTGTGGCTGTGGAATTAGAGACAGATGCTTAGCTGGCCATGAGCAGATATTAAATTGTATTAAACTATGCAAACCGCATTTCTCATGCAAGGCTTGTTTCAACCTTACATCAGCCCTTGGGCTGCATTTGCATCTCTATAGAGAAGGAAATAAAAGCAGCATGTCACTTATTCATTTCTATTCATAACTGTGAGCTGTTATTATTCTAGCTCTTGTCTCCCCTACACAGCACAGGCTAGATTAATCTTTCTCAACCTCCATCAAGAGCGTGTTCCCAGCATTTCACTTTATCAACTCCTGTTTATAAGGCCCAGGTGCTGAGAAGGATATAAGGATATGGAAGACGGGACTAATTTTAAGGTCACCAGACATCCTGCTTCGTCTGGGACAATCCTTGTGTATGCCTGTTATTCTGATATAATTTAATAGGACCCCCTTCTGCTTTCAGAAGTGATTCAGTCTTTGTAATGAATTACATGGTCGCCCTCCTCACGTGCTCATAAGCTAGAAGGGGTGGGAAGGATGAAGAGAAATACAGTAGTTGCAGAACAAGGTAGAGAGGCTGGAGGCAGAGGAGGTCAATGGTTGGAGAAGGAAGGGAGGTGCCCCAGGGCTCAGGTTGACGCAAGACCTAGGTGTCAAAGTATAAGAATGATTGAGGCAGAGGGGGAGGGAGGCCTGGGAGAAGGCGGGGACCAGAACCATCTAGAACAGTATGTGTTCAGGGTTCTCAAGGGGCCACATGAAAGTGAAAGTGTTAGTCGCTCCGTCGTGTCTGACTCTTTGCCACCCCATGGACTGTAGCCTGCCAGGCTCCTCTCTGTCCATGGGACTCTCCAGGCAAGAATACTGAGTGGGTTGCCACAAGAGACCACATAGATGGAGGTTTTTCCTGAGGAGAAGACAAAGTGGACTGGAGATGGGGGAGGGATGCATGTGGAGGTCTTGAAAGGTAGGGGGGGATCTTGTGCTTCACCTTGGAGCCGGCAGGAAGCCACAGGTACTAGCATGAAAGACTCAAGGTGAATAGGAGGTTTCAGCTGCTCCTGGTCTAGGACTGGACACCCAAGTACTGACTGAGGATATAGGATTTGAATGGCGGAGGCCGCTGCTGAACCATGCTCTCTGCTGTCATGCCCTTCCGCCTGTCTGTCTCCCATGTCCCGTACGATTAACTAGGCAAATTAAAATTTTCCACACATGACAGGGTGAGGCAAATGGATGTTCTGGTGTCTTTGGTTTCCTCTAAGCAGAAGCCTCCAGCCAAGAGTTGACATGAGCTTGCTGTTTGAACATCAGTTAAAATAATGATTTTAGCATGATTTTTTGACAGGAAAAAACCAAAAGCATACATTTACAGGAGCAGGCCATGCAGTTTGGACAGGTAGGACCCTTCAGGGGGCCGTCAGAGAATGACTTTCCCTGGGGTGTTTCTGTGTTCCATGGGGTTAATCATCTTCTTAGTAATTCTGCCCGACTGAAGTCAGAGCTAAGGTTCCATATGTACAGTGAAGCTATTTGTTCCGCCTGTGTCGTTTCTTTTCTTCATCCATTTTTCCTTTCCTTCAATTAAAACCATTTATCAGGTGTCCCAAACTCTAAGCTGGTTGCCTCCAATTCACTGTCACAACAACCATCCAATCCTCTGAGACCAGAGCATGCCCATTTTACAGATGAAGAAAGTAGATTTGCTGAGGTTGAGTGTTACTCAAGGAGACCTGCTGTATGTGTTGTTAAACACATTCCCAGGGTGAGCATCATCCAGCAGGGCTCTGGAAATAGTCTGATTATTTCCAGGGATGCTGTTGAAGAAAATTAAATGCCAGATAGACGGCAATACTAAATTAGTGGTACCCAAGCCAGAACATGCATCAGCACCATTTAAGGAGCTTTAAAAATGCAGGTTCCTGGGCTCTACCCCCAGTAATTCTTTTTAGTGGGTCCTGGTGAGCTTAGGAATCTGTGTGTGTGTCTTTGTGTGTGGTGTGTGTTTTACATTCTGTAAGGCACTGGTTCTCAGACTGTGCATCAGTATCTTGCATCTTGAAAGGCTTGTTAGAACAAAGATAATGAATGGGCAGCCCCCCTCCCTGATTCAGGGAGGTTCTGATTCAGGAGATCTTAGTTGGAGCCTGAGAGTTGCATTTCAGGCTAATGCTACTGGAGTGGGGACACTCTGAGAACCACTGCCCTAGCAGTTGGGGGATGCTCATCCAGGCTAGGGACCGCTGGCCTAGGGGCTCACAGTCGCTGACTGATGCTCAAATTGTGGAGACTGTGATAGGATTAGAAAAACCTGACCCAGGATGCCTATAGAACCAGCACTCCTGCTTCTTCCTCACCTGGAAGGATTGCTGTGCTCTTTTTATGTGAGTCTGGATGTGGGCTCAGTACCTCCTTCACCTCTGCGGCTGGCAGACCCAAATCAAACAGGGTTGGCTCACAAACAAACATGTTTTTGTTCACTGAGCTAGAGAGTCTAACTGGTACTTCCCAAATCTTTACGTCTGTGAAACATGTGCCCTATGTATTCATTAAAGGAAACCCCCTGGGGAGTAAGTGGTTAACCTCGGTTGCACAGTAGGATCACCTAAGATGTAAAAAAAAAAAAAATCGCACAAAAATTATTGATGCTGGGCTCCCTCCCTCACTCCTCTGCCTGTCTGTGGGCTCCTGGCGTTGGTAGCTTTGTGAGCATCACCTCCGGTGCAGTCAGTGGTGGGAGCCGCTGACCAGAGGCATCAGGGCTGGGCAGGCACCTACTTACCCAGATGCCACGTGGGCTCCTAAAACCTGTCTGTGGATTCCCTTTCAGGGCATCCCTTCTCTCCCCACCCGCTTCCATGTACCTCTTTATTTTTCTGCCAAACAAAATAGAAGGGAAAGCAGCCAAAGGCCTGCTAATATCCATCACTGTCCTGGAGGTTCCCTGACAGGAGGCTGAAATGGGTGAGAGCCACTGTCCCAGAACAGCAGGAAGGAAGCTGTGTTCCCGGAGCAATGCCAAAGGAGCAGAGTTCTGGCCACAGAGTGTCTCTTTGCTCACTTTTGTGAATGCTGGGATGCACAGGGTCCCAGCAAGAGGAAACATTTCCATATGGGGACTCCCCAGATCTCAGCCCCGCGGTTTTCCCTCTCCGCTCAGTGCCAGGCTGCTGGTGCCACCTTTGCCAAGACTTTCTCCATCACAGCTGCCCGCCTGGGCTTCATGAAAACCGCCCCAGTCTGAAGCCGCTAGGGCTTCCTAAGGGACACTTCTCATTCCCTGAGTCCTCCTGAACCACCTAATGGTGCTGGTCCCCCGCTCCTCTCCGGCATCTTCACTGTCCTGCCTTCTCTGTGTTCCTTCTGTTTCCTTTGCTGACATCTCTGCCTCCTCTCACCCTGTCAATGGGAGCCTTTCCCCACTGCCGCCGTCTTTGTCCCTCAGCACTTCTCCCTCCACCTTCTTTCCCTTGGGGTTCCTTTTCCAGCTCCAAGGGACCAGCCTGACATGCTGAGTCCCAGTCTCCCAACAGCATCTATTCACAGAACTTCCTCTTGTGTTCACTGAACTCGCCCTGTCTCTGGGCTCCTCTGTTTTTATTCCAGGCACCACCATCTCTTCTGATTTCCCACATGTGGGAGCTGAGCTGCATTTAAGCTGCATTATCCAGTCAATGCCTGAGTCTGGTCCATGCTTCCTTTCTGATGCTTCTCAGGATGGCCATTCTTGCCTACGCCTCTGCTACCTGGTGCTGGGCTGTGGTGAGAACTTTCCAGGGAACCACCAGTTTCCAGTCTCTCTCCTCGCATTTATACATCACCCTGAGTCCTCCTTCTAATGTGCTATTACGTCTCTCCCTGCAACCATCCGTGGCTCTCAGACCATGTGCCTGGCACAGTGCTAAGGATGTCTGTTATCAACCTGACGACAACCTTATGAATCCACAAACACTGTTATTTTCCCTCTTTTACCTGTGAGGAGGCAGAATTGGAGATGGTTGGGAACTTAGCCAAGGCTCATAATGAAGGACAAATGGTGGAACAGAGCTTCTGACTTTCTCTGAGCCTCTGAACTAGACTCTGCTGTTTGGCCCTTTGCGGCCAGCCCTCAGCGACTGCCCAGCCCACATGGAATAAACGCCAGGATCCTTAGATCCGCAGGTAGGCTTTTCCAGATCTACTCTACCTCACCTTCGCAGCCTTCTCTCCTTTCATCCTTCTGTGTAGGACTCAGCACCACGTGAACCATTTCCTCCTGGGCCCCCAGGTCGCTTCACTTTGTCCCTGTTCTAGTAGTAGGTTTTTGCCCAAGTCCTTGGTGACATCCAGTCCCCCAGGAGCACTGCCGCTCCTTGAAGCTTAGTCATCTTGGCCTCTTCAAACCTTCTGGGTTTCAAAAGCCTTTTTTGGTGCACTCTCTTTTGTTTTACATTTCTTTCATTACTTTTAATGTGAAACCGCTTTGGACTCCTTTTCAGGTATTTCAGTGTTATTTTCCAGGATAAACCCTGGAGGGTAGAACTGTGTCATAAACTTAGGTCACTGTCCTGAGTTCTCAAGGATGCAGCGGTCGCTCAAGTCCGTGACTTCTGCTCTTGTCCGTCACAGGGGCTTGCGATGCGTGATGTGAATGAGGCTGTTAGAAGCCGGCCCACCCCCGGGAGCTGATCTGCTAAGGTGCCCTGATCCCCTTGCGGCCCTCAGCGCAGCCGGAATCATTTGTCAGATTAGTTTTCCATCCTTCGTGGGAATCATTTTTCTTCGTACGTTTCTGTTTTTAAAGTTGAATAAAATGGAGACTTGGCTGGACACCAGGGAGATTTAGGAGAGAAATGAGCAGTGGGACGTCCCCAGCCAAACCTGGCTGCAAACCGCTGACTGCGCAGGAATACGGATGACTTCTAGCGGAATGGGCGGGACTCCGTGGGGACGCACGGCGGCTCCTGCTTTTGATCAGGGGCTGGGCTGGTGTTGGGAATCTGAGCACAGTCGTCCCTCGGTATCTGCAGTATCCGGTATCCACGGGGGTTGGTTCCAGGACACCCTTGGATACCAAGACCTGCAGATGCTCAAGTCCCTTGTGTAAAATGGCATAGTATTTGCATATAACCTATGTACGTCCTCGTAGGATACTTTAAATCTTGCCTAGATTACTTACACCTAGTACAATGTAAATGCTATATAAATAGTTGCAAATACAATGTAAATGCTATGGAAATAGTTGCTGTTATTGTTTAGTCGCTAAGTCGTGTCCAAGTCTTGGCGACACCATGGACTGCAGCACAAAAAGCTCGCCTTTCCTCCAGTCTCCCAGAGTTGCTCAAATTCATGTCCGTTGAGTGGGTGATGCTCTCTAACCATCTCATCTTCTGCTGCCCCTCCTTTTGCCTTCAATCTTTCCCAGCATCGGGGTCTTTTCCAGTCTCTGCATCATGTCGCACAAGTATTGGAACTTCAGCTTCAGCAACAGGCCTTCCAATGAATATTAAGGGTTGATGTCCTTTAGGACTGCCTGGTTTGGTCTTCTTGCTGTCCAAGGGACTCTCAAGAGTCTTCACCAGCACCTGCTGGCTAGTAGCAAATTCAAGTTTTGCTTTTTGGAAATCTCTTGAATTTTTTTTTTTTTTGAGTATTTTAAATTTGAGGTTGACCGAATCTGCAGATGTGGTACTCATCGGTGCAGAAGGCAGGCTCTTTTAGCGCAGCCCCCCACTGGGTCCCCTGCTCTGTATCTTTTGGGATGAACTTGGTGTCTACAGTCAAAGAGGACTGCTTCTGTTTCAAACCTGCCTCTTGCTGATTGAAACAAGTTGGTGTTTGGGATGGCAACTCATGACATGCCTCATACAGAATCGTGTGAATAATAGTAAGAAGCTCTGAAACAAAATGACACATAACATGGCAATGAAATAAACATCTAAGCACAATTAGTACAATTCATTTTTGCGGAGAGTGTAATTATTTTACAGTGTTGTGTTAGTTTCTACCCTACCAATGAAGTGAATCAGCTATATATATACATATAGCCCCTCTTTCTTGGATCTCTCTCCCCATGTCTATCCCACCCATCTATTACCGTTCATCACAGGGCATTGAGCTGAGCTGTGCTATCTATTTATTTTACACATGATATCTATTCCCACTAGCTATCTATTTTACACATGGGTTATTCAGTTCAGTCCGACTCTTTGCAACCCCATGGACTGCAGCACGCCAGGCCTCCCTGTCCATTATCAACTCCCGGAGTTTACTCAAACTTATGTCCATCGAGTCGGTGATGCCATCCAACCCTCTCATCCTCTGTTGTCGCCTTCTCCTCCTGCCCCCAATTCCTCCCAGCATCAGGGTCTTTTCAAATGAGTCAGTTCTTCGCGTCAGGTGGCCAAAGTATTGAGAAAAGCAAATCAAAGCTACAATGAAGTATCACCTCACACTGGTCAGAATGGCCATCATCAAAAATCTATAAACAATAAATGCTGGAGATGGAGAGGTTATGGAGAAAAGGGAACCCAATTGGTACAGTTCTAATGGTTCATAACTTCTAGAAACTCCAGGTTCTCCTGCTGATGCTTGGGTTATTGTTCTAGGCCAGGATCACAGAATCTGGGTTACCTAAAGGAAGAACTGCAGTCATCCTCTACCACATGGAATGTGCCCTTCATGCTCTCACGGGGCACTGCTTTCTTCAATCAGTAAATATTTGTTGACTACTTTTATGTGCAAGGCATTGCATTAATTCCTTGTAGAAGGTAGAAAACCAATAATGTTTGTGAATGTACCTAACAGTGTTCAGCCCATGGGAGAGGCTAAGAAATATTAAAATCTTTAGGTATGTATGGTGTATGCATGCATGCTAAGTCACTTCAGTTGTGTCCAACTCTTTGCAACCATATGAACTGTAGCCTGTCAGGCTCCTGTCCATGGGATTCTCCAGACAAGAATACTGAAATGGGTTGCCATGACCTCCTCCAGGGGATCTTCCTGACCCAGGGATTAAACTTACTTCTCCTGCAGCTCCTGCTTTGCAGGTGGATTCTTTATTGCTGAGTCACCAGGGAAGCCCTAGGTATGTGCATTCACTGCAAAAGATAAAAAGACAACTGAGCATTATTGAGTTGAAGGATAGCCTCTTTGCTGGGATCCAGAGGGTTTGGGAAGGCAGAACTGGGAAGAGTTCAATAAAGGGAGGCTGATAGGGAGGACATTTCTCTTGTCAGCTGGAGTGTGCGTAGGGTAGAGGGAGATGGGGAGACACAGGTGGCAGGAAAACCAGCTTGTGATAATAATAGTATTATTAATAATAACAGCAACAACCACCACCAATTATTGAGCACACCCTAGGTGCTAGATACTGTACACATATGATTTCTGTCTTACACAACAAGCCTACAAAGTGAGTACATTCAACTAATGAGGAAACTAAGATTTATCCATGTTGAATAACCCACCCAGTGTCATAGAGTTTGTAAATGGCAGGACCAGCACTTGAACTCCAGGCTGCTTTCTTTCAAAGTCCAGGCTGGGGTCTTCCCTGGTGGTCCAGTGGCTAAGACTCTGCACTCCCAATGCAGGGGCCCAGGGTCGATCCCTGGTCGGGGAACTAGATCCTATATGCCACAACTAAGACCTAGTGCAGCCAAATAAAAACAAAAACCTGCAAATGAAAACCCAAATCCCAGGCTGGAGTGGGTGGGTCAGGGTGTGTTATTATGAATTTGGAATCCAAATTAGGGGAGTTACAATTTAATTGAAAGGAAGGGTCAGGTGAAAGACATGATTGGAAGAGGTAAGAAAACTTGACAACCCGGTTTGGAGGGCAAAGGAGACTCAAGGAAAAATAATGAGTCCATTTTGTGACTTCGAATATTGGGAGAGAGGGTTGCCCTGCCCTCACCAGACGTCATGAACAGGAGGTGATCTTGAGTGAGCGAGGTAAGAGGGTACTGTGATGAGTTTCAGAGATGTGACAATCAATGACATCACTGGAATCCAAAGAAAAGTACAAACGAATGTATACACAAAACAGAAACAGGCATAGAGAGACATAGAAAACAAACTAGTGGTTGCCAGAGGGGAGAGAGAGGGAAGGAGGGGCACATTAGGGGTAGAGGGTTGAGAGATATGAACTACGATGTATCAAATAGGTCAGCAACATAGATGTACAGCATAGGGACCTATAGCCACTATCTTGTAATAACTTTTAAAGGAGTATACCTGTAAAAATATTGAGTCATAATGCTGGACATTATGATGTGAAATGTATGTATGAATGTAATGTATATTCATTCATTCTGAATGAATATTCATTCATACTGAAATGAATGTAATATTGTAGATTAACTATATTTCAACTAAAAGGAGAAAGAAATATGGCAATCAAAGTAGAAGCAGAGATGCCAGGTAGCGGGTCAGTCATCTTCTCTGACTTGGATTGTAAACAAGCTGTGAGTATGGGTGAGTAGGAACATGGAAAGGAGAAAGACTCTTAAGTTCGGGGTAGATTCTGGAGGAAGTTAGGATGAGGAATGACAGAAGACATAGCTTTTGGAGATGTACGAGAGGAACAAGGATGGTGTCAAGGTGAGCATGGCAGAAACCAGCAGTGGAGTTGGTCCCAAGTGGGTTGTCAAGGGGCCATGCATGTCAGAGAAGATGCTTGCTCCTACCTGAACTTGGGAGGGCTCAGTTCAACTGACCACACACTCAAAGTGTAGTTTCCATAGGCTGGCCTTGTGTTTGGTGCAGAGGATAGAAAAAGACTAAACCCTGCTTTTGAAAGGCTCAGGAAGCCTCAGAACAGACCTGAGTTGCAGTGTGGCTCTTCCACTTACCGAGATTGCTATTCTCTGAGCTCATTTCCTTATCTGTAGAATGAACATACTAATACCTGTCCCTGAGTAGGTGCTGCTGCTGGGCATTTTTCTGGGATTCAGAAATGAATCCTATGCAGCACTCACCCAGGACCTGGAGCTTCATGGTACTTGCCTGATGGTGCTTGGAACTCATAGTGACACACAGGAGAATGAAGGGCAGTTTCTGACGGTCTGGCTGCCAGACTCAGGGAAGCCTGCTTTACTTGGGAGGGCATCATTTCTTCAGTGGTTTGTGCTGTTTAGTCAATCAGACCTGATCCCTGCTGCCTCATGTGGCTTTTTAGGACTGAGCGGAATCTCCTGTTTCTAGAGCTTCCCGTCCTTTCATGTGTGTTTTGGCCCAGATGTTCCAACAGAGCTCCTTTTCATTTTTCTTTCCTAAGTTCAGAGCAGAGACAGAGCCCCCTTCTGTCGGCGGGTGGCGTTTTTGCTGGCCACGTCCCGGGAAAGCAAATAGAGTGCTCCGTGGCGGATGGGAGGGTCCCCAAGGGTTCTGAAGGTTGACAGCACAGATGCACTGGATGCATCATGGGCTGAGTGGACTGACCCGAGGGCTGCAGGACTCTCTGTTCATCTGCCTGAGCACGTTGTTGCCTCCAGCACAGCCTCACTGGGGAACGGTAGGTGGGGGGAGGAGGGGCTTTGGGGTATGGCCCTATATGTGTTTGGCACCTTTGGGAGAGTAGGATATAGAAGTTGGAGGCGGGGGATTGATGCCACAAAGATAAGGGCTCCTGGAAGAATCCGTGTGTGACCTCAAAGCTGAAAGTTGTATGTGTGGAAGGGGAAGAGATCAAAGCGGGGCCAGAAAAGACCAACCCGGTGACCTGTGAGGCTGGAACAGGAAGGCTGTGGCCGACACTGCCTCCTTCCTGCCCACCCTCTTCCTGGTAGGTAGCTCTCTCCCATTTCTTTGCTATCGGTCTCCCCTGCACCTATATCCAAGGCATGGAGATTTCTACATATCAGGCTGGGAGGGCCTTCGGGGTCACCAATTCCTTCTCCTCCTCCCTCCTTCCCCACCAGGTGACTGTCGCCTCAGTTTCCCCAATGACTGGAGGAACGTAAATCACAGGGGTCTCAGTGTCACGGGTGTAGCTTTCGGGATGGAGGGCAGAAAGGGTCAAAAGGGATCCAGGGTAAGGGGCTTGCTAACCTGGCATAGTCTACCTCTTCTACCTGGCCGGTATGCCCAGCATCTGAGAAGGCCAGCTGGGAGGCATGTGCTCTAGGTTAACTGTCTTGGCAGTGCCTATGTGGCCACACCACTATCCACTGATATGGATGACCCAGGTGCCTTTAAATAAAAACTCACTTACAGCTTGATCATTCCAAGGGCCCAGCCTCAACCATTTAAAGAGTCGGAGCAGCATTCCTTTTCATTCCAGATTGACCAATTTCAATCTGGGTATCTTTCCTATTCATCTTCACTAGTATCAAGTTTAATCAACTGGCATAAGCAGTTCCCCTATTAATAGATTCACTGGAAATCCCCTGATGTGTCATTTTATTTGTGACCGTGTTTAAAATTAGCCCATATCAACATCCACTAGCTAGGCACCCAGGGTCAAACTGCCTACCCGGCTCTTCGCACCAGCACCGTGAGACATTAGAAGCAAGGCTAACGCTAGGTCTCTGGGTCCCCAACACGTGTGCTGCCACATCCCCATTCCCTTTGGACCGCTTCCTTTTGAACTGTTGCTCCCTCTCATTCTGTACCCCACCCGCTTCCTCCTCTCAGCCACAGTGCTAACGCTCTGGGGACCAGATTCTTTAGCTGGGCACAAGCCAGAGACAGAACTCTGTGGAGAGAAAGGCTGAGTGGAGTCAGAGTATCCCTGGCTCATTCCAGAGCAGAAATTTTCATCCTCAGGGCCATTGACATTTGGGCCCGAGAACTGAAGATCTCAGTAGGGTGGGTGTGGAGATGACTGTCTCATGGATTGTAGCATGCTGGCAGCATCCCTGACTTCCACCCACTAGATACTAGTAGCATCCCCCACACCCTCAACTATGAAAACAAAAAATGTGTCCAGGCGTTCTCTAATGTCCCCTGGTTGGCAGAATGGCCCCTGATTGAGAACCATTGTTCTAGAAACCACAGTAGAACTTTCCCCAGGTCTCGCTTTCAGTTGGGAGTTTTGGAGGCTGTGGGGGACACAGGGCATGTCCCAGCTCCCTCCACGTTCCTGCACCTGGGGTGTTCCTCCTTCATTTCTGTGGCTGTTCTCCCAGCCAGAACCCCGCCACTCCTCACACTGGTCTGTGGTTTGCTGAGTCCCTGTTGCCCCAGACAGGCAGGTCTGCAGGCCTCTGGCCTTGCATGGCAGGTTGAGTGGGGGCAGGGCTGGTGGAGAAATCCCGGGCTGGTGTCTCAAGCTCCGCCTCTCACTGGCGATGTGACTTAGGTCACCTTGTGGGAAATGTCAGCCCTGGGCCTTGGCGAGCTTGTCATGTCATCCACTGGTATCCCTGCCAGAGATGCCTCAATGCCTGAATTCTGCCTGTGGGATTCCTGAGCGAGAGGGACCCTGACAAGAGTAGCCGATGGGAGACAAAGCCTGCTGTGTCCGTATGATGCATTAATTATGCCCCTGAGAGAGGTTTTGTGCTAAACATCAAGTCATCAAAGCCATGTTTCTGAGGAAGAAAAGGGTTAAGTGTTTGAGAGTTGCATACTTGCAATAATAAGGTTTTCTGTAAGGATTAATAAAGGCTTTTTAATGGTCACCGGGTGTGTTTTGGTAACATATATAGGCTGTTGTCATCATGATCCATTGTTACAATCAATAAAGTACAAAATTGAGATAAGATGCGGGGGGCAGGGAGCAGAATATCCAAACACAGTGCAGCCCCATTCACAACCGCCACCCTCCGCAGGAGACACCGTCTTGGTCTACTAAGCCCCAGAGTTGGGCCCAGCTGGGGGAGCAGCGGTGGCTTCTCCTGTGTCCCTGGCTGGCTCCCCTTGGGAATCCCAGCTGGCCAACATCCGTGTGATGGCGGATGTGCTCATTTTTTAACCATTCCCGTTATATCCAATTTACAGTAAGAGTTATGTTGTGAGGAAAATGCCAGAAAACACTTTACCTGGGTCAGTGCCTAATGGGTCCCAGTGCAGAGTTCTGACAAAGCACAAGTGGATTATATAGCTTGGATGTGAGGCCTAAGTGGAACCTTCTGTCTCTGTGAGCCCTAAGCAGTGACCAGCACTTTCAAGAACTTGTAAGAAAAAAGAGGTGGGGGACCCCTTGCTGTGGAAGAAAGAGCCAGAGGATGGAAGCTTTCAAAGTGGTACCTCTGTACGCCAGTAAATGTGGTCCAGGCAGCATAAGGGATTCTAACCAATTAGTTAATGACTCTCCTGTGGATAAAGGGAGGATGCTAACCTCCCAGGATTAGGGTGTGGATTGAATACATTTATAAGAATGCAGTGTTCTTACCATCGAACACACTGGATCGCAAGCCTCAAGCAGTTCGAAAATCCAAAGGTGCCTGCCTCTGGTTCCTCCACATTGCCCTGCCCTAAATGTGGCAGAACCCGCCTGGGCTCCCAGCACTTCCTACGGCACCTTTGGTCTCCCGCATAATCGTCTGTGAGCCTTGGAAATAGCTGTGGTTTTTAATACAGTGATATTTCCTCTGCAGGGACTCTAGCCCCTGGTCTGGTTTCAACAACTGCTAGCACAGTCCCAAAACGTGGTTCTTGTTTCTTCCTTGTCTAATGGAGAGAGTGTTTGCATTTGCACAGGATTTTTAATGGGCTGTACGCAGTTGGCTCTGAGAGGGATTCTTGGTTCACAGCCAGGGAGAGTTTAAATGCTTGGGGAAGCCTAAGAGTGCTACAGAGGAGGCCCTTTCGGGGCTGTCCACATGACCCATGTCTACATGGACAGGGGCGTCCTGGTTCCCCTGACTGGCAGGTTCCTCTGACCTCCCTGGGATGTGTGCTGCTGGAGGGTTTGGTTCCTCACCCGAGCAAGGATGCTGCATCAGACAAGTTTTCTATGATTGTCTGGGGCAGAAGTTTCAGATCAAGCCAGAGTCTGCTAAGAAGCGCCCCCTCCTCCCTTTTTATCATTCCAAAAACAGTGGTAGGAGCTTCTAATTTGGCTGTTGCTGGTGGTCTAGAGCATAGCATTCTTGGGATGGAAATAAGTTCCAGAGATTGTCTTTTCTGGGCAAGACCACACCTACACCATCCCAGAAAGACAAGCCTGTTCTATTTTGACCCGTTCTGGGAAGGAGGCTTTGCAACCATCCTTGCAACAGGGTCTCTTTCAAATAATGTCTGTGCTTTTGCTTTCTCACCTAAACCACTTTAGCTGAGGTCTGTTGACCTTTCTCTCTCTAGCACCATCTTCCCTTACCTTAAACATCATTGTTTAGGATTGTTATTCCTCAGCTACTTTTTTCTCTGCTAAATCATTTCAACTCCAGCACTTCTGAGTGGTGGCCAGTACAGTGTGGGGCTTCCCAAATGTCTTCCTCCAAATGTCCCACTAGAAGAGTGTGAACATTTGCACACACACCCATGCAGGCACATAATCAAGCAGAATACAACCTTTGTTTGGAGTGGCCCAGAGTGGCCTACTGAGAGCTCAACATGTCCTTGAAGTTTGCTATTTTCTTTGAATATTCTTGGAAATGTGACATTCTGTCTCCAACTACAACTGATTGTTTTAATTTTAAAACAATGTTCTAAATTACTTAACATCAGGGAAAAATTCACATACACATACGCCCTGAGGAAACTGGTTATTGGGGAAGATCCCATATCTTTTTTTACCCTGGGATGTCTGGTGCACTGCTAACAACCCCAGTTAGAGAAGGTGGACGTGTGAGCGTCTTGGCTCCTGGAGCAGGTAGGTTGGAGTTTCTGTTCTGACTGTATCACCTTCTAGCAGCCTAAGTCTAAGCAGAATACATTAGCTTCTCAGTTATAATGGAGGGATGATGTTTCCTACTGAGTAGAGTATATTCATTCAAAAACCATTCAGCATCTACTGTGTGGCAGGCTTTGCTCCTAGGGCCTGGGAATAGAGGTGAAAACACAAGATTCTCACATATAAGGAGGCATTTCTAGTCTAGATGGGAGCAACAGAAAATAAACAAGCAAGCATATAAGAGTATTTCAGACTGTAATAACTGCTATGAGGGAAACAAAACAGCACAATGGAGTAGTGACTCTGTGTGTGACTATCTGTGTATGTTTGTGTGTGTGTGTGGGTGTACATGTGTGCCCATGTACACTTGCTACTTTAGATGATGTGGCCAGGGAAGCCTCGTTGAGGAGATGACATTTGAATTAAGGTATGATTGACAATGGGACTTCTGTGATGGCTCCATGGTAGAGTCTGCCTGCCAATGCAGGAGATGTGGGTTCTGTCTCTAGGTCTGGAAGATTCCCTGGAGAAGGAAATGGAAATCCACTCCAGTATTCTTGCCTGGGAAATCCCATGGATGGAGGAGTCTGGCAGGCTACAGTTTATGGGGTCAAAGAAGAGTTGAACACAATTTGGTGACTAAACAATAACAACAGCTGATGAGTGTGGGGAAGCTAGCTTTAAAATGCAGTCAAGTGAGTTAGTAATGTGCCTGTCTGGCACATGGTTGGGGCTTAGTAGACATTACTTGCCTCTCTTTTTAGAAGAATCAAAGAAATGCTGTTTAAACACAAGAAGATAGATTTTTATAGGTCATTGGATGTGATGAGAAGAATCTCAAAGGTAACCAAGGAATTCAACTGGACCATGGAAATGATAGGGTCAGAAGATTTGTTTGCATCCCAGACGATTGCACATCTTCCAGGAATGGCTGCTCATGGGTGTTCCTGGGTTAGCAGCAGTTTTCTAGTAGCATTTGCACCTGGGCCCCTGATAATTAGCATCTTTTCCTTTGTTGGGAGGCCCCAGTTTTCTGCTCACCTGCTCCCATGGTTCATGTAAATAATAACTTTACTTCCTTAATCAAACAATATCAGATTTGAGTTGTAACCTGTTAAATGTATGGAGAGAACTGATATGAATATTATCTCCTTAAAGAGGCATCAAATTGTGCAAGGTAGAACACTTCCTAAAATAGACCTGTTCCTTTTCTGAAGTATTTTCCTTTGACCTATATAAATAATAATAAACTAGCCCTCAACTAACCATCATATAGCATTTTATGGGACTTCCCAGTGGCTAGTGGTTAAGAACCCACATGCCAATACAGGAGACATGGGTTTGATCCTTGGTCAAGAAGATCTCCTGGAGAAGGAAATTGCAGCTCACTCTAATATTCTTTCCTGGGAAATCCGATGGACAGAGGAACCTGGCGGACCACAATCCATGGGGTCTCAAAAGAGTTAGACACGACTTATCAACTAAACAACAAAAGGACTTTATGGCTTCTGAAGCTCTTTGGTGCCCAGTATTTGGGCCTCAGAGCAGTCTCGAGAATTAAATGCCAAGGGCAGAGAGAGAAGAGTCTGAACTTTGGAATCAGCCCAGCCTGGAGTCAAATCCTGGCTCTCAGCCTCATCATTTTTCTTTAAAATTAAAACAGTGTTTTATAAGCCAACGACCCATAGATCCCTGGGTCTTTTGTGTATGCTTGGTGATCTGCATCTTAAATTAGATTTTTTTAGTTGAGGATTTTCATTTTGATGATAACCTAAAAATATTAATATAAGTCTATTCTGGGTAATCTGAATGACAGTTTATACCTTCCTTTTAGTGAGGAAAGGTTTAAAATTTTTTCAATCTATAAAAGGGTGGAGATACATGTGATACCATCTGGGTATCAATCTCCAAAAACCCTGTGTTGTAGAAATGCAGAATCAAGTCCACCTTCAGCTGCATGCACAGGTTCTGTCTTTCATGACCCAGGTCACATTCATTCCTAATAAGCACAGTGGTAAATAATACTGAATATTTTTAATTAAGCAGGATTTAAAATGTTTTTCCGCCTTATACATAGACCCTTCTCCATGATGGATTGGTGGTTTAAAACAAGTTCATTTTTCAAAAGGAAAAAATAACTCAAATGATAGTTCATCATGCTCAAAATCAGAAGAATGTAATCAATAAGTAAAATTTCAAAAGCTTAGATATATCCTAGTCACAGGCAGAAATGTCTAGTTTCATTAACCATCCATCACATTAAATTAATATTGTTAATTTGATTTTTTGTTGTTGTTCTCAGTTTTATATTTATTCCATTTATAGATGAGCATAAGAAGTTTACATTTGGTTTTGTTTCACAACTTGGGGTATGAGACACATCAAGAAGTTATAATGGAATACAGTAAAGTGTGCTCAAAATTCTCTGAATGCCTAAAGGACAGAGCATCCATCCTTGCCTCGAGAGTTGGGGTTGTCTGCAAAGAGGGTGTGACATCCAGTAAGTCTAGAAGAATGAGCAGGAACTTATCAGGTGAAGTAATGGTGGGAGCAAGGGCTTTTGAGCCCAGGAGCATGGGCTGTATTAGGCACAGAGCGGCGTAAAGACTTGGGGCAGTTGAGTGAGAAGTTAAGAATAGGGAAGTGCTAGCAGTGGAGGCTACAGGTCCAGGAAGAAGCCAAAGAGTGAAGGGACTTATGAGCCAGGCTGGGGGACTAGTCCTGGAGGCAGAGGGGAGCTCCAGCAAGTCAATAGACATGGGGCTTGGATGCGTGGTTTTCAGGACTGTAATTCTGGAAGTGAAAGGAAGGGGGGTTGAATGGATAGAGACCAGGTGAGAGCAGATGCAAGTGAAACCTTGCCCCAGTCATGGGCCCTGGGGATGGGGGAAATGGGACAGAGTCCAGAGACATTTCTGAGGTCAAGCTGTCATATTTTATAACCAGTTGGATGAATCAAAAGGTGGAACAGGTATTCAGGTCTTGGTTAGGTGACATATTGAGTGTGAGAAGCCCATGTGTGGGTAAGTAGAGTTGGTGATTTAGAATATAAATCTGGTGCTTGGGAGAGAGCTTGGGGCTACTCATTAATAAGGGAAATATCATCATGAAAGATCATTGCTGATGCTACATTGTTTCCCTGTAAGAAGAGTTGGATAAGATTGGAAAGCCAAGAGTGGAGCCCTAACATTTGAAGAGTTTGAAAAGAGGAGAAGCCAGCAGATAGAAGAAGACCTAGATAACAGAAGAGAAGAGAGCTGTAAGTTTAGGAGGAAATCCAGGACAGCATGGTGTCCTGGAGTCAAGGGGAGAGAAAGTTTCAAAAGGCAGGGGATCAAATACTGAGTGCATTACTTTGAAGAGATAGGAGAGCGGGCATGCTCTTCTGGGGAGAGGAGGTGTTTGAAGTTTCACAAAGCAGGAAACCAAGCAGTTGGTACATTCGTCATTCATTCATCCCTGTGCTCATTCATCCTTCCATCAGACATTCTCCTAGGGCCTTGCCAGGTGACAGACACTGTAAGAGGTGCTGTTAGAGAGAGTAAATGGAAGACAAAGATAAATAGGCATAATACGTGCCTTGCGGGCTCATGGTGTTGTTGGGGGGACAGATAATTATAGTTACGTACACAGATAATTATAGCGCCAGGTGGTAAGTGCTACAGAGAGGGATGTGGATAATGACCCTGCAGCATGGGAGAGAGACCATTAGACCTGGATGGGAGAGGTCTTTGGAGCTGAGTAGGAGTTCCCAGGCAGAGGAGGAGGGGAGAGGAGAGAGGCATGTGAGCTATGAGCTATGAGGCAGAAGGGGGGAAGCATGTGACCTACTTCTCAACTTCATCCATGCCATGAGCGCAGTGGGGGGATGGGGGAGACAGCAGCGGAGGAGCTGAAGCTGGAACGGAAGGGTGAGGCTGGTTTATGAGGTTTATGAAAATCTTCAAATGCCATGGCACAAAGTAAGTTTGGATCTCATCTTCTGGAGAGTGAGAACTCAAGAGACATTGGTAAGCAAGAGAGTAATGCAGTCGAGCTAGATCTTGAGAAACTAGCTTCGATGGCATGAGGAGGAGTGAGTGGGTGAGGAAAGGACTTGAAGATGGGAATCCAGGTAGGGCCCCATCTCAACCCATCTGCAGCCTCCTTCATCCTGCAGAGTGTTTACTGAGTGTCTCCTGTGTGCTCTGCTCTGCGTGGGATGCTGCCAATTTCCAGGGGATGCTTTCAAATTGCCTTCCTTCTAGGAGCCTGCTGATCTCAGCTGCTTCCTGGGGAGTGCTGGCTATTGACTCAGATGCAAATGGCCAAATCACCAGGCAGAAGTCTCTACTGGAAGGTTCCGAGTCAACCTCTGGTCCAGAAGCCAGCACTCTTTATTGTGTGAATTACTCACTATTTTGACTTGTCCCGGTTGGCTTGGGTTGCAGGTAGTGGATTGTTGTTGAGAACATGAGGCCAAATGGACCAGCCATCGAACAAAAGAACACACCCAGGCCCTGTGCACAGAGAAGACATCTGCTTATGTTCCCCGAGTAACTGTGCAGCCACCCAGGGTGGCCTCGGGACCCAGGCACATGCTCCACGTTATTTTCTAGTTACAACCAAGGATGATTTCCATGTGGTTGGTGATGAAAGAGTCAGGTTCATTTCAGAAGAGGGAGTGTTTCTGATTATGCAGATCACTCAAATATTCACCTCATTCCATCCTTCTGGCCGGGCTCTGCCTTTGAATACTATGGGAAGGCATCCGGGCCTCCTTTGCACCACATTTAGGGAAGATCTTCTGTGCTGAAAGCCTGCTCTTGGCTGGCAGTTGAGACCCCTGGGCACAACCTGTGGGATTGCCTCTCTGTTGTGGTACTTGAAGCGAATCCATACATGGCAAGGAATGTCAGCTCTCTTCCAGGAAAAATCAGAGGCTGTTAGCACTGGAAGGGACCCCAGCCCTCATCAAGCCCAACCGGCTCATTTTACTGATATGGAAACTGAGGTCCAGAGCCACAGACCAACGTGCCCCAAATCAGAAAGTGAGTTACAGCGGACTTGGGACCAGAACACAGGAGCCAGTCCAGGGTTTCCCACGAGTCTTCTCTTCCCTTCTCTTTCATCTTCCTACAGTTCCAATTGCCACTGTACTTCCTTTCTTAAAAGTACATTTCAAATGGAGGCTGCTTAGCGTGGATCCCATGTTAGGTAGGTATCCTGTGGATGCTTTCCTGTCTCGTTTGATAAACTCTAGGTTGTCACCAGTTGAATGACAGAAGTAAAAAGGGTGGGACGAAAAGCAGGGAATTTGAGGGTAATAAAATAGTGTGGCTAGAGCACTTGGGGATTAAGGAATTAGCAATGTGTAGCAGAGGCCCAAAGCCCAGAGGATAAGTCAGTTGGATGCTTTCCATCACAGAGGTCCCCAACGTCCAGGCTGGGAACCAGTACCTCCTGTCAGATCGGCATTAGCCTAGAAATAAAGTGCACAATAAATATAATGTGTTTGAATCATCCCCAAGTTATCCCCCCAACTCAGGTCCATGAAAATATTATCTTCCACAAAATTGGTTCCTGATGCCAAAAAGGTTGGGGACCACTGCTCTAGAGGCATCCAGGGACCAGTGATTCTCAAACCAGAGGATGCATTCAAATCATTGGGGAAACTTGTTTAAAATGCATATTCCTGGGCCTCACCCAGGAGATTCTTATTCACCAAGAATAAGAGATACAGAGATAAGGATAAGAGATAAGAGATAAGGATACAGGGTGTGAGATACAGGGATCTGCATGTCTCCAGCAGAGTTGAGGTTGATGATGTTGTGGGTACCAGGAGGGTCACACATGGAGAAGCAACACAGGACTAGGACTTAGGAGGACAAGGGTATATCTTTGTTGTTCTCCAGGGTTTGGGTCAGAGTGTGGTGCTGGAGAAGACTCCTGAAAGTCCCTTGGACAGCAGGAAGATCAAACCAGTCAATCTTAAGGGAGATCAACCCAGAATATTCACTGGAAGGACTGATGGTGAAGCTGAAGCTCCAGTATTTTGGTCATCTGTTGCAGACATAGTCCCTGATGCTGGAAAAGATTGAGGGCAGAAGGAGAAGAGGGCAACAGAGGATGAGATGGCTGGATGGCACCACTGAGGCAATGAACATGAACGTGGGCCAACTCCAGGAGATGGTGAGGGACAGGGAGGCCTGGCGTGCTGCAGTCCATGGGGTCAAAAAGTGTCAGACACGACGGGATGACTGAACAACAACAGATACTCAAGTACCATATTTGTGGATGGATATGATGGAGTTTGATGAATTTAAGATCATTTACTTAAATCCTGAATTTAAGATCAGGATTCATCAACTCAGTGAACACAGGTGTTAAGAGAGGGCCCAAGGGCCTGGCAGATAAGACTTGGAATTTGCAGGGCAACAAAACTCATACTTACTTAGCTTTCGGGTGGCTCTCTGTGAATGGGTTTTCCTCTGTATGGTTCATGCTTTAGCTGAGCCTTGGTATTTCTCTTTCCACACATCTCCCTCTCTCTCCTCCTTGGCTTCCACCCACTCCTCCCCCTTTATTATGGTTTTGTGCAAATGCATCCTTTTAAAATGCATTTGTAGAGCTCTCTTATGTATAAACTTTTGACGTGATAATCAAGGTTGAGCGCGTTTTACTCCAGTCTCCCATTTTTGTGAGATTCTTACATTCATTTTGCAGCTGCTGGCCTTGACATTATGCTGAAAGGTTAAGAGTAGGGGTTTTTGCAGTCTGTGTTGTAGCAGCGTCAAGATAGCTGGCTAAAATGTAAGGTTGAATTTGTGTCTCTGAGAAAACCATCATGGAGGTCTTTCATTTACATCTGGTTTGAGTTTGGAGCTTCTTCATCAAGGCGCACCACCTCCCAGTACTCCTGCACAGGTAACAAATATCCTAGCTGGGGGGCCAGCTCGATGTGCCTGCTTCTGTGTGCTATCAGAGTTCCAAAGCTTTGCTAGCTGGGATGAAACTCCAAGGTATATTTTTGTCATGTTTGCTTTAGGGTGTTGATTTGGTTATGTGGCTAAAACCAAAGGCTTATTCTCCGGTCTCTTCTAGAACAAGACTTTAGAATGTCAGACTTTACATGTGACTCCCTTTCTATGAAGAACAGATGGTGGGTTTAATTTTGTAGAAAGAAAATTAGAAACTAGTGAAATCTTACATGATTTCACATTAGTACCGAAACCAAATACACTGAAAACATTCAGAACTGTTCCTAGTTATGGATATACTGGTGGCAATGAGAAATTCCCAGGGCTTTCTGTGAGGAGGACTTCCACCAACACTTGGTTTATTCCATACCTCTCCCCATCCCCCAGCAGTCTGTTCTGAATCTTTCTCCATTTAATCTATTTATTTTTATTTATTGAGCAAGCAATATTATAACCATGACTGAACTTTTTTAAATTACAAGAAAACTTACCCTGGGTCCAGCTTGAGTAACAGATCGTATGTTTTCATTTTTCCATGTCCCCTTCCAGGCTTTGTTCATATGCCTACAGAATCTTTACAGTTTTATAATCACAGTATAGTTACAAGTTTGTATTTGGCATTTTTCACTTAGTATTATATTACAGGACTCTTTTCGCATTGCTCTGTATTATTCATGATGATGATATTTCATTGAGTCATGAAGCCCCAGTTTATTTGACCATCCTATTTTAGTCATATGTTCATCCGCCTTAAAAAGATGATGATGAAATAAAACACAGCCACCATCATTCAGATTGTTGCTTCTCCAGCTCTTCTCTAAGCTCACTTACTATCTGTCCCTGTGAACCTCCTATTCACTTAGCACCTCTTATTCCATAGTAGCTGTGGTTCTCTGGTTTCACTGACTGTCATCAACTGTTGTCTCCATATGAAGCCTCCAGCCCTAGACTCCTTTAATCCTGAGGCTTCTGCCAAGTTGGGACCACTTTTGGTCATCCCAGTCATTGCTTTCTCTCCAAGTCCTATGCCAAAAGCAGAACCAGCTTTTTTCATCTTATCTTGGTTGCCACATATTATTTTCAATCATTTAGATACCATTTGGGCTTCCCTGGTGGTTCAGATGGTAGACAATCCGCCTGCAACGTGGGAGACCTGGGTTCGATCCCTGAGTTGGAAAGATCCCCTTGAGGAGGGCGTGGCAACCCACTTGCCTGGAGAAACCCCATGGACAGAGGAGCCTGGCAGGCTACAGTCCATGAGGTTACAAAGATTCGGACATGACTGAGTGACTAAACACACACAGATATCATTTAGGATTCTTAACTGCAAGCCACAGAAACTAACATAAGCATTGGGGAACTCACTGTAACCAGCCTAGGAAGCAGGTAGGCACTGAGGCACTACAGAGAGCAACAGGAATGGTCTCAGAACGTAAGTGATGGGATCAGAATGAAGGACCCAAAGCTGTCTGTGGTCTTTTGGCCACTTTACTGGAGATTTCAGATTCCAGGGATTGTTCAGTTGGCTCATACTGCTTACCTTGGCTTCAGCTGTCAGGGTCCCTGAATACATTCCTATTATACTTCATCCAGCGTGGAAGGGGATTTCCTAGAGGACTCAGGGAAAAGGTAATGATTGCCAGGCTGCCCTATGCATACATCCTACCATCAGTATACATTTACACAAACATCCCTTCCTAACAGTGACTTCCATACAACAGATCCCAAAATGTTGTTCATTACAGCATCCAGCTCCAAGCCAAAACCTTTGGGGGATTTTAATCCCCTTACTACCACCCCTTCTTTTGCACAGCTCAAGTTAAAACAGGGATGTGACTACCTTGATTCTCCTACTTCTCTGAAGGCCTTCCATTTTTTATGCTCCCTGGCTCATGGCCAACAGTGACTATTTAGAAAAATACTGTAATAACAAGCAGTTTTTAAAAATTAGCTGATTAATTTGATTGCCCTGGATCTTGGTTGCTGTGCGCAGGCTTTCTCTAGTTGTGGTGCACGCGATTCTTATGGTGGTAGCTTCCTTTGTTGCAGAGGACAAGCCCAAGGGCAAGCGGGCTCCGTAGTTGTGGCGCACAGGCTTACTTGCTCCGTGGCATGTAGAATCTTCCCGGGCCAGGGACTGAACCTGTGTCCCCTGCATTGGCAGGCGGATTCTTAAACACTGGACCACCAGGGAAGTCCCAAGCAGTTGTTTTTCATATGAGGAAGGGGACTATTAGAAGATTGGAGGATTTTATCCAAAGTGTACATCTCCTTGGATCCTAGCCTCACCCCAGGCAAGACATATCATAACCTCTGGGGAAAAGGCATGGCATCGTATGTGTACTTTGAAAAATCTTCTCTTTCAATTCTCTTATCTTGCCTCTACATCCATCCTCCCCCATTCTCGAAAATCTCCAGTGGAATGGAGAGAGCATCAGTTTGATTTGACAGCTGGATCTGCTTCTTACACATTATAAAACTTGTGTCGAATGATTTAAGTTCTTCCAGTGGAGGGACAAAATGGAGCTCTTCTATGCTCCTGCTTGGTGACTTCTAGCATGTTTGTGGCTATACTTCATTCTTTTATTTCATTACCCAATGACACTGTCAGATCTACATTATAGTCAGTCCTTGGATATGAGAAATGTGGGTTCCAGGACCCCCAAGGATACCAAAGTCTGCAGATGCTCAAGTCTCTTATTTATATAAGATGGTATGGTATTGTGTATAACCTATGTGCCTCTTCCCAGAAACTTTAAATAATCTCTGGATTACTTATAATACCTCATACAATGTAAATGATGTGTAAATAGTTGTATAATATAAATGTTATGGCTTCACAGGTGGTGCTAGTGGTAAAGAACCCGTCTGCCAATGCAGGGGAAATAAGAGATGTGGATTCAGTCCCTGGGTTGGGAAGATCCCCTGGAGGAGGGCATGGCAACCCACTCCAATATTCTTGCCTGGAGAATCCCGTGGTCAGAGGAGCTTGGTGGGCTACAGTCCAGAGGAGCCTGGTGGGCTACAGTCCATGGGGTCATAAAAGAGTCAGACATGACTTAGCAACCTAACAACAACAACAACAACAGTGATGAAATCTATAAATAGGTTTATTTTCTACATACTGGTCTACTTCTTGTTGTTTTTTTTACTAATTAATATATTACGGAGAGTTGTCCAATTTAACAGATATATATATCTACCTCATTCTAACAGATTAGTTGTATTCCATTGCTTGAATGGATTAGATTTGGGAGGATTTAACCAAGCTCCTTTTCATAGATATTCAGGTTGTTTCCAGATTTTTTGGTTTTGTTCTTACGAAAAGTATGGCTATAAAAGTTTTTCTATATATAACTTTATGCATTAATTTTGAATGTATCTAAAGGGTGAACTACTGAAAGTAGAGCTGCTGGGCTCAAGGGTTTGTGCATTTAAAATTTGGTAGGTACTGCAAAGTTCCCTATTAAGAACTGCCCCAGTTTAGACTCCCATCAACAGTGAACATTCTTTCCGTATTGATATTGTCAAACTTTATAATCTTTGCCAATCTGATGGGGGTAAGTGGAATTCTGTTGTTTTAGTTTGCATTTATTTGATTACATGGAACATTATACAGTTTTCACATATATGTTGTATTTTTCTGCTATACTAGTCAGCTTGGGCTGCTAAAACTAAATGTCATTGACATGGTGGCTTAAACAACAGGAATTTATTTATCATGGTTCTGGATGCTGGGGAAAGTCCACGATCATGGCACTGGCAGATTTGATGCCCCAGTGGGGACTCTTTCCCTGGCTTGACGACAGCTGGCTTCTCACTATATCCTTAGATGGTAGAGAGAAAGACAGAAAGTACTAGTCTTTCTTCCTCTTCTGATAAGGATACTAATCCAGTTAATCCTAAAGGAAATCAACACTGAACATTCATTGGAAGGACTGATGCTGAAGCTGAAGCTCCAGTCCTTTGGCTACCTGATGTGAAGAGTGGATTCATTGGAAAAGACCTTGATGCTGGGAAAGATTGAGGACAGGAGGAAAAGGGGGTGATAGAGAATGAGATTGTTGGATGGCATCACTGACCCCATGGACATGAGTTTAAGCAAACTCTGGGAGATAGTGAAGGACAGGGAAGCTTGGTGTGCTGCAAGCTTGGTATATGACCACGAGGTTGCAAAGAGTAGACATGAACAACAACCATCCCATGAGGGGAGAGGTCCTATCACATGACATCATTGAAACCTAATTAACTCCCAAAGGTCCCATGTCCAAATACCATCACATTGGGGTTAGGGCTTTAAGACATGAACTTATGAAATGACTGTAAACTACGCATTCATGCCCTTTGAACCTACTTCCGTTGGGTTGTTCATCTTTATTCTTACCGATTTGTTAAAACAATGGGCTAGCAGTTGACAGGGCTTTGAGCTTCTATTATTTGTTTTTATCTCTCACTATGATTTATTCTTTGGTTTAGCTGTTTATCACTGACTAACCAAGGTCCTGTGAGTTAGTCCTAATTTTAGGAATAGTGTGTCTGAGAAGACTTGGAATTTTTCCCATCCTGTCTCATAGAAAACTCCTTGACCATCAGAAAAGAAGGAGGGAGGAGGGTCGTCAGGAGGACTGGGAAGGAGTAGAGGGCGGATGGGAGGCTGATGGAACTAGGAGGCTGATATCCAAAGCTCTCCTCCCTTTATTTTTTCCTTTGAGATTTCTTTCTTTCTCTGCATTTCCCCTCCTTCTTTCCTTTCTGTTTCTCTGTTTCCCCCTTTGTTCCTGGCTGTGTACTATGAAAATACAATTCTGGAGCTTGTGGTCGGATTCTCACCATGGGGACTGAGATGGAATTTCAAGTCACTCACCATAATTCAACTTTATAAATTAGAGAATTCTTATGAATAGAAGAGGATGGAATGTGGTTTCGTGTTTTCTTTCCCCAGGGACCCTGCCCAGTTTGGCCATAGGAAACTAAGTTAAGGGTGGGATTCGTTCTAGGAAGTGGATTTTTAGCTGCATGTCTAAGCTAGATATTAAAGACAATGCCTCAGTTATCTGTGTTCACGAGAAATCAGGAAGTGATGGGTAACTGAAGTCCCCAAATGTGCCAGAAATATACTTCCTCTGTTTGATCACCCCAATTATCCTCCTACTAGGACTTTCAAAGAGGATTTATTTCTATTCATTTTACTCTTCTGTTTTCCACGAACAACACAGGCAGGGAGGCAGCATGCTGCATGAAAAAGAAAGTGCTGGACTAGGAGTCATGTGTGTGCCTCAGCTGCTCAGGCATGTCTAACTCTTTGTGACCCCATGGACCGTAGCCTGCCAGCCTCCCCTATTCGTGGAATTTTCCAGGCAAGAATACTGGGGTCTGTTGCCATGCCCTCCTCCAAGGTATCTTCCCAACCCAGGGGTTGAACCTGAGAGTCTTCTGCATCGATAGATGGATTCTTTACCACTCAGCCACCAGGAAAGCCCAGATAGGAGTCAGGAGACCTCAGTTTTAGTCCTGTCTGTGCCCCTCACTAGCCGGACACTATGGGTAAGTCATACAGCTTCTCTGAGCCCCAGTTTCTTCCTGTAAAAGGGACAAAATAATCAATCTCCCAGAGGGGCTCAGGGGCCCTGTAAAGTGTGACCTGGGGTTAGTGGTGCCAATACCATACAACCCACCCCCATGCCTGTGAGCTGTCTGCACAGTGCTCAGTGCAGAGAAGGAGCCCGACAAATGTCTGTATGCTTTTCTTCCTTGTCCTGGAAGGACCAGCAGACTGTGTTAATTTCCTATGGCTGTTGTAATGAATAACTACAAACTTAATGGCTTAAAGCAACCGAAATTTATTCCCTCACAATTCTGGAGGCCAGACATTCAAACTCAAGGTATTTTCAGGGCTGTGCTTCTTCTAGTAGCTAGGGGTGAATTCTCCTTACTTCTTTCAGCTTGTGGTATACTTCTTTCAGCTCCTGGCCTGTGGCTGCTCAAGCCAGCCTCTGCTTCTATGGTCACGTGGCCTTCTCCTCTGTCTTCTAAGGACACTTGTTATTGGATTTAGGGCCCCCTCCATCCCCCAGAAGAGGATGATCTCATCTCAAGATCCTTAATCACATTGACATTGACCCTTTTTCCAAATAAGTTCACATTTACAAGTTCTCAGGGTTAGATCATGGACATATCTTTTGGGGAAAGCCACCATTCAAACCACCCCACACACTCTAGGGATTACTTTATATATCAAGACTGCAACCTGATTCGACACTTTTTTTTTGTAACCACCCAGTGAATCCATCATCAGTTTATTAATAAATCAGGACATGTCAGGGAGGAGAAGAAAGAACAAAAGCTTGTTTTTTGTTTGCTGTGTTTTGTATTTACAAATAAGAAAAAAGCCTTCTCTCCTGGGTCCCCAGTTTAGGAGTGATGAGTTGACTGTATTTGCCACTCATGTGGCCATCCCCGTCTTCCATTCACATCTGGTGATGAGGAAACTGCAGCCTTTCAGTCACATAACCTTCTGTCCTGACCTTGCTCCAACCATGTCTCCTGCTGGCTGCAGCCACATGACCTCTGACCTCTCACCGCAGCTCTCTGAACATGGTGCCCATAGACTGGCAGACTGACATCCAGCTCTGGGCTTGAACCTCTGATTAGAGGGTTCTTTGCTGAGCTGCTCAGCCCTCTCACTCATCCTGGCTTAGTCACTCTCTGAACCTTCAGGGACCCAGTTTAAACTCTCAAGGTCATCCAGAGACCCCTCTGTGCCCTGGAATGTAGTTGAGTGACAGTGGCAGTTCTCAGCCACTCAGTCGTGTCCGACTCTTAGCGACCCCGTGGACTGCAGCCTACCAGGCTCCTCAGTCCATGGGATTTTCCAGGCAAGAGTACTGGAGTCGGTTGCCATTGTCTTCTCCAGGAGACCCCGGTTCAATTCCTGGGTTTGGAAGATCCGCTGGAGAATGGATAGGCTACGTACTCCAGTATTCTTGGACTTCCCTTGTGGCTCAGCTGGTAAAGAATCCACCCGCAATGCAGGAGACCTGGGTTCGATCCCTGGGTTGGGTAGATCCCTAGAGAATGGAATGGCTACCCACTCCAGTATTCTGGCCTGGAGAATTCCAAGGGCTGTATAGTCAGACCACGGGCTTGCAGAGTCGGACACGACTGAGTGACTTTCACATAGTGTTGCTCAGTGTCCCAAGGGTAGGAAGGACATTCCAGGGAATGATCCAGAAGCTCAAGAGCAGTCTGCTGAGAGAGAGCAGGCAGTGCTAGACCTGCCTAGAGTGGGGGCTGAGGAGACTCGTGTCCAAACTCTGCTGCGACCACATGACTGAGGCAGGTCACAGGTCTCCAGTCCGTGGGTGGGAAACTTCACCTCTGAAAGGTGAGAATGTTTGTAACCAGGGCTGCTGAGAGGACTAGAAATTACATGTGCTAACTAGCACCAACTGGATACCAGAATAATTACAGCTATTTTACCATCATTCCTCCTCTAAGGACTTCTCAACCCATACCCTACCCAGGCAGGCAGCCAGTTCCCCGGAAGACTCCCCTAGCCTTGTCTACATAAAGCTCTCTGCTGCTGGGTCCAGTCCATTTGTGCAACCTGGGGTGCATCTCTCCTTGTTCTCAGGTCCTAGTCAACACTGGTATAGAGCTAGTACTCAGGGCCTTGTCTGCATCATGAAAGAACACAGGGTACCTATGCTTAGCACTCTGCTTGGCATGTAGCTCTCTGTGAAAGGGCCAGTTAAATGCATGGGAATGTCGAATCACCTTCAGGATAGAACTTTAACTTTCTGACATTTTTAATCTCTCCTGATTCACCATGGAAGCAGGAAAGATGATCATTATGGTTTTACTAAGCTCATATTTAGTGCCTGTTCTCTGCTGTGTGTGTAGATATCCTAACTTAAATCTTAGAGCCTTGTGAGGTAGGTAGGTACCATCCTCTTTAGGATGCAGAGAGCTTCAGAAACTTTCTGGTCGCCCTGGTAGAAGTGGCAGGGGTGTGATAGGGGCATCTGCTTCTGGAGCAGGGCCTCTAAACCCTCATACCGCGTTGCCTTTACTGCATGGAGACACTGGGCCGTGGCCTCCTCACCGACTTGAGGGAAGCCCTGTCCTTCTAGCCTGGACCCCAAGGACCTGAGGGGTAAGCCTCAGTTAAGATGTGCGAGCAGTGCACTGCGCTCGCCAAGGGCATGGTCCCCAAAGCCAGGATCACATACAATTTTGGTGAGCCTTATGCATTTGTGCCTTTGTGTGTCCCTTCCTTTATTTAAAAAAAAAAAAATATATATATATATATATAAAAATTATATAAATATATAAAATATGTATATGTATACATATACAGTTGTGCCTTTGTGTGTCTCTTCGTTTATGTGTGTGTGTGTGCGTGTGTGTGTGTAGATATATGTTCATTCTATTTTATTACTTCGTCTGTATGAAGACGAGTATAACCCAAGCCGGGTTTTATTTTGTTTCTCAGATTTTAACAGGGGCCCTGTGCCAACTTGTGCCTAATGGGTACGCCTTTTGGGCTATCCACGGCCTCTGCGGGTTAAGCAGGAGCGGGTACTGCGGTCCCCTAACGGGCCTCTGTCTCCACAGGTCCCGCAGCGGATGGCTGTGGCCGAGGGCGCCGCGGAGGACGGCGGCGGCGGCGCCCCGGGCGTGTGGGGCTCCTGGGGCCCCTGGTCCGCCTGCTCGCGCAGCTGCAGCGGCGGCGTGATGGAGCAGACGCGGCCCTGCCTGCCCAGCTCGTTCCGCGCACGCGGGGGCCCGCGGCCCGGAGCCCCCGCGCGCGCCTTCGCGGGCCACGTGGTGTCAGCCGTGCGCACGTCGGTGCCACTGCACCGGAGCCGCGAGGAGACACGCGCCCCTGCCGGCCTCAACTCCAGTCGCCAGGGCCCGGCGCTGCGAGGCAGCCGGCACCCGCAGGCCCGGGGCCGCGAACCCACGGCGGAGAGAAGGTACCTGCCCTCCCGACCCCCGCGCGCCCTCCCTCTATAGTCCTTGTACCTGCTGGGATGTGCCGCGCTCGCCACTCTTCATCCTAGATCGCGCGGTTAAAGCTTTGCTTCTGCCAGGTGGGGAGGAATTCTTGGTTCCACGGGTCTCCTTCCATCCTTTGATTTATTTTGCCGCCTTTTAAAGCGTTGAGGCCACTCCCACCCCCTCTGTGATTCTGAATAGTCTTCAAAGTGACGCTGAGCTTAAGAATGTCCTTAGGCTCAACTTCAGGGAGGCCCTGCGGAGGACTGAAAGAACTATCTGGAGCGGGGAGACCTCCTTCCTAGTACTCCCCTGCTGCTAAGTCGCTTCAGTCGTGTCCGACTCTGTGCGACCCCATAGACGGCAGCCCACCAGTCTCCCCCGTCCCTGGGATTCTCCAGGCAAGAACACTGAGTGGGTTGCCATTTCGTTCTCCAATGCATGAAAGTGAAAAGTGAAAGTGAAGTCGTTCAGTCGTGTCCAACTCTTAGCGACTCCATGGACTGCAGCCTACCAGGCTCCTCCATCCATGGGACTTTCCAGGCAAGAGGACTGGAGTGGGTGCCATTGCCTTCTCCAAGTACTCCTCTAGTGTTGGGGAAAAGGGAGAATCCTGGCTGCAAGCTGTGTGGATTTGAGCTGAGAACACAAAACAAGGGGCTTTTTAAAGCCAAGGGCTGACAGTGAGTTTGGAATCCCTGAACAGGTTGGGTGTCTGGAGTCTAACTTGCTCCCAGCCTATAGGTTTCAGGATTCTATGAATTTTTCTAGAAAGTTTCTCCAAAGTATTTTGAGTGAACTCACAACTGTGAGAATATGTCTAATTAATTAGATCTATATGTTTTTTAGAGTCAACAAAATGTAAACTCCAGAAATGGCATAGTGGTATCAGAATAGTTGTATAACTCTCCAAAGCCTTAGGTGGCTAGGCTAGCATAAATAAGCCAAAATAGGCAGTGCCCATGGAAAAGTAGGAATACAGATACTGAGAAAAACCTGTTAGTGAATTAATCAACCAACATTCACATATTATTCAGTATTCATTCTGCCCAATTTGTTGGGCACCCAAGGTTCATGATAAATTCTGAGAGAATATTCATGTGAAAGCAATTTGTTGTTCAGTTGTGTAGTCCTTTCCGACTCTTTGTGACCCCATGAACAATAGCACACCAGACTTCCCTGTCCTTTACTATCTCCTGGAGTTTGTTAAAACTCATGTCCACTGAGTCAGTGATGCCATCCCACCATCTCGTCCTCTGTCAGAGAATGAAAGCAATAAAGAGCAAACATTTACAGGAAGAACAGTAAGTATAAGCTATGCACACTGTGCTTAAAGAAAGTGAAAATCTTTGTCATTCAGTTGTGTCAGACTCTTTTCAACCCCATGGACTGTATAGCCTGTCAGGCTCCTCTGTCCATGAAATTCTCCAGGCAAGAATACTGGAGTGGGTAGCATTTCCTGATCCAGGGATTGAACCTGAATCTCCTACGTTGCAGGCAGATTCTTCACCATCTGAGCCACCTGGGGATCCCCACTATGCTTAAGAAATACTTAGTTTAGTCATTAAGCCAAATTAATGCCCAGTTTAGGCAGGGTGCAAGTGTATAAGATGGGCTGCCTGGCCTCTCTTGTCACTTGCAGTCAGACATTAGCATCGATGGCCACCCTTCCCCACTGTGGTTAACACTGCCTGAGTCGTCCTCAGCTGCCAGCCACCTGGAAATAGAGAGGAGTTACAACCCATCCACCCTTGCCTGCACAGGTCTTTCTTGACCTGGTTGTTAGGATTTTGGAGAAAAAGGGCCATTTCACAGAAAAGGTGCTTTGGCTGAATCCTGAATTGATAAACCAAATTTGAGCTGATAGAAGGGAGCTTTTGGAGGCCTGGCTGGCCTGTCAGTGGGAGAGTAAAAGAGGAGATCACCTGGGTGAAGGTGCTTCCTTCTTTCTCTGTTCCTGCGTATAGACCTGAGGACCCCCCAGTATCACTCTGGGACTGAGAGGCTGCTGCTTCTAAAGCCAAGGATTTGGTATGTGTTATCTGTCTTCATCCTGACCACAACCCCATAATAACATAGCTCTCCAGTCCCTTATCTAAAATGCTTATGGCAGTGCATTTTAGAATTCAGAACTGTTCAGAGTTTATCAAGGTGATTCAGGGCATATTTCACGTGTTAATGGCATTCCTTCCATGGCATGGGGCAGCACCCCATCAGCAAACATATTACTATTGTTGCAGTGAAACCTACAAATTTTCACATCAGCTGGGAAAGAAAAAAAGACCATAAAAAGCCTTATGTCAGTTAAGGTGAGGCTTGCTGCCCAACGAGTTTTGGTACCAAACAGAAAAATGCAAAAAGCAAAAGAAAGACAAAAAGTTGGTTTTCCAAATGCTTGGTTTCAAAATTTCAGATTTATAACAGCTTATGGAATGCCTGTTCTGTACCAGCCACTGTTCTTGTCTCTTTACACGGACAACCCTATAAGATAGGTACTAATATCATCCTCATTTTAGAGGTGAGGCCCAGAGACCCAGAGAAGGGGAATAACCTGCCCAAGGTCACACAGCTATCCTGTGAAGAGTCAGGATTGGAACTCAGGCAGTCCTGGCTCTAAGGACGTGATGAAGTGTTGTTACACATGAGGATCTAAGGCCCGAAGAGGTTTAAGTGATTGCTCAGATTCCTAGATCCATGAGAAAGCTGAGATTTGAAGGTGCTACTGACTCCCAGATCCCTGGAGTACTAGGGACTTCTCTTCCAGCCTCTGTGGTTGAGAACCCAGGAGAGCTGCCTGGGGAACAGGCTCCAGTTGGCTGCAGGCCTGGGCTGCAAGCATTCCAGCCTGTGCGTTTTGGCAGCAGGATTTTTTTTTTTTTCTTCTAACTTATTGACAACGGGCCAATTACTGTTTACTATGAAGTTCCTACAAGTTTCTATCATGCTTTTGTAATTTGACAGTTTAAGATGAAACAATCCAAATATTAGCCTGGAAGACCCATACTGCTGACAAATGTCGAGCTCTTCCTAGCTGACGAAAATCACATTTGCTTATATTTATTAGTCATTAGGAACTTGCATAGCATATGTGACCCCAGAAGAGATGTCAGTGTGTTCTCTGGATGGCTGTCTGCCTCACTCTCTGTTTCAGTTTCAAGGTTTGAAGCAAAGGCCATTGGGGGTTTAGATGTTTAAGAAACTGTTAGGTTGTTATGCTAGCCGACTGAAAACCTAACTGGAGCCAGCTAACAAATTAAACAAAATGATACAACCTTCTAACAAATATTTATTAAGCATCTAATATGTTGTAAGGCCCCAGACAGACACAAAGATTTAAAAACCAGGTTAGGGATGCTCCAGGTTCTTACTGACAGTTAGAGCAGCTGCTTGCAAACCTAACTTTTTTTTTGTATTCTTAAAAAAAAATTTTTTTTAATTGGAGAATAATTTCTTTACAATGTTGTGTTTATTTCTGCTGTATAATGATGTGAGTCAGCTGTAAGTATACATATATTCCCTCCTTGAACCCCCCCCACCCCATCTCACCCCTCTAGGTCATCTCAGATCACTGAGCTGAGTTCTCCGTGTTACACAGTTGCTTCCCACTTGCTCTCTGTTTTACACGTGGTCAGTGCTACTGTCTCAGTTCGTCTCACCTTCTCCTTCCCCCGCTGTGTCCTCAAGTCCAGTCTCTACAGCTGCCTCTCCATTCCTCCCCTGTGAATAGGTTCATCTGTACCATTTTTCGAGACTCTATATATATGCATTAATATATGATACTTGTTTTTCTCCCTCTGTATGACAGACTCCAAACTTTTTTTTTAAGTTTATTTTTAATTGGAGGATAATTGCGTTACAATGGCATGTTGGTTTCTGCCATACCAAACTTCACTATTTTTTGAAGCGTAAGAATCCTGTCTGCAAAATCAGTCTTAGGTAGAGGCTCCGTTTGTCACACAGACAAAAGCTGAGCTGCTCTGGTTGAAGCCTCAGAGGCACTGCTGTAGAAATCCAGGGCCTAGATCCAAATGCAGCAATGGTTTTCAACCTCTGTTGACCATAAGAATCCTTTGCCTATCTTTTAGAAGTCTTGACATCCTGGTTACATCCCAGATGAACATCTAGATCTCAGAGAGTTATGCTCGGATATCTATATAATGTCAATCCAGCCAAGGCTGGGAACCACTGATCTGGAAGTATCTCTTTGGAACCTCAAGGTTCTGTGGTAAGTCTTTTAGGAATCAGTATTGTCCAGCAGAATTTTCCAGGTTTGGTGAGCACCTGGAATCACTTGCAGTGGGGTGGGGAGGTTTGTTAAAAGTGTAGTTGCCCATATGTATAAAATAGGTAATTAATGAGAACCAACTATATAGCCCAGGGAACTGTAATCAGTGCTCTGTGGTGACCTAAATGGAAAGGAAGACCAAAAAAGAGGGGCTATATGTATAGCAGATGCACTTTGCTGTAGAAACTAGCACATTGTAAAGCAACTATACTCCAATGAAAATTAATTTTAAAATAAATAAAAAATAACATTAAAAAGTTCTAAAAAAAGTGGAGTTGCCCAACCGCCACTCTCTCCCTTGCTTGGTGAGGATTCTATTTTGTAGGTCTGTGCTGTGACCTGTGTAGCTTTATTTTAAATGATTTTGGTATGCTCCAGAGTTTGAGAACCGCTGCTCTAGAAAGTTGGAAAACACATGAGTGTAAATGCCTTTCGGACAAGGCAGTGTGTTGAAATAGTCATGGTAGTGATGATGGCTACCATTTTGGAGCGTTCACGTGTACACATGCTATGTCGAATGCATTGTAATACTGGGTTGGCCAAAAAGTTTGTTTGGGCTTTTCCGTAAGATGGTACAGAAAAGCCCAAGTGAACTTTTTGGTCAATCCAGTGTTTACAGCTCACGTGGCCCTATGAGGCAGTTGCAAAGACTCACATTTTACAAATGAAACTGAGACCCTAAGGAATGAAGTGACTCCATCAAGGTCACCCACTTCAGAAGCAACGGAACCAGAATTCTCAGTATATCTATCAGAGTCCAACAATAAGGCTCTTGTCTCTGAAATGAGTATTTTTCAAATGGGCGTTTTGAAAGTGAGGCTTCTCGTTTCCAGCATGTGTGGTCCAGAAAAGCTAATTGGAGGTTAGAGACACGTCCTGAAAAGTGGATGAGGTTTGGTAGTCAAGATTTAAAAGAACTGCTTCTCTTCCTTGCAGTGTTTAGCTCTCTTACCCAGGGAAGTCCTTGCATGTAGTTCTGGGCACCAGAGGAGTTCAAAAAAGTTGGAAGCCATGGCCCTTGTCCTTGTGGGCCTGACACTGAGATAGTGGATTAGTGGCAAACCCAGAGAGCACTACACGGGCCAGAAAACAGTAAAGATGTGACCAGAGTTCAGGAAGACTGGAAAGTCCTTGTGGGATGCAGCTGTCAGGAAATACTGCACAGAACAGGTAGAATTTGAACCCAACCTTGATGAGTAAATACAATTTACTTGGCTGGAATCATGTGGAAACTTCTTGAGCCTACCACTTGCTTCCCATATCAGATCTTTGTCTCGTTAAAACACACACACTCACACTTTAAAAAACATTAGAAATCGTGTCATTACTGATTGGTGCTCTCCCAAGCATCCTAAAGTTACTTAACTCCTCTGAACCTCAGGGGCTTCATCTTTCAAATCAGAGCAGCAATAATACCTGTCATATGGGATTGTTGAGTCTTGAAATGAAATAATATTTGTATTGCCCGGTCCATAGTAGTTGCTCAATAAATTATAGATCTAATTTCCATTATGAATTTAGAGGCTGGGCAGAAGTGTGTTAGATAGTTCCAATTAGAACTCTCATTAAACTCATCTGTACTTACCACGTTCCTCTCAGACTTGCCCTTCTACAGAGCCTTTTTCAAAATTAAAGGTAACACTCATGACTTAAACTAAGTTTGGTAAACTAATACTTCTCTGTTTGAGATGAAAAATGAAAATTTTCTCCAATATTTGCCCCCAAATTATTAGTATAATAACTTACATATATAATGACTGTATATATATTGGATTGGCCAAAAAGTTCACTTGGGTTTTCTGTAACGTGGAAAAATCCAAACTTTTTGGCCAACCCAATATCTAGTAACACTGAAACCATCTCTATCATGAACTCCAAAATCTGTGTGGGATCACAGAGGAAACCAACTAGCCATGGTCAAAAGCTGGCCATGCAAAAGTTTTCACATAAAGTATTTGCTTTTAACGGCTTCCTTTGAATTACAGGGCTTAATTCAGAGAGATTACCTAGGCAGTACCGTTTTGTGTTTCATTTTCATTTTAATTCAGTCAACGTTCCTTGTGTATTTGTTATGAACCAGGCCCTGTGCTAAATACAGAAGGGATAGTCAGGGGAAGGAGATGTGGTTTTCAAGGACCTCCACACCTAATGAGCAAACAGCCCAGGGATAGCCACCAGAATGCAGTGTAGTGAGTATCCTGCCTGTGGGGTGAGCAGAGTTTGCAGGAACAGAGAGGTGGAGCTCATGCTTGGGGAATTAAGATACTCGGTGGTGGAAGTACTGCCTTGCAGGGTGAGTTTGCATTACTCAGGTGGGAAAGAGCTGGGAAGCACTTGGTATGGATGGGAGATGGCAGTGGTTTGGTGACGCAAGAGGAACAAAGTCTCCTTGACCTCAAGGAGTGTTTGCTGGTGGGGTGGGGGAGGGAGACAGGCAGACATTGACAAGACCAAGTGCTCTCTTAAGAGGGATGCTCAGGGTGTGGGGAAGGAAGGGAGGGGCGGAAGGAGGCCTGGGGAGCCCAAGAAGGCATCACAGAGGCAGTGATGGCAGTGAACTTTGAAGAAGAAGAAGGATTTTAGCAGAGGTCATTCCCCAAAAAGCAAACTGCAAGGGCATGGTGAGCCTGTCACGTTCTGGAAGTTCTCAGTGGTCTGATGGGGCTGGAGCACAGGCTGTGTATGAGGCGAGTATGTGCAGGCGAGACTAGTTAAGTCCACAGGCTCCTTTCCAAGGAGGGGTTATCAGGCAGTCGTAAGGGGATTGAAATAGAATTTCTTGGAGAGAGGCAGTCCCTGTAAATGTGGATAACCAACCCTTTTCCATCTTAAAGCAAGATGATGTCTCCATTGTATAGTTGGTTTAAATCTCTTCTTAATGCCCCTGGGATTTTTCAAAATATTTGGCTCTGCCACCCCCCGCCCCATCTCTGTAAAGCTTAGGAAGCTAGGGTTTACTGCCCGGGAGCTTGGTCTTGCTCCTCCAGTTTTGCAATAGGTGTTTCAGTCTCCTATTGATGCTGTAACACTGACCACTGATTTGGTGGCGAAAAACAGCACAAATTTTTCTCTTACGGTCTGGAACTCAGAAGTCTAGGATCAAGGTATTGGAAGGGCTATTTTCCTTCTTGGGGCTTCAGAGGAGAATTTTTTTCCTTCTCTTTTCCAGCTTGTGGAGTCGCCTGCCTTCCTTGGCCTGAGGGTTTTTCCTCCATCACTCACATTCAGCCCTCTTGCCTCTGTCGTCTCATCTCCTTCTCTAACTCTTATCCACTGATCTTCCCCTTTTGTAAGGACCCTTGTAATTACATGGCACCCACTCAGATAATCCAAGATAATCTCCTCATTTCAGAATCTTTAGCACACCTGCAAAAATCCCCTTGCCACATAAAGTTACTTTTCACAGGTTCTGGGGATTAGTATGTGGGCATCTGGGGATGGAGTGGGGTGGAGTGGGGAGCATTAGCCAGCCTACCATAATGTACATGCATTTGGGGGTCTTAAGAAATCCCTAGTGATAGGACAGTTTCTGTGCTGGCAGAACCACCAGCCACATCCCCACATCTTGCCTGATAGTTGTCTGTGGGAAATTCAGCAGCCTTGCCTTCCCTATTGTGCCTTTCTGTGCTCTTCTTTGGACAGGCGGTGTTAATCAGGACAGTGATAATGAAGTTAAACATAATAGTTGCCCAAGGCGGCTGGCGTAGAATAAGAACTCTGTATTCCAGACCAGAGTCCAGGGTCCAGTCCCCAGCTCTCGCTAACGCTTTGATCTTGGGGAAGTCACCTCATTTCTCTGAGCCTTGGTGTACATGTTTATAAAATAAAGGATTTTATCCAGTCATTAAGGTCTCTGGCCTGATGTTGAATCTTGTTGTGGTGTTCTTGGATTGCTCTTTTAAATGCTCCCACCATCCTTCTGCTGTCCGGAGTGATGGAGGGATGGTGGCTGGGAGGCATGGCTCTCAGACCTGTTTTCCAACATGTTCAGGAATTTCTCTCTCTCTCTCTGAATCCACAACATAACCCACTGTTGAGACTTCTGCCCCGTCCTTTGTGCCGTCCACACTTCTGAGCCCCTCTTCTTGGTCTCCCTCTGGGCCTTTTCTATTGGAGGCGTCTGCATGTCTTTCCTCGCGTGGAGAAGCTCCGGGCTGGGAGTCATTACACCCTGCTTCCTGTCTCATGGCCATCATCTGCTAACTGGATGACCTTCAGGAATCACTTCATCTGATCTATAAAATCTGCATAA